>NC_022013.1:40064051-40082938 GCF_000317375.1 Microtus ochrogaster | reverse complement strand
TTAAATAAATAAATTAAAAAATAAAAAATAAATAAATAAATAAAAAAGAAAAATAAAATAAAATAAAATAAAATGGAAAAAAAATAAAAAGCATTGAAGATAATAATTGGGAGATGATTGAAGGAGTTGTTGGGAGGAAGGGGCAAGATAGTGGCCATTGCTGATAAAGCAGAGTTCTGCAAGGCTCCTGTCCAGGGTCCTTAGGATAACAGTGTTCTATGGATTCTTGTGATGTTTGCTTCTTTGAGATATGGCTTCAATGTGTTACTTAGACTTGCCCTCAACTCACACCTCCCAAGTGCAGGGATTACAGGTATGAGTTACCAGCAAGCTTGCTCTGTAAGGGACGCAATACCTGCACTTTCTTCTCATCAAAGTCATCAGATACTTCAAATGATATCGCAACTTGGGATTCTGCCAGGTTTGGTGTTGTTTCTAAGTCTGAACGTGTGTGTTCTATTGTTCGAAGTGTCTTTTCAGAGGTTTTGAGTTTGGAGAGAAAAGCTTGAGCGGGTTTGACTTTTAAAGTGGTCCAAAATTATTCAGCTGTAAAATGTGTGTATTTCATCTGTGGTGTTTGTTTAGAAAGTAGCTTTTTAAAGATTTTAAAAATGCTCAAGATAGTTCATTATCTTTTCAACTTAGCTCTTACTCTTTTGAAAAAAAAAAGAGGAAGTAGTGACTGCTTAAGGGCAAAAGCCGCAGTATCACACACACACACAGAGAGAGAGAGAGAGAGAGAGAGAGAGAGAGAGAGAGAATCTAGGACCAGTTAGGTCACACGTTTTTAAAGCATGTTTTATGGCTTTAAAGGCCCGACTTTAAAAATTAAACACGCACATGTATGATGTTAGCCTTCACCAGAAGAGCTCGCCCTGGCTTGAATTCCACCTTAACATCCATTCAGTGAGACCGGCCCACTTCTTAGCCCCTCCTCCCAGTGGGAAAAGACTTTCTTGAAGTCGGAACTGTGTGGGGATCCTGACTGACTGAAAGCTAGAGGCACCAAGAAGCCTGAGGAGGAGTCTCATTTAACTCTGGGAACTGTAAGCATTTCCTCTCCCTGCCTGCTCCCTCTCGCACTCTCCCCAGGTATCTGTGGGCAGCTGCCGAGAAGGAAGGCTGCCACCCCTGATCAAAGCTCACTGCTTTCCCTCCTCTGCCTTTGGGAAAGATTTGCAGAGCCAGCCGGCTTCAGTCCTCTTCTCACTCCGGAGGACTTGCTTTTCTGGGTCCCAAGAGCAGGCTGAATTAAAGGGAGAAATTGTTTCCTTCCGCGGGTGCTGGGAAATTTAGTATTTATAGAGAAGTGACTTGGCGGGTCTTTGTGTTCCACGTGATGCCACCCAGTGACTCCTGAGGACTCCTGAACTTGAGTTGTATGTTGCTTGACAATGGAAATCCTTAGGGGCAGTTTGGTGACTCATTTGAATTTTAATTGTTAAAAAAAGAGTTATGTTAGTGACATATGCAGAGAGCTCTTGGGTAGCTAACGTGTTGCTGTGCTATGCGATGAACAATACTGAAAAACTAACCGTGAACTAACAAGCATTGCTATTTCCTCTAGTCTTTTGGTAACTCATCTATCCTGACAGGAGAACAGGTCAAAAATTTTCTCGAAAATACATTATCAAGTTGCATGCTTGAATTTTGAGTGTGAAAACTATTTTAGAACTGGGGCTCAAAGGAAGGAAGGAAGGGGGAAAGCATTTGGTTTTGAAATAACAGTGACTTAACCCATTTAAGCTCTTTACAACTTGTCTTTTCAGTTTTATATTTATATATTCATCACTTCAAAAACTAGCTTAAGAAAAATGCTCCTGCTTTCGGCTGAAGTTTATACTGCTTTCGGTGAAGGGGGTGGAGAGCATAAGAGACATGCCCCTTAGAATGGTTAAATGTTATATCTGGGATTCTAATTTGGGAAAGGGGGGTATATTTTGTTTTGTTTCCGTTTGTTGGGTAATTTGGAATTGCAGTCAAAGAGGGTCACGGGAAATTTAATGAAATAAACCTATTGATTCTGAAATTATATCCCAGGTGTACTGGACCTTGTCAGTGAAGTTGGGTCTTTGTTTTTATTGAGTTCAGGAAGAGTTAAATTTTAAATTAGGCAATAATTGTGAAATGTCTAGAGAAATATTTAATCGGCCTTTTCTCAAAGTTCTACAACCTTCCTCCATGGGAAACATATTTCATGGAAAGAGAAACTCTCATTCTAACAGTATAAGTTATTTTCATAGCATTTCATACTTATTTTTAAATAGGAAAAATAAAGTTCTGACACATATGTCTCAGCCACTGGTAAAGTTCATGTTTTTAGCACCTTATCTGTCCTCCTGCTGTCGCTCAGAAGGCTGAGTCCTGAAGCTGTGTCATTACATACTAATAGACATGTTCCAGGAATTAAAAAAAGAGGAAGACAGAACTTGCAGGGTTCCTTTTCCTCCCCTTCTGTTTACCACCACACCCCTACCATGCTCCTAAATGATATTTCTTTTATCCATTTTCTTTCTCGTTGATCACTGACTCCTTCACAAGCATTTTGGGAACTTTGGAACCCTCCCGGGATAATGTATGTACGCTCTTCCAATGCACACAGATCTGAAAGAAAGAAATTCACACCTTTGCCAAAGGAATGGATATTTCCTAGAACTGTAGGCTTTCTGATCATACATCAAAGTTAAGTAGCAAACTAGTCTACTTGTAAGTGTAGGGCTGCCTTGCTGTCCATATTCTAATGTCAACAATCTAGTGTCCACACTGGCCATTGTTCACCAATACTTAAGAATTCTAAGCACCTTGGGGCTGTGAGTAGCCACTTGCCTGGAAAGCAAGTGACATAGATTCTAGACTCAACCTCAATAATAATCAGTCATGAAGTATGAGACTTGTTATCTTTTACAACTTCTGATGGATCTTTTTACTTAACTATAATAAACATAACAGAAATTGATGCAAATTGTTTATTGGATCATGAAGTATATCTGTATATAGTCTACTTTTATTTTTAACTTTCTAATTTGTATTTACCAGACCAATTGTGAGTTTTAATAGTATTGCCTATTACAAACGTAATTCACACCCACTGTCAAAATTTTTTAAATAATAGAAAATTGCAAAGAACAAAAGAGAAAAAATTACTTATTCTCCTCCAAGGATTAAGTTTTAAATGACTTTCATCTATTTATTTACTCTTTTAGTGTTGTTGATTATCCAGCTTACAGAGATGTAGAATAGAGAAAAAGAATCCATGGATTTGCATTCATATGCTTTTACACATCTTCCTATGTAATATGGACTCTCACTTGTACACTCAGAAAGTTGAATTTAGTGTCATTTTCTATGGTACTTTCTCCTGATTTACATGATTCTATTTTTTTGGTTTTTCGAGACAAGGTTTCTCTGTGGTTTTGGAGCCTGTCCTGGAACTAGCTCTTGTATATCAGGCTGGTCTGGAACTCACTCCTGCCTCTGCCTCCCAAGTGCTGGGATTAAAGGCATGTGCCACCACAGACCGGCTTACATGATTCTATTAAGACATGCTTTATAATTGTGACTTTATATTCATCCATAGTTTTTAGATACTGTGAGTCTCATCTAGAAGTTAGATACCATGTAGAGATTAAAGACTATGACACTTTACATGAACTATGTCCAGTTTGTAGATATACTGGATTGAGCAGTAATCTGTCATTGAATATTTAGATAAATTACAAGTTTTCATATTCTAAGTAATATTTAATCTAGAGCCATTATATTAATGTTTGTATAACTCATTATGACTCAGTCTTAAGGGTGCATTTCCAGACGTTGACAAAAATTCCACAACTTTCAAGTGATAAGGTCATAAGCAACCTAGTTACTTAATCTCCTTATATTGTTATTTTTTAGCTGTAAAATAGGAATAAAAATAATGCAGTATGTTGAGGATCCTCAAAACATTTAACAAAATGTCACAGAATACTAGTTACTCTTTGTCATTTTGCTTTTGAAACATATATCCATTCATAAGCAGCTTAAGGTATTTGAGTTGGCCTACAATTACATTGGCTCTACGATTACATTGGATGCTATGAATAAGAATACAGAATAAGCAGAGAATCCAGTGATTCAGCCACTACAGGAAGACTGTTACCTTATTTACAATTGGATCTCTTTCTAAAAGAAGTTTGGCAAATGTTCAGAATGGTTATTTAGATGTTTGCATCTTCGAATGCTACTTTAATGCTTTCTCCCAGATTTAACTTTTAGCATGGTGAATCCGAACAGCTATAGTTGAGATCATCAGAGATCTTATGATATCCTCAAAGATTTTGAAGAATCTCAAGGGTCTTGTTGATCCAGATGTAGAGACAGAAATCCTATAGACATATCTTTTAGGGGTTTAGTTTCAGTGTTTCGTGGGACTTCCCTTCACAATGTGTGGGAATGCACAAGAACATGAAAGCAAATCATATTCTCATAGACTCATAATTTGCCAAAATTGAGGAAGTGCAAGAGGATTCTGAAAAGATTCCCCAAACATTGCAGTGTTTCTCACAGTTCTGGAGAGATTCAGACTTGCTTAATGTAGGCAAGTAGGGCAAAGGCTAAGAGCTGGTTGTGTGACAATCACTCATAACAAAGTCTTGTAAAAAGAATGCCCATGTTTGTCAATAATGCGTGTGGAATGAGCTTAAGTGTTGACCAACTAACTCATCGTCTTCTACCTCTTGACTACTGGCGCAACAAAGAGCTGGGGAACTGGGAGTGATTCTGGGGTTCTTTTCAGAGAAGGCAGCAAATAGAAGATTTCTTCTGATCTTTTGATGCCATTACCTGTGCGTGTGTGCGTGCGTGCGTGCATGCGTGTGTGTGTGTGTGTTGAGGGTTGGGGCTGCAGCATGCTTTTCGCTGCTCTTGATAGTAGGCCTCAGTTATTGTTTTCCTGTGGGTGACTTTAAATACACACATAGCAATCTTAAATACAGTTCCTTCTCTTCTCAAACAAATGCAAATAACTCAGTGCTGACTGTAAGCAGTTTTGAAAAGCTGCACTACCAGTTTAATTGCTTAATTAAATCAAATATCTTTAGACAACTCAACAGACACCTGTGGGTGAGCTAAAATGAAAAGATAATGGACAGCCCTCACCTTTTTTCTTCCTGCTTGTTAGTACGTGTAGCTGGGAACAGTGTGCCTTCATTTCCTTCATCCTCTATTCTTTTTGCTTCGCCTTGAAGTCTAAAGGCAAATTTTGGACTTTTAGGCAAGAATAGGTTTCGAGTTAGTACAAAAGTGTCTCTAACATGTCTAATTCCAGCATTCTTCTCAAATATAGAAAATTCATGACTGCAGGACTCAACATATTTTTTTTATTTTGTTTCTACGTATGAGCTATTTTCCCAATCATTTAGTCTGAAAAAAAATGAGTTCTATTATTATCTTCTATTTATATAGTGCTATATGGTTTATTAAAAAGCTACATAAGAACTTCATTCATAACTGAGGCTGGTATTACAGGCATGTAATCCTAGCTACTTGGAAAGCTGACACAGGAGGTTAACAAGTTTAAGGCATGCCTAGGCTACACATTAAGTTGAAGGCCAACCTAGGCAACTTAATGAGATCCTGTCTAAAGTGTTTTTAAAGGTTAAAAAAGGGGGGAGAGGTTGGGATGTAGCTCACTGTGGATCATTTGCTTTTCAAGCATTCACTAAACTGAAGATCAGTTCCCAATACAACAACAACAACAACAACAACAACAACAACAACAAAATGAATAGAAATTCCATTCTTCTTTGGGAGGGTGGTTAATAACTATGAATTAGCAGAGCAGTTACTACTATCTACATTTATAGATGTGAAAAGAGAAATTTGGGAAAAATCAATTAGCTTCTCTGTCCAAGCCTGTGTCCCTAGCATCCATCCCTAGGGACTTTGTATATTTCATTAGACCAGGGGGTTTGTTCATAGTCCCTGTTTTTTGATGGGCTTTATTTGTGGTTGTCAGCCTCCTCCTACTGGGGTCAACTGAAAAATTGTGAAGGAAGGCAAAGAAAAGTACATTGTCCCAAAATCCAGTCCCATAGCAGATCCGCTGTTCTGCCCTTGTAACTGGGACGTTGCACTAACACTCAGCCTGACTGAGAAATTAGTTTCTGATTTGTAATTTTAGAGTTTTTGAACTACTTAGTATTTTAATCAGGTACATATGGCTTTAAAGAAAATAACTCATGATATTTTATCAAAACTGAAATAGACATGTTAAAGAATGATTTTTATGAATCATGATAATACATACTTATTTAACCAAAGGACTTACATCCAGGTAGAAAACAGAGGAGTTTCTTAGACTGTTTGGAGTCTTAAGGTTCTTTCCATCACTAATTATGCCAGACAGTTAGTATAAAACATTTACCTTCATTCTTTGCAGAACAAAATAAAAAGTTTACTTTCCCTAGCAATCTGGAAGCTTACAGTAAAGAAGATAGAAGCTCCTTCTCAAGACTTGTAAACCAGTTACACCATGTCTTGGTATGCATATGCATGTCTTGGTATGCATACGGATGGCTTGGTATGCATATACATGTCTTGGTGTGCATACACATGGCCTGGTCACAAGCAATATGCAATAGCTGAGACTTGCATTCTGGGTCTGCAAACATCAGGTCAGCAAGGAGCTTCTGAGTTTCAGTCAGTGAACTGGCACACTTCCCATTTGCCCCACACTTCATGCCCACATCTTTGACAAGATAAGCAAGTTGAATGTACTCCATAAGCAGCAAGCTGGTTTTTAACCCCTGCTTGAAATATATTTAATTGTTGGATTCGTGGATCTGTAATTCCAGAAGACACTGCTTGCCTGAGATAGTCTAGGGGAAGACACACCATGTCCTACATTTTTATTATTTTTTATTTTTTTGGATTTTCGAGACAGGGTGTCCTACATTTTTAGATTCTGTTATCTATTTATGAAAACACAAAACCAATTAAGTTTGTGGATTTTCTTAACCTGTATTTTATGTGATATTAGGAGACAGATTGAGAGAAATAATTTAGAGCAATTATGTCAGAATTTATAGAAAATCAGCTTGGGGGAAAGTGCATCAAGGTGTGCACATGCAGAACGATACAGATCATTCTGTATAGACTCTTTCATCTGTGATTATGATCACTTAATAACCTTCAGCTACTGCATCTGCCACAACTTCAAATAGGTTTCATCTTCTTTCCTTCATCTTTTATAAGTAAGAAGGAGATGATTTTAAAATTGGCTGAGTTCATGAACACAACTTAAAGATTAAAACCTGGCATTTCTGCAGTCCATTGAACAGCATTTTGCTTTCAGTGTTTAGTGTACATGTCCAAATAATAGCTTCTAAGTTTTAGTAGAGTCTTGAGTCTCAGAAGTTGCAGCCAACACATTTTAGAAAGATTTGTTATAGCAAAAAATATAATTTAAAATGGTTCCTTAACCAAAGGATTAGGTGCAGGCTTTATAATCCCTGGTAGGTAGGTTAGAAATTCAATGTTTCTGTATAGAGTGAGTTAAAGGCTAGTTTGGTTAAGTTAGTGAGGTCATGTGTCAAAGTGAGTAGTAAGACAATAGCGCTGGACATAGTTCAGTGGTAGTGTGTTGCTGAGCCTGCGCAAGGTCCTACTATCAAAACCAAAGAAATAAATATCAAAATAAAAGGGCTTCATTTAAAACTATTAAGTGGTTATTATAATCTGTCACTTAGTATTTATTTTCTGAGTTAGCAATAAGCAGAGATTTAAATTTAGAAAATGTAAAAGTTTGCAATAAGTTAAGCAGAACTTCTCCACATTGTCTGTAGTGATACCTCTCTCCTGTCAAGGACAAATGATGAAATGGTCCACGTAAGAAGATGTGATGGGCAAGAGGTAGGAGGTGAATAGAGTGAAAATAGTATAGCTCACACTGGCTCCTCACAGAGAATAGGATTTGTAAAGGAACCTGCAAAGAAACAACCAGAAAATTAGATGGGAAACCAGATTCTGGGATAATATCATGGAAGCGTGGGAAGGATGATTATTCCAGAGGAAACAAAGGCTGAGTAGGATGAGGGTGCAGAAATGACCCCTATGTTAGGGAAGATGGAGGTTGTTCCTGATGGTTACCAGGTCAGTCTCAGTGAGCTAATGGAGACGAATGAGAGGAGAAAGTAGAAGTGGGGTGGCCGTGCCTGAAGCCATAGGACAGTGCAGATCTAGGTACAACAAACAAAGGATCCCTTCTGGGGGGAGCCAGGACCGGTGGAGACTATAGCAGCTTTGCCAATCAGATAATCTGATTGAAGTTTGATGGTTTGGGAAAGAAAGTCGTTGCCATCAGTGTAAAGTCCTTATAAAGGTAAGGATCTCTCCTTCAAAGCCATGTGTGCCAGATCTGTGGAGGAGAAGGAAGGCTGCCTCTCTAGTGAGGGACTGCCACTTACAGGGGAGTCCTAACCAACAGAGTGTAAATGGGTGAGATCCCGGAGACTGGGAAGGATGCCAGGCCACTTCCAGGAGTGGGGATGGAAGCTTTCCTGAGACCTTAGAGGCTGCAGTGTTGGTCAAGAGCCTCTTCAGGTTCTGAGGATGAGACTTGAAAACACAACCACTGACTGGCTATGGATTCCACTCTAGCTGTAGATAATAGGTCGAAGATGCTACATAGAATGTGTGTGTCTTCTGTTATTTTTGTTTCTGTCTTTTCCAAAAAGGAGAGGGAGGAAAGATGGAAAGAAAGGAGGGAGGAAGAGTAGAAGGGAGAAAGGAAGGAAGGAAGGAAGGAAGGAAGGAAGGAAGAAGGAAAGAAAGAAAGAAGAAAGGAAAAGAAGTTGAAAGCCTTGAAAATAAAATAGTGCATTAAGCAAAACAAAAACCCAGACAGGACCAAACCCTACACAGAAATTGGAATACATAGAAACCCAGGAACTTTTAGGACTCAGGTCTCTTGAGGCAAGTTAGTTAGTAACAGGCAGGGTGTGTCACACATTGGCTTGCTTTCCTGTAGGAAGGAATGGAGCCTTTTCAAACCCCTGTTGGACTCCATGCCTCTTTCTACACTTCACTGGATCTCAATGACTTTTTACCTGTTCCAAGAGGCGATGTTCTGGAATCTGTTTTCTTCATGTCCTAATTGGTGGGATTGCTGCTGAAGTTGGCTGCCTCCTCTGTGTCTCCTGCTGATTCCCAGGGAAGTCCTTAGGTCTCACCTAGCACAACATCAGTCATTTGTTCGCCACTCCAGTTTCTGAGGAAAACTAAAAATTATTATTATTGCTTATTATTTATTATTTTAAGATGGGCACTTAGGGCTGGAACTGACTATTTAGACCACTGTAGATCCTTGGTTTCCTGGTATTGGGATTGCAGGTATGTCCCATCATACCTGGCTCTCAGAGTATTAGTGTATCTGATAAGATAGTCTAGAATTTGATTAAACTGATGCAATTCTGCAATACAGTGTTAGAAGTTAGCCCAGCAGAAGTTCAGCATGTGTGAGGCTCCGGGTCCCATCCCTAGTAATACAAAGCCAAACCAAACCAAACCAAACCAAACCAAACCAAACCAAACCAAACCAAAATCATGTTATGTCTGAGACACTTAGTAATAAAACCATCACAAAAAAGAGGATTTTTCAGAGTCCTACTGACAGGATGTCCTTTTGTAACCGAAAAATTGTTTTTTGTTTTTTTTAATCTACAAGTCACATCACATGCTTCTTTTTTAATTACTAGATTCGTAAGGAACAGCTGGCTATCATAAGCCCAGTGATAGGTTCTTCCCATCCCAGACAAAAACAAAATTGAACTGCTGGCTGTCATGTAAGACGAGGGGACGCTGTCAGAGGCTGTGAGATTGCTCCTGGCTGCACTGCCCCATCCTAGGAAGGTCTTCCCTTCTTCCCCCTCCCTCCTTCTCCTCTCTCTCTTTCCCTTCCTCCTCCTCTCCCTCCTTCCCCTTTCCTTTCTTTCCTTCCTTCCCTTCTTCCCCTTTTCCTCTTTCCCCTCCCTTCCCCTCTCTTTCCCTTCCTTCCCCCCCTTTTCCTCTCTCCCCTTCCCTTCCTTCCCCTGTCTCTCCTTCCCTTCCTTCCCCTCTCCCTCCTCTCCTGCTGTAATGACAGGTCATGAAATGGAAAGTCACTGTGTACCTCTCTTCTTGTTCCGCCCTGGTCTCTTAGGTTATGACTTAGTTACAGTCAGCCAACTTCCTCATCTGCAAAATGAAGGGGAGTGCCGAGCATTATTTTTGTTAATTTTATATTTTAAAAAGCAACAGGAGATGCTCAACTGAACCCCGACAGATTGACTAATGCCTTTAGGGCAACCTTCTAGCTCATGCACAAAGGCTGAGGGAATATACATTTGCTATTTTGCGGCAATGATAATGATTCTAACTCACTTAATTCAATCTATTGTTGTATAGTAGCAAATATTCAAGGCGCAGTACAAGTGCCTATGGTGCCAGCAGAGGACGAGGGCACAGAGAGAATACATAGTGTATCGTTTTACTCTTCATAGTTCTGGGAGTCATTCTGTCCTCAATCATTGTATCAAATTTAGAACAACGCTAGTGTTCTTCAGAGGCAACACGCTACACGTAATATTATTTAATATTCATAGACTGCCACAGTACCATATTGTATCAGAATTGTTTCCCTTTGTAATCTGATGGTTTTATTAAATAAATTCAACCTCATGCTGTATCACGGAGTTCATAACCTTCATTAGACTGTTACCAGGATACACAACCAAAAGGCAATTAAGAGTATCTTCTTCAAAAAACAAACTTTGTCTTCATAGACCCCTTTATCCTGCAAAAGACTGGGTTTGTGTCTCATTTCAGAAGAGAACTGGCATTGACAGTATTTAGAAGCACATCTTTAAAACCCGTTACATCTGAGAAGAGAATCGCGACCTTGAATCTTATTTCACGTTACATGATCCTGAACAGAATAAATATACATAGATTGTGGCCGGCAATGTATATTAAATACTACTTAAGAGTGGCTTGGTGCCTCTGAAGCACACACCAACACTGTTTTAAATTTGATCCAATATTTTTGAGGACAAAATGACCCCCAGAACCATCAAGGGTAAAATGATAGAAAATGCATTCTGTCTACACTGCTGTCTTCTGCTGGCGGCACCGTAATGCATTTGTGCTACATCTTGACTATGTGCGTGTTATAGAGTGATGGATTGAATTAGTTGAATTAGAATTACTGTCATTCCCTCCAAACATCAAATGTAAATCAAATGTAAATTTGCTACAAGCAAGGTCAGTGTCCTAAGCTTCCAAAATAGTTGCTGTTCGAAGCTGGTTGAAAAGCAGAGTGGGGAAGAGTTCATCTAGAATCAAACTGGCTCCCGCGAGACAGTTCCTCCTGTCAGATGCATTTCCAGGCGGCTTTGCCTGGATTCTTAGTCTTACAGGAAAGATGGAGCATTCCCTGAAGGGCGATTATTAGTAAATCATGGGTAGAAAATAAAGGAAAACTTGGCAGTTAAAGAGGGACTGGAGTCCTCAGCAAAAGGGCCTATTTGCATCTTTCAGTCGGCAGAGAAACCACAGGCATAGCCTCAAGGCACCCCATATTTCTTGGTACTTCGTTAGATGTGTTTAACTAGATAACACTGACTAAATCACCTGGTCAGTTTCTATAAGGGACAAGACAGAATATCCATATTCTATATTATCTAAAAATGAATGTTGCGTGTTTTCCAACCAGCAGTGTAATGCTATTTCATAGCGGTATGAGTGACAGAGGTTTCAAAAACATGTCATATTTGTAAATAAACAACTTGTAACTATGGCTCAAACATAGGAAAGTATAAAAGATGAAAAACAGTGTAAATTCACTTTGTTTAATCAGTCACATGGGGAAATTCAGTTACAATTTTCCCTCAAATTCATACATTGAATCTATACCACAAACTAGTAACTTAGTCCCTAAACATACGGGCCAAACTGAAAGGCAAATGTATATACATTTAATTTTAATTTTGATTAATTTTAAAAGTCTTTCCTGTACACACTGAGGTCTAAAGAAGGAGAAATGAGTATAGGGCTGTCCCCTAGCTGTCCCCCTGCGTGGCTCCGATTGTCTATTCCTTAGGCTGCAGCTTATAAGTGCACAGTGATGGCTGGCATGATAAGAGTATTTCCTCCAACTTCAAAATTTTATGACTCTAAAATATATCCCGAATGGCCACTTGCTTAGGTGCAGGGATGGAAAATAACAGCCAATCTACATGTCAAGGGAAGAACACGAGAAAGCTGGCAGGGGACTGAGGGAACGGGCAGGCCTGCTTGTCCACTCTGAGGTGGGAAGGTTCCTCTGATTGAGTGCTTCCTAGAGGCAAGGTGGCAGCGGCAAACACAGGAGTGGAGCATTAAGTAGTGTGCTGTGTTCATTGATGTGGAATGCTTGGGGGTGTACATGGCAGCTTGCTGAATGGCCAGATGGGGTGGTTGCCCTGAGGAAAAGGTACTGTGCTGCCTTCTCACCAACAGCCTGGCTCAGTGTCTGTCTCTAAACAGCTAGGCTGCCGGCATTCATTGTCTGTCTTCCCCTGAAGTGACACCCAGCCAATCACACTCCGTCCTTCATCGCTGGATTCGGGACTGCCATGCCTATGCTGCTTTCAAGGGACGATTAATTTAAAACAAGATCAGTCAGGTGGGCCATAAGACAATAACGTACTAGGAGAACACCTAGGTGCTGTCCTAACAGAACATTTAAACACACAGAGATCTCTGGGAAATATGGGAAGAGGGAAAAGAGGGGCTTGATGAGGAGACCACCACCATAAGCAAGCAGGAGATGCTGGAGCCCAATATGCAAAGTTTTGGTTTTGGACTTCCAGTTTCTAGAACTGTAAAAAAGTGAATGCTGCTCACAAAGCTGCAGCCTTTCCTTCCTCCCTCCCTTCCATCCTCTCTCTTTCCTTCCTTCCCTCCTCCCTTCCTTCCTTCCTTCCTTCCTTCCTTCCTTCCTTCCTTCCTTCCTTCCTTCCTTCCTCTCTCTTCCCTTCCTCCCTTCCTTCCTCCCTCCCTCCTCCTTTCCTTCGTTTCTTTTTTTTTTTTGAAAAGACAACATTTATATCCTGTTACTTTCTTGCTGAGACACCTATGTTTTTTTCTTTCTTTTTCCCTTTTTTCTTTTCTTCTTTTTTTGGGAGACAAGTTTCTCTGTGTCACTTCGGTGCCTGTCCTGGAACTCACTCTGTAGACCAGGCTGGCCTCGAACTCACAGAGATCTGTCTGTCTCTGCCTCCCAAGTGCACCAGCACTGCCGAGTCAATAACTATATTTCTTAACATGTAATTTTCAAGTGTTTGGGATGTCATGTCTTTTAAAAATTATGCTTATTTCGTGAGCATATGTATGTGTGTAGATATTGCTGATGTACAACAGCTGTGCTCTGTGTGTGTATTTGTTTAGATGAGAGTACAACTTAGGAGCGCTGTACTCCTACTTCTCCCTTCCAACCATGTAGGTCCTGGTATTGAACTCAAGTCGTCAGTCTTGGCAGCAGTGCCTTTGCGCTCTGAGTCATCTTGCTCGCCCTTTAGGATTTTATTTGCTGTGTCACAATGATGTAGGAAGAAAGAATTGCAATGAGGCAGGTCTCAGTTCTAGGGTTGGCTTAGTCCTGTTAATGTTTCATACTATTTGAGAGAGGTATTTTTATATAACATTGAGATAGATTTTAAGGTTTCAGTTAGACCAGTTGTTCGGTTTTCTAAACCTAGTTAGATTTAATGTCAAAAATGTTAATGACAATTACTATCTTGTTAAGAAAAATAAACTAGATAGTATGTGTATATTATTTAACAAGTATCTGGGAAATGATTAACAAGTATGTATTAATCTCTTTTCTTTTATTTATTTATTTTTGTTTATTTGCTTTTCAAGACAGGGTTTCTCTTTGTAGCTCTGGCTCTCTTAAGAACTCACTTTGTAAACCAGGCTGGCCTCGAACTTACAGAGATCCTCATGCCCCTGCCTCCCTGAGTGAATATTAATCTTATTGTAACTTGTTATGTCATGTTTTGTTGATATCCTGAGAGGCCTACTCTTTTCTGAACAGAAACTGTGGAGGAAGGAATTGGGGAAGACGGGAGGGAAGAGGGAGGATGCGAGGAGAGGAGGGAGGGAAGACAGCAGAAGGGGTGTATGGTATGAGAGAAAAAAAGAAAAAGAAAAGAAAGCTCAGCAGCACAGAAAAACAGTTCAAAACATTCAAGTAAACATAAAGTGAAATCAATTTGATCAAACTATCACAGGTTTAATTGAGTTTAATATGGGAAAAATTAGTGCTAAAACTAGAAACTGCTTAAATATGGATTGGTTATTTTTGTTATTCTAGAGTCTATGAATAGGGAGTTCTCTTATGTAATTCCAGCACATGGCTTCATCTACAGTCTGGGTACTTCCCCCAGTTTGCCATGAAAAGTCCTCATTGGCTTATCCATCCTTTCATCAAGAGAAAATAATCAGTCCTGGTCCAGCTAGAGAACTAGGGAAGGACACACAGCATTCCCCATGTTGTTCAGAGTCAGGGCCACCACTATGTGAGGAAGTATCTTGCTTGTGTTGAGCTATCACGTAGAGATAGATGCTTGGATCTGAGCTAGAAGATACATTAGGAGGGTTTTCCTCACAGAACATTTATACAGGACACTGGGTGTCAGGCAGGCAGTGCCAGGGAGAGCCTCAGCTGAGTTGGAGAGGTTTTAGTGTTACCTCATGGAAACATTTCCTTCCCCCCTTCCTGTGTGTATTAGTAGTTCGTGTGTCTCTGAGGTCTTATTTTAAGCCATTGGACTCTGTTCGTTCTCTGAAACTCTGGCGTGGGCTCTGTATGTGGTTGTGGGTTTAGAGTGAACATTTAGAAAGGCAGATATGGGAGTTTAGGAAGAAGCTTAGAGACCTAAAAGAGAAATTCGAGAGAAAAAAATCAGTTCCAAAGAAAGAGCATGGGTTCCAACACATGGCACCAGGAACCTCCCTATGACTTGCTAAGCAGGCCCTGTAGCTATGCACCTGTGTACCAGGCTTTCTCTTTCGTTTGGACCACCAACCAGCTCCAAATCATGACACAGAGATTTCTTGTTAGTGATAAATGCTCGGTCTAGCTTTGACTTGTTTCTGGCTATCTCTTTTAACTTAAATCAACCTGTTTCTGTTCATCCACCTTTTGCCTCCTGGCTTTTTGTTTTTCTTTCTGTGTATCTTATGCTACTTCTCATGTCGGGCATCTTGAACTGGACATCTCACTCCTTCTCTCCTTCTTCTTCCTTAACTTAGATTTCTTCTCCTATTTATTCTGTCTTGTAGCTCTGCCTATCCTCTCCTGCCTATCTATTGGTCATTCAGCTTTTTATTAGACAGAATCAGGTGCCTAAGGCAGGCAAGGTGAAACACATGCAGCACATCTGTACATAACTAAACAAATGCAGCATGCCAAAAGTAACGAACACACCGGTACACAGTTAACCTAATATTCTGCAGGATAAACATATGTAATGCATTTGATTAGTTAAAACAATCTTCCACAATACACCTGGGCTGAGAAATTCAACTAGTTAATAACCGGTGCCTGAGTCTGGGAGTGCACATTTATGTTTCCTACTAACTGAAGAACCTCCCAGTCTTTCTATGCTAAAGTCACATGGCCTGGGGGACATTTCTTATACAGGTCTCATACATTTAACTACCTTTATTTGCTTGTTTTGAAACAGGTACTAGGTACCTTTGGTTGACCTGAAACCCTGTGTAGACCAGGCTGGCTTCCAACTCAGTGAACCACCTGCCTCCGTCTCCAGAGTGCTGAGATTAAAGTCATGTGCTACCGTGCCTGGTGCATTTATCTATTTTGATTCCTTTTGTTCTTCATTTTTCTCTGCCTGTGGGTGATAGAAAGCTTTGCCTGGCTTTAGTTAAAGAAGAAAAGCATCATCCAAGTCATTCAGGAACAGAACTTCAGCACTGTCTGAGTGGTTATGTATGTCTGGGAAGGATGGTGAGGGACACAGGGCCAGGGGTTTTTGTTTTCCAAACACCTATTTATCCAGCATAATGGAGAAAACTGTGGTTCCAGCATCAGACAAAGCAATGACCAGTGTTTTTAGTTTTTAAAAAATAGTGGATTAGATCTTTAAGCACTTTGTATTTTTAATTAAAACCTCATTGTTGATCATAAGGAAAACATACCATCCTTGTAATAGTTGCTTAACAAACTGACCTGCTCCAAACTTGTCAGAACTCTCCACAGAGCCAAGCCTCTCACAGAGTTGAGGCAGTTTTGGGAGAGCATCAGTGTTACAGACAACAATACATTATCTTATTCATTTCATTTGCCTGTGGTTTACATACATTTGCTCATTTTATCCTCCCAGTGAGTCTGTGAGGTAGAGGGCCACTTCCTCATTTTGTACAACAGAATGAATAGAGGGTTGGAGTGGCAGAATGGGAGAGTGGAGAGGGAGCAAGCAAGCTCTGAGAAGGAGGCACTGTGTTCTGAAGCCTTATGTCACTGCCTAGGAAGTGTAATCCCTTTCCTTCTGGCCACCAGATGCCACAGCTTTAATGGTAACTATCTTTAAGTCACCCTCTGCAGACAGACAGAAGTGACAAAGAACTTCAGACTAACTTTGCCATTTTTGCCCACTCTTTCTGAGAAGCCTGTGTTGCTATGACATGACTAAATTGGCTTTGATCAGACATTATGGTATTAATCACTCGTTGAAAGCCACCAGTTGCATGGCACAAGCTTGTGCGTGTTGGGAAAGTGGATCTAAATTCTCCTCCTTTCAGTATTCTGGAAATCTCTAATTATAGGGCACAGAAGAAAAGGGGAAAAGCAAGACAAAAAAAAAAAAAAAACTCCAGTCAAACCATTAGCTTCATATCTCTCACTGCACACTTGGCAGATAGTTTTTTCTCAGGAAGACTGGTTATTTAGCCTCGCTAGAAGAAATGAGGGAAAACCTTCTGTTTTATGAACACTCACTGTAACAGTTGTGCAACTTAGTTGTAGTAAGATTTCCAGGTCTGAGCTAATTGTGGGGGTCAAGGCATTTTTTTGAGTGGTTAGTATGGAGAGTTGGGCAGAGATGTCTTAATACCACAGAAACCTAAAGTATCTGCTGCCATTACCATCAGTGGCAGGAGGGGAGAAGCCAGTGAGTGGAAGCTGCTGCCTAACCAGAACTGCAAGTGGGGTCACTGACAGTAATTACACCCTGAGGAAAAGTGACCATATACTAACCAGGTTCCCTGGGGACAGCTTTGATAGTTCCTGGAATGAAAACTGTACGTAAAATAAGGTCTACTGACATTTCTTTTTACAGATAGGGTCTCACTTTGTAGCCCGGACTGACCTTGAATTTACAGATCCACCTTCCTTTGCCTTCAGAGTCCTGAGATTAAGGGCATGCATCACCATAGCCCCCATAACATGCCCTGGATTTTAAAATAAACTAGACACAATTAAGATAAGAAATCCCTAAACTGTTACGCAGAGTTCTGTGTGCCTCTTACTAAGTTTCCCCCCTCACCCATCGTATATAGCCAAAGTAGACTATCAAAGCAGGGACACTGACATTGGTACAGCATTACAAGAATATTATAATACTCAAGTATTACAGGCTTTATTCAGATTTTTACAATCCTTACAATTATTCAGTCTGAAAGCCATTGACTTTTAACTGAAGGTCATATCTTTGCTGGGTATTTTTTTTGAAAGATTATCTCACAATGTGGTTATCTTTTATTTTTTCATTCATCCATATGTTTATTTTTAGGCTTTTATTAGTGTATCTAATGATTTGCTTCACTTCATCTTCAAACATATTTATAATGTGTTTGATTGTATCCATTCCTCATTACCTTTCATTGTTTTTTCCTGCTTCTGCCGGTCCCTTTCTTTTTGATGACTAGTATGTGTACTCCCTTGTACTTTCATGTTTTATTGTTTCTGTCTTTTTCTGGGAACCAAAGGATTTCATTAGAGTTACTTATAGGAACATGGGGGAAGGGCTATTTACAGAACCATGGGAAATTAACCAGTGCTTACTTTACTCAAGAAAGTGTCTCTCCTGTACTACCTACTAGGTGGCTGTAGGTTCTCAGAGAGGAGCAGTGCCTCATGAACCCCATCCTACTCTGTGACCAGATGTTCCCATCCTGATTGCGTGTTGTCTTGTATAGGTTATCATAGATGCGAAGAGTTCAAGAGGATAATAGTCATTCATGCCCAAAAGACAGCCTTCCACACACTCTACCCCTTCCTCTGTCTCTTACGTTCTTTCCTTCCTCTGTTTTGCAATGTTACCTAGCCTTTGGGAAAAGTGCTATGGATGGCTGAACATTCAATGATGCCTGACCCTTAGCACTTTGACCAATGGTGAAGTTATACGTCATCTCTACTCATTGAAAATGGAAGCTACTTAATCAAAGCTGACACCAGCACTATCTATGGGGATAAACATACTTATTGGCAAGATAATTTGATAAGCCATCATGTCTACTGATGAAACTAAACCAAACCAAACCAAAACCATGCTGTCATCCCCATCAAAATCTGTAGCCTCACCAACCACTGGCTTTTGATCATGTTTACAGTACCAGACATGACTTCTCTCCTATGGAGCAGACCTCAAATCCAGTTAGAAAGTATTTGATTACCCCTTAAGAGTCATGTCACTATTGTGCCTTGCAGGTTTGGTCATACAGCACACAGGGTCCATGACTGAGTGAGACTATTGATAATTCTTTCCCACCAGCCCAAGAACCAGCACAGCATCTTATTTATTTATTATTTATTGAGAAAAAAAATTTTCCGCCTCCTCCCAGCCTCCCACTCCTCCCGCCCTCCCCCC
>NC_022013.1:40022847-40062648 GCF_000317375.1 Microtus ochrogaster | reverse complement strand
CTTTTTCTGTTGAGAATTCTGTGTTCAGATCAGTGCCCCATTTTTTAATTGGGTTAATTAGCATTTTAAAGTCTAGTTTTTTGAGTTCTTTATATATTTTGGAGATCAGACCTTTGTCTGTTGCGGGGTTGGTGAAGATCTTCTCCCAGCCATTTGGTTGCCTTTTTGTCTTAGTGACAGTGTCCTTTGCTTCACAGAAACTTCTCAGTTTTAGTAGTTTAGTAGTTTCATAGTTTTAAAGCTATGAAAACTAGCTTGCTAGAAGGAAGAAGCATCCCACTCAGTTCCAACTTGAGTTCTCTTCGTTCTGTTTCCAAGAATGTGGTACCTTAAGCAATAGGAACTTATTATTTAGTTCTGGAGGGAAACCAATAGCAGATACAATAGCTCACAGGGTTCTCTCTAACTAGGCTGATCTTGAAATTTTAAGTCTCCTGACTCAGCCTACCAAGTATTAGGTTTACAGTTATGTGACACCTCATCTAGTTTCACAGTGATTGTTAGTAGAAATCGGGTTGGCTTTCCATCTGCCATTTTAGTTTCTGTTTTTATACATCTCATTTCTATATTCACTTATTTTTATTCTTCTGCTCCCTGCACTCTGTAGTCTGATGATTCTGCTTTGAGGAGGGGGTAGATGTCTGGTGAGCCATTTAAATGATTTTGTTAATATTTCAATGATAATTTGAGTGAGTTTGTTTCTAGTTCTAGAAATTAAGCTATATGTATTAATTTATTACAGTCTTCTTCATGTAGCTATTAAGTTAGTTCTGTAATTTTTCCATGTAGCTGCGATTCTTCTCTTATTTGTGCTATTGCTTCCAATATATTGTATCTTCATGTGTTATAAATCCAGTGCTATAGCATTGTAATATGTTCCTATAAAACTCATGCCTCTTACAAACTGTAGGGATAAAACTAAAAATTTATAGACTATTTGACATTTTCCTACATTTTTTTGAGACTGGAATTCTTAATTTATTCCTATGGGTTCAGACTAGTTGGTGTCTTTCCCTTGCTCCAAAATAGCTACATTTATCATGTTATATCTGTGTTATAATTGTCATGGATACATATGAAATCTACATACACACAGCCTCTTTAAATTAGCTCAGTGTAATTTTATCGTTTCGTGGAATAAAGATAAAAAGAAGAAGATATATTTGTCTTTAAATGTTTTAACTTTATTGGCGCTTTCTTTTTCTTTGTGCGAATTTGTGTTATTGCCTATTGTCAATTCTTTTCAAACTGAAGAACTTTCTTTATTATTCCTGTCTCCTCAGCCTTCTTCCCCCTCCATCACACCCCCTTCTTCTCTCCTTCTTCTCTCCTTCTCTCCCTCCTTCTCTTCCTCCCATTCTCCCTTCTTGTTCTGACCCCCAAGGCCTCATGCGTGTTAGACAAATGTCCTCATACTAAGCTGCATTTCCTGTCCTTTAACATTTTACAATTGTTTTTAAGTTAGCATGCAAAATAATGGGTTTCTTCATGACATCTTCATTTATGAGTCATTATACTTGGTCCCATTATTCCCCTTCCCACTATTCCCTCCTAACTGGTTTTCTTTTCTCCATCAGTAAATGCTCCCTTTTCTTTTCTTATTATATGTATTCTATCACCCTCTTTGTTTCTCACCTCCTGTAAGGTTTCTTCCTTCTCTTTTCCTGATAAACTAGAAAGTTTCTGGACACTAAACACACTTATAAACACCACCACCATACATACAGAGTTTAAGGTTCAGGTTCTCCATCTTTTACTAGTTTATTTTGGATATATATATATATTCTTTGTTTACTACTATGCTGATATATTTGTTCATATTTCTGAAAGATAGTTTGGTGACTATGGTATGTTTGGTGTAATAGTTTGATTTTTTTAGTACTTTAGACATGTGGTTCCCACTGCCATCAGAATGCTATTGGTTCTGATGAGAAGTCAAGTGTTGATCTTTGATTTTCTTACGCATGAGCAGCTATTATTTTCTTGCTCTTAAATTTATTCTTTATAATTTTTGAATTTCAATGGTTTGGTTATGTGTCTTGGCATCGGTCTTCTTTATGTTAATCCAGTTTAACACAACTCAGCTTTAGTGATATGTTTTAAAATCAAAATCAGGGAAATTTCACTCAATTTTTTTTTTGCTATTTTTTCTTCTCTTTCTCCTTGCGAATTTTTGTTGTATGATTCACGCTTTTTGTGTCCTATTAAAATTTATTTATTTGCTTTTAAGATCGTGTTATTTTTATTATATTTATTTGTTTAGTGTATTTATGTGTGTGTTTTCCAACAAGTTTGTGTGGAGTGTGGAGGATGTCAGAGAACAGCAAGCAGGAGTAGGTTCTTCTACCATGTGGGTTTGAACTCAGGTCTTCAAGCCTGGTGGTGCCTTTACCAGGTGAACCAGCCTTCTTATGGCCAATTTTGAAAATGATTCTAGGTTGCACATCAAATTATATATTATGCAAATTATATATTATGGTGTCTTTTGATTCTGATATTTCTTATGGGCAAGTTATTGCTACTGTTTGTAGTTATTTTATTTGTATTTTAATAAATAAGCCTTGCTGAAGATCAGAAAGTAAAATGGCCCCACTGGTCAGCCTTACAGACCAGGCAGCGGTGACACACCCATTTAATCCCAGTAGCTACACTAGTTTGCCAGAGAAACCGGGCAGTGTATGCCTTTAATCCCAGCCGTAGAGAGGAATATAAGACAGGAGGAGACAGCTCTCAGACACAATCTCATTCTGAGATTCGTGGAGGCAGAATCACCACTTTGAACTGAGGTAGAGGTAAGAACCAGTGGCTGGTTGTTTTGCTTTTCTGACTTCAGGTTAAACCCGACTTTCTGTCTCTGGATTTTTATTAACCGTGCTGCAACTGTTGATTTGTTTTAGTGACCTCAATTTATTACCTACCTTCTTTCTTTTACTTTCTGTGTGTTTTCCTAGGCTTCTGTCTGGGTTAGCAAGGCTCAGTTGTCAGCCAGTGTTTGGCAAAGACTAACTCAAGCATCTTAAAAGAGCACATCTCTGCTATGATGTCTGACTTGCATGTGGCTTGGAGAATGCTTTCTAAGTTCAGGGAGTTTATAAGTCCCTGCCTACTTTTTCTTCTCTGTGTGGGACCCTCACATGGCATATCCATGCTCACCCTCTTTCAGGGATGAGCTGGATCTTACCAACCTTTCTCTCTCTGTTTTGTTGGGGATTGTCCATGGAGCCTCAGACATGCCTCTGTTTGTCATTTTTAACTTTCTGGATGGTCTATTGTCTTCTCCCCAATAGTGTGGAACCCATGCTAGTATAAGAATTATCCGGTGTTCGCGTCTGTGATCTTTTCTTTCTCTGACAACTTCAGGGGTGTGGAATTTTCCATGTTCTGCCAAGTTCTGACCAGCAAGGTGGCAGACCTGTGCATTCTCAAGGCTGCCCTGCCTTCCTGGTTGGAACTTCATGCTGAGGAACGGGGGGGGGGGGGAGGGTAAGGGCTGGAGCTTCCGAAAATGTCATAGACCTCCATTGTCCCTGATTCTTGGTAGACTGGAAAAATGCTGTTCATTTTTCCTGTGTCCTTTCATTAGTTTCAGGGTTCTTAGTGATTGGTTGTGACATTTCTGCTTTGTCAATGTTTCTACAGCAAGCAATTTGCAGATTCCTTTCTCTGCTATTCTAGTAGTTAGTCTAACTCGATGCTCAACCCTGAAGTGGAAACTTTAACCAAGGCTCTAAAATAGTTTTGTTAAGATTAAAAAGAATAAGAAATGGATTATTGGTATTACTCTATATATTGTGAGTGGGTTGTTGTTGTTGTTGTTTTTGGTTGACCTTTTGTTTTGTTTCTGAGACAGAGTCCCTCATAGCACAAACTGACTTCAAACTCTCATAGCTGAAGATGACCTTGGACTACCGATTTCCTTGCTTTTGTCTCCCTAATACTACCATACAAATGTGCTTCGCCAGTTTATATGCTTCTGGGGGTTGGAGTATGGATGTGACTGTTTGATTTCCCACTTTGACTGCCCCTCAGTGATGGATGGAAGCCTGTGATAGTAAACGGAATAAACCCTGGCCTCCTCTAAGTTTCTTTGGGTAAGAGTTTTTTAAACGAGCAAAATAAATGAAAATAGAGCAGAAGTATTAGATCAGAGGAAGAGAGGAGGAAAGAAGTCAGTGACCACACTTTTCCCTTCCCGCAATTGGTCCTGGCTTCCACTCTAAATGGATCTGGCACTAAATCGATGAGTTCATTTTTGTTTATTGCAAAAGTTAACAGAAGTCTTCTAAGGCAGCCTGAAGTTTCATAAGGGCAGGAAAAAGTTTAGACTTGGATAGAATTAAAGGAGAAAAGAAAAATAAAACGGAAGTTGTTCGAGGACTAAAGGATTAATGCCATGAGTCATGTTTGCCTAATATCTAGTTATCTCGTAGTTCTTAACCTTGTAGTTTGAGAGAGGATGTGACAAAGAGAGATGGGGAGGATTTATTAATATTAGTTGTATTCATGCATGAAATTACCAAAGAATAATGCAAAAATTTAAGAAAGAATATTAGTTGTGTAATTAACCAGTTAACTACCTAGAACACATTTCCTGCCTTTGACTTGAGTACCAGGGAAGTCTCTATCCAGGTCTGGCTGGAGGATGTGGTTTTGGCTGATATTTGGATCATGAACATGGTAGTTATGAATGGAGTTACTGGATATGGAAAGAGGAAATAAAATTGCTGACATCAGGCTTTGGGCCTCTGCAACAGATTTCCTCAAAATGAGTCGTCATCTTGCTTCTTGTGGAATTTTACTTGTTCCTCTTTTTAATTTTTAAAGTAGAGACTCATTTATAGCATCTTTTGCTATTTAAATATAGCTAGGCATGAACAAGAGGAACACTGAAAAAGTGTTATTGTGAGAACTTCCTTCATGAACTCTTTTGGCATTCTTTCTAGTTCTGTCCATCACATGTTCATCTATTAAACACATCTTTATCCTGGATCTGCTGTCTTGTAGGCACCATGCTGTGCACACAGAACGGCTGCACAGGCAAGCTAAACATGGTCTGTCTTTAGTTTCTGAAAGGAAGGCAGACATGTTGGAAGAGGAGTGAAAGGCTTGAAGAGGTCTAAAATACAAACAGAATCAAACACGCTCTGAAGGTCGCAGATAGTTTTTCTGTGGCAGTGACCTTGAAGCTGAGCTCTGAAACTTAGGTCTAGTTTAGCTGGCACACAATTGCTGTCTACAAAGACCTCTGGGATCTGGCCCTCTTTGCGTTCTAACCTCACATTCAACCATTTTTGCTTTGGTTTTTATTTACCAGCCACAGGACTCCTCTCACTTCCTCTTCATGCCTGCTGAGAACATTATATTCTAGGTTCACTCTGTCACCCTTTGTGGCCAGCCCCTTTCCAGAGCCTAGCCTTAGGATACTCTTGTTTTTTTCCTTCTTGCATTATTGATTTTCTCTTTGCTCTGTAGAATCTGAGTTCCTACAGAGATGACCCGCTACTCCAATTATCACTTTACTCTTGGGACTTTGGAATATGATTGCTATACAGTAGCTGAATATTCTAGTTGAGTGCTTGTGAAGTAAGTGATGGACAGAAGAAGTAGATTATAGCTTTGCATTCAGGAGAATGGCCTACATTTGAGAAAAGGAAAGAAAACCTGGTTGTAAATAGAAAAGAGGAAAGAAATGGGATGAGAATGAGGAAGTAGAATAAAATCTAATCTTGATATCTTTTAGATCAGTGTTTGCCAAACTGTGTTGAGTCATGAAACCAATTTGGTGGGCTGCTCTTAGAGTTCAATCATATGGGGCGACGCAAATAGTCTATGTTGTTCTTAGTTAAAGTATCGCATTAAGCCTGTTTCCATACACGTTTTGTTTGTCTCTGTACCCATGTATGGTAGAAAAAAGTTTTCCTGTTTCAGCTTGCAGTAAACAAGTATAAAAGACTCATTTACTGGTCAAGTTAAGAATGTAGAGATTGTAGAGGTAGCAAAGAATGCAGTGTTGCATGACACCTGATGCTTCTATATTACTAAAAGCAGTATCACTTCCTAGGATTGGTGTCTTTTGTTGGAAAGGCACTCTGAACTCCTTTAAGAAACTATTCAAGGTGCCCTTCCAACAAAAGACACCAATCTGAGGGGGTGATAATGCTTTTTAGAAACATAGAGGCATTAGGTGTCACACAGAACTACATTTCTTGCTAACTCTATAATTTCTAGGCTTGTGTAAGGCATGAGGAGCTCTGTCTTGTTCAGTGCCTTGTTCCTTGTGCCTAGCAGAGGCTTGTTCACTGCCTTGTTCCTAGTGCCTAGTAGAGGCTTGTACTTAGCAGTGACATAACTGTTGCATGGATGAACAGATGTCCACAGAGAAATGTTTATATTTTTCTAAAGCTGCAGTTTGTGAATGGAGCCACTATAGAAGTCTGATGGCCACACACATGCTATGCAGACAATCTATCACTCAACTTCCTCACAGCCCACGCACAGTTTCTAACGGGAACAATTTTGGTGAGAATAGCAGTCATAACCCTCTTTACTTTCATAGATTTCTTAAGGGATCCTGTCCACTATAACAACAAAACCCCAGTAAGACAAAAAAGTACCCAAACAAAACAATACAAAAAACATATTAAAATCATGGAGTCTGTCTTGTGTTAGCCAACTATTCCCTGGCATGTTGTTGCCCTGGAGTGTAGTTAATATACTCAGTGGCATTCTATTGGGGAAAACTAATTTTATTTTTCTCAGAAGGTATCAATTGTAAATAGTTTCTTAGCTAGGTGTAGAAATCTGTATCTGTTTCCCCTTCTCAGTGCTGGGATTTTGTCTTGTTTGTACTTGTACAGGTGTTGCATATGTTGTCACAATCTCTGTGAGTTCATAAGTGTGTTAGCCTTGTTGAATCTGGAAGACACGGTTTCCTTAGTCATCCACCAACCTTGGCTCTTACAATTGCTCCCCTTTCCTTCCCCATAGATCTAGTAAGGTGAGCATCCAAACTGCCTAGGCTCCCACAAAACCAGTACGTATCAGTGAATCTTGAGTATTTGATGTTGTCATCCCATTGAGAGTTGAGTTCCCCAAAGTCTCTCACTCTCTGAGCGTTGTCCAGTTGTGGGTCTTTGTACTAATTGCCATCAATTACAAGAAGAAGCTTCTCTGATGAGGGTTTAGTGATGCACTCATCTATGTGTATAGTAGTGTGTCTTTAGGAGCCATTTTATTGCTTTGTTCATTTAGCGGAATAATAGTAGAAAAATTTCCTTTAGGGCCCATGGCTTATTTAGTCTCAGATCGTTTTCCACTTTTGTAGTGTCAGGTATGGGTTCCATCTTACAGAATGAGTCTTAAATCCAATTCAAAACAATGGCTGGTTACTTCTATAACATTTATATCTGTTGGACCAGTATATCTTTCAGCCACTGTTGTAGGTTGCAGCGTTTATGGCTGAGTGATGATTATTTTTCTCCTCTGTTAATGTGCATAGTACTTTCCAATACCATTAATGCTAATGACTAGGTGTGAAACCTCTAATTAGGATTCAGTTCAACTTCTCCTTATTTTCTAATGTGGTATACATAAGGAGATATTCTGTCTTTATTGTAAACATACTTTGAACACACAGAAATATCAATGCAGTATCATCAGTTATAATGAGAGATCAATTATGTTGATCATATTTTATTTGTTTTAGTCTTATTTATTACTTTAAAATTTAATTATGTGTGTATGTTTTTGTCTGCATGGAAGTATGTGCACATTTAAGTATAGGTGCTAGAAAAGTCCAGAAGACAGTGTTGGATCCCTTTCAGCTGGATTTACAAGTGGTTATGAGCTACCCTATGTGCTGCTAAGAATTACAAGAGCAGAGGACCAGACAGCTTTTAAGTGCTAAACCATCTCACCAGCCCCTGTTGGCTTTTATTTAATTTTACATTTTTAAAAATTTGGCTAAGTTGCCCAGGCAGCCCTGAAATTCACTATGTGGTACAGGTTGACCTTGATCTGCTGATTGTACTGCCTTAGCATGTTGGGTGTTACTATTACAAGTATCTATTGCTATACCTGGGTGTTACTATTAGTTACTTGCAATAAAATATAATAACAGTAGCTTAAAAAATCCTGGTAATGGTAAATGTTAAATAGGATTCTATCAACTAATGAATTTGCAACACCAGAAATATGTATCTAAAACATAAATACAAGAGCCACAAATTATTCCATAGCGGATAACTTTGCCTGTCTTTTAATGAGGTCATTCCTTCCTTCCATTTTAAATGCTATGTCAAGAGTACTTAGAGGCAAGACAGAGGCATAGCCTAACACAACAGAGAAATAATCCGGATGGCATGTTTGTGATATGTGGACAATCAGGAGAAGTAGTAAGAGGTAAAAGAGAAACATGAATCAGCATTGACTAGCAGAGTGAGACAGAGTTGTGGTTTACAACCTGAGGCTGGCTCTTAGCACCACTGTTTAGTCTGCTTTTTTATTGCTATGATAAAGACCATGGGCAGAAGAAACCAGAGGAGCAAACAGTTTATCTGGCTGCCAAGCCTGTGTTATAGCTCATCATCTAGGAAATCCAGGGCAGGAATTCAAAGCAGGAACCCAGAGGAAGGAGCTGAGGCAGATGCCTAATATTATGAGTATTCTGACATTAGCTGTCTTAGTTAGGGTTTCTATTGCTATGAAGAGACATGATAACCATGGCAACTCTTATAAAGGAAAACACTTAATTGGGGCTGGCTTACAGTTTAGAGGTTCAGTCCATTATAATCATGGTAGGACATGACAGCATAAAGGCAGACATGGTGCTAGAGAAGGAGCTGAGGTACTCGCATCTTAATCGACAAGCAACAGAAAGTAGTTTGAGACCTGGGTGTAGCTTGAGCACAGGAAACCTTGAATCCCATCCCCACAGTGGCACACTTCCTCCAACAAGGTTATACCTACTCTAACAAGGCCACACCTCCTAATAATGCCATTCTCTGTGGGGGCCATTTTCTTTCAAACCACCACATTAACAATTGCGTCTGTCTTTTTTTTTTAAAGTTTAAATACAGGGTTTCATAGAGCCCAGGATGACTTCAAACTCTATAATAAATAGCAGATGACCTGAAATTCTTGAATAGATCGTATCTTCCTCCCAAGTGTTGGCATTATATGTATGTTCCACTATGTCTGGCTTTTGGAAACTAAATATCAAAATGAGTTTTGGTGGGGCCAAACTTTCAAACTCTAGCACAAAGTTACTTGATGATAGGCTCATTATCATCAAAAACTTTTTTTGGTAGTGAGAGAAATTTGAGACAAAATCTCATGAAACCTGAGTTCAGGCCTTATGAGCCCCTCTCCAACCTTGAAATATTGATGAGCTTGATATTAGCAGGTAGTTACTGCTGCTGTGAATCTCTAAGTACAAGAGCCATGTCATGTTCAGAAGACAGTGTTTCACATATTCCTTCCCAACCTTTGGCGCTTATATTCTTTCTGCTTCCTCTTCCACAATGTTCCCTGAGCTTTAGGGATGCCCCATTAAGGGCTAAGAATTTAGCAGCCAGTTGTTCTCAGCACTCTGACCAATTAAAAATGCGCCTCCACTACAAAAAGAAGCTTATCAAACAAGGCTTGAGATCAGCAATAATATGTAGTTTTATTTAGGAGTCAGTTTTATATGACTGTATAACAAAACAACAGAGTAGGCACTCTCCTAGGACCTTTGACTTCCTCAGTCATGGAGTTTTGACCAGGTTGACAGTACCAGACCTAAATTCCCTCCTGTTAAGCAGAGAAATGAAATAAAATAAAATTTATGTATGTGTGTTTGTGCTAGTGAGTGTAGATATTTGTGAAGGTCAGAAGAGGGCACCATATGTCTTGTAGCTGGAGTTACTGGTGGTTGTGAGATGCCTCATGGGAGTCCTGGGAAGTGGACTCAGGTCCTCTGCAAGAGCACTACAGTGCTGTTAAGGGCTCAGCCATCATTCCAGTCCCTCAAAAAACAATTTTAATTTTCTGAAATTCAGAAAATGGCTCATCATATACTTAACAAATAGAAGCAAACCAAATCAGCAGCAAAAAAATTTTAGAAAAAAATTGAACAAATAAATATGGAAGTTAAACAATAATATCAAAATATGCTTATCGTCCCCCTACAAGGTGTGTGTGAGTGTGTGTGTGTTTAGTCACATATGCAGAGAGCTCAGTCCACCTGATCCACTCAGGTGTACTTTCATTGCCCAACTTATCTACTCACCATCGCTTACATTTTGGAACAGAGTCCAGAATGACACTTAATGATGATGAGTGTTTGTTTTACAGGCTTTAAAGAAGCTAAGTGTCCCAGAGAAGTCCAGGAAAGTGTGAGAATCTCTGCAGCTCAAGCCAAAATGTCATTCATAGATCCTTATCAGCACATTATAGTAAGTATTATATTCTTTCTGGGAGGGAAAGCTGATGTGTTCTGTGTGTGTGTGCATTTGTGCATGTTTGCGCATGTGCTCATGCATGCGTGTGTGTGTGTGTCTGTGCATGCCAGTGTGCATATTTCTTGTAATACTAGTAAGGCTGAAACTTTAAACTATTTATTTAATTTATATTATACTCATAAACATAATGCTGTACACTAGGCAATGGTACATTATAAAACAAACTCATGTCTTTTGGTTGCTGTAAATATTCAGGGAAAAAAGGATTTAGAAAAAAAGATGAACAAAATATCTGTAACAACAACAAAATTTATGGAACTAGAAAAATGATAGCATTTTGCATTTATCAAAGAACATAATCACATGTTACTTTGTACACAAAGACAACTGAATTTCTGAGTTTAGGACTGTAGGTTGGTATGCATCTCTAAGGCAAATAATTCTATAAACTTTCACTTAGCTAGAAGTGCTAAACAAATTCCTTGAGGGTTGGCTCATTTTTAATGAAGAGTTGACAAATTAAAAGTTTATTCATTGTGATTTTCTGTATTTCTCTGAAAACATATAGTCTCTCTTTTGATTAAAATACAAACTAAACCAAAACCAAACAAAACAAAACAAAGGTGAGATTTTCTGGCTCAACTCAGCACATGGAAGGTTAGGTTTCTATGGACTGGAGATTGATTTTTGAGTATCGCCTCATTTTCACTTAGTGAAATACTCCTGTCTTATTTGTTCTTCCTGAGTTAGCCTTTCTTTCCTGCCTGGATTAGAAATTAATATATTATAGTTCTTGCAATTCTACCTTTGGATTCACCGAAAACTGCTTTTTCCCTTCCTTCACAATAACGCTTATCAACAGTGGATGTCTTGTACTTAATACAATGGAACTCTGACTTTTCCCTTCCCAGCCCTGCTGGCCATTCTCTCCTTAAAATTCTCCTGAGATTTTGTTAGTTTTCATTCCTTTCGTTACTTCTTTTTTTTTTTACTATCTTATTTATTTATTTTTTAATTTTATTTATTTATTTATGATTTCTGCCTCCTCCCCGCCACCACCTCCCATTTCCCTCCCTCTCCCCCATCAAGTCCCTCTCCCTCATCAGCTTGAAGAGTAATCAGGGTTCCCTGACCTGTGGGAAGTCCAAGGACCGCCCACCTCCATCTAGGTTTAGTAAGTTGAGCATCCAAACTGCCTAGGCTCCCACAAAGCCAGTATGTGCAGTAGGATCAAAAACCCATTGCCATTGTTCTTGAGTTCTCAGTAGTCCTCATTGTCCGCTATGTTCAGCAAGTCCGGTTTTATCCCATGCTTCTTCAGACCCAGGCCAGCTCGCCTTGGTGAATTCCCAATAGAACATCCCCATTGTCTCAGTGTATGGGTGTACCCCTCATGGTCCTGAGTTCCTTCTTAATTTTCTTTTATAATTCTCTCTTTTTCTCTACCTTTTCCCACTCCTTCCTCTCATTTCCCCTCCTCCTAGAGATGCATTGCTAAGCTAAGCTTGGCACAGCTACACACACACACACACACACACACACACACACACACATTCCAACAAGATACCATCATCCAAATAAAAATATCCATTTTTAATAAATCCAAAGATTGGTTCATGTCTCTTATAGTCCATAAATCTCTTCAAAGAAAACTGGTATGTCTAATGTCATAGGTATCATTTGTCCTCCCATTTCTCTAAACATATGGATTCAAAATATATATCAGAGATTGATTCATGTTGTTCTAACTAGAAATCCACGTGTGTATATTGTCATGTATTATTTCATTAACTGAGTAGATTGTGAACTATATGCTCTACTGATAATGCCATATCCATTCTGTATGACAGTAGGGATTTGCTGCAATTCAGACAACTATATGTGGGACTTTATTTATTGTTTATTTGTGTTGGTCTATTTGTTTGTTACAAACTGTCCCAGTTACAAAGTTTGAAATGTATATCTATGGTATTATATATATTTCCTTTCCAAGATGATTGTTGATAATTTTTGCTCTTGAATCTTCATGTAAATTTTGGAATCAGTTTGTCAAATCACATGAACTTGTGCATATGCGCGCGCACACACACACACACACACATTTTCTTTACTCCTGTAATGATTTTACAGATCAATATCAACAAAGATAAAGTTGATATGACAATAATATTGAGGTTCCCAATCTATTAACAACCCATAAACCTAGCTCTAAAGGAAATTTATTTAAATCATTTTTAATTTACATAATAATATGTTGTAGTTTTCTTTAAGAATTCTTATATATATGCATATAAAAGTTCTTATATATGCATATATGTGTATATGCACATATAATACTGATGTATATACATCTATACTAATTCTTGTATGTATACACATATATGTGTTTATTGATATTATAGTGTTATATAAAGGCATTTGTAAATTTTATTTTTTCAATTAGTTTTTGTGGGGGTTCGAATGAGAATGGCTCTCAAGCTCACATGTTTGAATGTGGAACTCCTTTGGAAGGATCTGGAGGTGTGGCGTTGTTGGAGGAGGTGTGTCACTTGGAGTGTGGGTGGTGATTCTCTGAAACTATAAGGAAACCCCATGGGGCTTATGTCAGTGTGCCTTGGTCATGGAGTCCCTTCAGAGCAGTAGTTCAGTAACAAAGACAATTTCATCTTCATATGAAAGTACAGTTGATTACTGCTCATCCATAGGCTTCAAGGAATTTCTACTAATCCTTTGGGCAATCTTTTAGATTTCTAGCTCAATCACTTCTGTGATGTGTGAATTCTACTAGTTTTCCTTATCATATTTTGATCACTGAGTTTTAAATATTCTATTGTTTATAAACCATATGCCTTACCCCCTAAGTTTTGATATGCCATATTTTAGTATATTTTTAATTTTCACTGTGATTTATCCTTTGATACATAAGGCATGTAAATATGTCCTTCTTAATTTTCAAACTTTAAATAATTTTTTTAGTCAATGCTATATATATTTCAAGTGTTCAAAATATACTCCTTAAGTATACAATATATACCCTTTTTTTCTTGAGACAGCTTTTCTTTGTGTAGCACTGGTTATCCTAGAACTCAGTCTGTGGAACAGAGATTTGCCTGCCTCTGCCTCCTAATACTCCATAAGATTTTAAAACAAGTTTTGTATGTAATTATCATCTAGCATATTTTATATTTTGATAAATAAGCCACATATAAAATATGTTTCCTATCCAAATTTTACTTTATGAAATTTAAGCTGTGATTTTTTTGCCACATATAACTTTGAATTATGTTCTTGTTGATTTGGTATTGTAATTAGTAAATTATTTTTGTCTATGATAATTATTTTGTTTTAAATTTTACTTCACCTTTTATTAATATTACTCTTGTTTAACATAGTCTGTATTTTTCCTTATATTTAAAACATTTTCTTTTTAAAAAACAAATAATCAAGGTTTTGTTAAAAAAATTGTTTGTTTTCTGAAACAGTATTTTTGACTACTTTTTGATTACTTTGATTTCTACACTAGTAAGCTGCTTTTAAAACAGCTTTTTAAAAAAGAGATTTATTTTTACTGTTAATTATGTGTATATGTGAACTTCAGTGCAGGTGTCCAAAGAGGCATGAGGAATCACAATTCCCTGAACTGGCAGTACAGGCAGTTGCGAGGTGCCAGCATAGGTCTAGGAACTGAACTCTGGTCATCTGAAACAACATTGCACACTCTTAACTATTGAGCCATCTTTCCAGCCCACAAAGTGCCTTATATCTTAAATAGAGGTTAGTTTTGATTTCTTACTCCATCACCCTCAGATATGTTTTTTTATATAACTCTCAGATAATTTCGTCACACTGGTATGTCTTAGACTTTCCTGAGGAATCTGACCTCTGTAAAAGACAAGCATGGGTCTGCATCCTTAAGCTTGTTATGAGATATAGTTTGCAACTCGAGTATTTGCACTTTTAATTCCTTCTACCTATAAGCACATGGTGTGTGAGAATGGTTTCACCGTGTAAAGATTTGTTTCTTGTACTTGTTTAATAAAATACTAATTGGCTGGTAGCCAGGCAGAAAGTACAGACAGGGCAACCAAGCAGGAAGTAGAGGTGGGACAATGAGAACAGAAAAATTCTGGAAAGAGGAAAGATTCAGTCTGCAGTCATCACCCAGACACAGAGGAAGTCAGACACAGAGCAAGCAAGATGTGACTACCTCACCAGAAAAAGTAACAAGCTGCATGGCTAACACAGACAAGTACTATGGGCTAATATAAGTTATAAGAGTTAATAATAAGCCTGAGCTACTAGGCCAATCAGTTTATAATTAATGTAGACCTCTGTGTGTTTCTTTGGGGCTAAATGGCTGTGGGATCAGGAAGGACAGAAACCTCTGTTAACAAGCACACATATTGCCATTCATTGGATGCTGCAGTATCCCTGTCAACAGCAGTGGGGATACAAAGGCAAACCTAGCTCGCATGAGCTTGTCTCCTCCCTCTTCCTAAATAGTCCCTCGTACTTTCATATGTATATTTTGTTTAATCCTGATTCTACTCATTATACTAAAATGTGATGTTTGTCTTTGTCAGTAGCACAGATCTTTTATTTTATTTTATTTTTATTCTTTGTTATTTATTTATTCATCTATCATCTATCCTATCTGTCTGTCTATCTATCTATCTATCTATCTATCTATCTATCTATCTATCTATCTATCTATCTATTTATCTATCTATCTATCTATGTGAATCAAGTCTCACAATTGTAGCTATGGCAGGTCTAGAATCTACTACATAAACTAGGATGGCTTTGAACTCACGGAGATCCTCTTGCCTCCGTCTCTGGAGTGCCGATATTAAGTGCATGCTCGTAGCTCTTTTAAATGAAGAGGATCCTATGAATTCATCGTTTTTTCATTTTCTCGGTGCTTTGTGGTCATCATAACAAAACTGTGTAGATGAAACCATGCCTCACTCTGATTTTCACAGGAAAATATTTTTCTATTAATTAATTTTGGATCAGGGTCTTGCTATGTAACTGAGTCTGGCTCAAAGCCCACCATGTGTCTCAAGCTAACCTTGACCTGACATCTTTTTGTCTCTGTGGTGAGATTATAGGAGTGTTCCACAATACTAGAAAGAGCCTTTAAAAAATGTATTACTAAATTCTTTCAGTATAGAGAACCGTGAATTAAAAAGGGAGGATGGAACAAAGCCAGGTATCCTGTAATGAGCAGTTGGTACCAGACAACCCAAAAGTTGGCTGCCCTAAGGGATGGGGCTTTTCAAACTCTACCTCAGTGTTGGAGAATACTGTGCTGCTGTGTTTGCAGCCACCAAGCTCTCTTGCTTTTAGTGGCACTGGCCTATAAGATAGAGGTAGAGCATGGAGAGATAAATGTGTGATAGAACTACCTTTCCTTAATCCTAGTTATTTTAAGGTGTTTTTCAATAGTAAAGATATCCATGCCATTAGAATTTCTTGTCACGTTTTTTGTTGTTTTGTTACCATGGAAACATTAAGGAGAGATTAATAATAATGCATTTCTGAAACTAAGTGGGGTGGCCCACTCCTGTGATTTCAACACTTGGAAGACTGAGATGTGATTTCAACACTTGGGAGACTGAGAGACAGGAGGGTATTGTGGAATATTAAAGATGTGTTACATTCATTGGTGCTGAGAAACATTTGTTTAATGTTGCAGAGATATATTGTATTCTTTTATGTTGTATTTATTTAACTCTGTAAAGCTGTATTACATTGCCTGTCTAAACACCTGATTGGTTTAATAAAGAGCTGAAGGGCCAATAGCTAGGCAGGAGAGTGAGAAAAAAAAGAGAAAGACCAAGGAGCAAAAAAAGGAGGAGAGGAGAATGCCAGAAGCCAGCCACCCAGCCACCCAGCTAGCCACAGAGTAAAAAGGGAAGAAAGAATATAGAATACAGAAAGGATAAAAAACCCAAAGGTGAAACATAGTCAAAGAGAAATGGGATAATTTAAGTTAGAAAAGCTGGCTAGAAACAAGCCAAGCTAAGACTTGGCATTCATAAGTAAAAATAAGTTTCTGTGTATTTATTTGGAATCTGGGTGACAGGGCCCCAACAAGTGTGTGTGTGTGTGTGTGTGTGTGTGTGTGTGTGTGTGTGTACCAAACCAAATCCTACTACAGGATGGTGCCATGAGTTCAAGGCTAGCATGGACTACATAAAGAGATCCAGGATAGCCTGGGCTACAGTATGAGTCACTGCATCAAAAAACAAAACAAATTTTATGACAGTTTCCATCTTTTTCCTTAGAAAATAAATCATAGCCTTGTAGCTTTTAATACCACATATTAGCAACAGAGGGCCACTGCCCACTTCCCCAGAAATTAAAGGTGGCCTTTTATTAGAGACAGTCAACCACACGGATGTGCTAGCATGACCTAGTACCAGGAAAGGACCTTTAAAAAGGACACTTCAGGATGTCTGAAATGTGGACAGGTATTTTTCCAGATCATTACAGTAACATAGGAAAACAAAATACCTACCAGTACCAAGTATGAGATCTAAGATTTAATATTCCATTGGTCGTGTTGGCATTCCTAGTTATGTGCACAGGGGCACTGGGCTCTGCCTTCTGGAATGCAGGGTATAAATAGTATTCTCTGTGGTGTCTGCCTCACCCGGTTCTCATAAATAATACATTACTGTGTGCACTACGTGATTTCTTTTAAAATGAAAAAAAACCCAGCATGATATTTCTGGGACTTCAGAAAGTAGCGTGCTGCTACTGAGAAACAGATATGAAAGTGACTAAGTTGTACTTACCAAAACATAGGACTGTATCCAAATATTAATAGTGACTTATTATGACATTTTGAACACTAATACAATCTAGAAAGATGAGGATGGGGAAGGCTAGTATGTTGGGCTTCTTCAGCAAACAGAGCCCCATGGGAGTGATTGACTAACTAGCTACAATACTGTGGATCAGTCCAAATGACTACAAAGTCTGAGAAGCCATAGCACTTGCCCTCTCAAGATGGAGACACAGTAGATGTGGAGGTATAGTAATTCAGTGCTATTATAAAGGCCTGCCTTAATTTGATTTCCCGTTGCTAAGATGAATGACTGTAACAGAAGCAAGTTAAAGGAGAACACGTTTGTTGAGCTCATAATTCCGGGCTAACAGTCCATGATTATGGGAAACAAAGATGGAGGAAAGTGAAGTAGTTGGTCATATCCACAGTCAAGAGCAGAGAGAATGAATACATGCATGTTTGCGCGTGCTGAACTTTTCTGCTTGTACATATAGTTCAGGATCCTGTGCTTAGGGGTAGTAAAAGGGAATAGCGCCACCCATCGTAGGCAGGTCTTCTCATTCAGTGAACAAGATCAAGATAATCCCCACAGATACATCCACAGATGAACCTGATCTAGACAGTCCCAAGTGAATCTAGGGTGTCAGGTTCACAATTAAGCTTAGCCATCACAAGGCCTGAGAATGAGGTGGAGCTGTGTTAATCCCAGACTAAAAATTCATCTTGAATAAGATGAGACATCTCAGCTCAAACAGTAATACAAGAAAAAGAAGTCAACATCTATCTTCTGTCCAAGTTTGGTGAACAGGTTAGGTGATGGATAGCCTACCACAGTGAGGATGGTGGTCTACTTTAGGGACTCTACCAGTTCTAATTAGAAATCATCTTAAATTGCCTGCCACGTGACCCATTCAAGTTGATGACTCTCCTCGTGTGCCCATGTCTGCCCACAAGCCTTCTTTTAGTGACAAAGTGCAGAAATTACAATTAATATTCATATTTCTGCTTTTGTTCCATAGATCATATTTCAGAAATCTATAGGTTACAAAGATTTTAAACTTTATCTTTAATTATGTGAGTGCCCATGTGGGTATGTTCATGTGAGTTCAGGTATCCAGGAGGTCAAGGGTGTCAGATTCCCTGGAGCTGCAGTTAAGGGTGGTTGTCAGGCACCTGGTGCCAGTGGTTGGAACCAAACTCTGGTCCTCTGCAAGAGCAGGATGCCTTCTTAATCACTGAGCCATCTGTCTAGGCTGAGGCTATCAACTTTTATCTTTTACTTCCTACATTTCTGTTCTGTTCTTTGTAACATTGCATCCAGTTTTGTGAGTGCCAGCCCAAGTAGTTGGATTCCTGTGGACTTCCACTTCTTGCGATTTTAAAGGAGGAGATCTATAGCGTAGCCATTACATGGATAGAGGTCCATCTTTGATTCTTTGGCTTGGTAATCACTTGATAATCACTTGAGAATTTGTGCTGATCATCCTGAAGAAATCTACCCACAAAATTATTCCTTGAGGACAGAAATTGGTTTGCTTCTTTCAGAAGCTACAGTGTAACGGTTTCCTGGAGACTAAACATTCCATCTCACAAGAAAGCTCCTTAAGCCAGAAGGTAAACAACTCAAAATAGCTTCAGCAAGTCCCTGAAACTGACCAGATTCACTAGGCCCCCTTCCTGCCGAAGTAAGCAATAAAAGCTGCAAATAAGACTGAGAGACCAGCCTAGCTGCCTGGAAGAAGACCCAAGCCCAGTGGTGGTGGCGCACGCCTTTTATCCCAGCACTGGGAGGCAGAGGCAGGTGGGTCTCTGTGAGTTCAAGGCCAGCCTGGTCTACAAGAGCTAGTTCTATCTAGGACAGGCTCCAAAGCTACAGAGAAACCCTGTCTTGAAAAACAGACAGACAAAAACTAAACAAGCAAAAAAAAAAAAAAACAACAACAAAAAACAAAAAAACCCAAAAAAAACAAGAGGCCCAGACTCACTGAAGTACCTGGAAAGGACACTGACCAGATTCAGTTTGTCCCTCCCTGCCAGTAAGCAATCAAAGCTGTGGAAGGCTCTCAGATAAGCCAGCCTGCAAAGAAGACTCTCAGACCGGAGCAGCTGCCTAGAAGGAGATTTCAGATCAGAGTCACTTAGAAAAGCCAGTCTCGAAAGGACTGCTGCAGTGTGCTTCAGGTACCCAGCTTTTGTTAGTTAGTGGGATGAGCTCTGGTGATGTGGCTATCTTTCGTTCTTTTCTGCTCCTGTAAGTAACTCCAGTAAAACTCATTCACCAAGTTGGTCAGTGGTGGTCTCTGTACTTTGGCCTTTCACAGACTCCCTGTCTGGGGTGAGTAGACCCGTGGCTCATGATTCCCCAGGAAAATTTTTGACCACACAGCAGATGCCTGGAGAAACTGATAGTCTGGGATACACTTTATCTGAGTTCCAGTGTGTTTCTTTTCTGGATAACCTAGATTACATTAAAATGGGCTGCCAGTACACAGGAAGGCTTTCTATGTTATCCCCATGGTATAAGTTGTGGAGTTTCTGTTTTGTGAAACAGCCTTATGTAGCTGGGGCTGACTTCAGATCTACTGTGTAGCTGTGACAGACACTGAGCTCACAATCTTTCTCCTTCTGTCTCTCAAGTGCTGGGACTTTTTTTTTTAAACTGAGTTTTTCTCCTTTAATATCACATTCATTGTTCATGTTAATCAGTTTGGCGTGGCATTTCCAAGCATCCAGACAGCATGAGTTGCTCGTATCCATTTTGTCCTCTTCTACTCTCCTCCTCATAGGCCCTACCCAGTTCCCAGTTATCAGTTGGAATTTTAGTGTCACCATGTAAGGGAGAATGTGTGCTCCCATGAGAGGGAGACATGGATGATCATTCTTTTACGGAGAGGGAAACACTAGTGCAGTGCTGGCACGAGCTACTTGTCTTACTGTGGCACTGAGCATCAGGAAGTGAAACAGAAAATAACCAAGAAAGGTGAGGGTAATAGCAGGGCGGGGGTATGATTGTTTTCTTTTCTCTTTTTCTTCCCCCCCCCCTCCCTCCCTCCCTCCCCCCCCCCCCCCTCCCTCCCTCCCTTCCTTCCTTCCTTTGTTTAAAAGAAAACAAAACAAACCAGCTCTGCGATCATTTGGAGCTGCTAGTTGCTGAACAAAGATCACTATTATCTCTCCCCTCAGATTCTGTCCACCCTTAACTGCACCAGCAGCCTTTATTATCCTTAATGTACTAGCCCACTTTAAGTTAGGCTTTGGTTAAAGTTAAAAAGTGGCATCTGAGTAGAGCAAAGCACAATTTACATATGGAATCTCCCTTCTTTTCCCTCTGATGAGTTTCAGGATAGTTGCTTTCGATCTTTAACAGTAGAAATTTCAATGCAGTCAAGCCATTATTGGTTTGATCTAAGTTGGTTGTCTTTTTATGTGGTAATCATCCTAGTTACCAGTGTCAACATAATTGTAGCGAATCAACTGAGTACACTATCTTTTTTTTCCTATTGTTTGGTAAATTTTAATTCACTATGGAAAAGATTAAGGATGAGGACAGATACTCAAAGTAAGGTAATTCTAGACCTGCAGGCAAGGCTTAATCTCGGTGACTGAGTCAGAAGATGGGGCTTAGATTTGACATCTCAATAGAAGCACGGCATCTTTCTCTGCCAGTTGCTGCCTAGCACTGTCCTGAGTCACTGCTTTCTCTTGGAGAATGTTGGTTGTGAAGTCAGTGTCATTTCCTTTGGTGGTATCCCCGAGCCATAAGCAGCTGTCTGTCATCCGAGTCGGAAACCAGCCCAGACTAAGCTACAGAGATGGTTCCGTGGGTAAGAGCACTTGCTGCTCTTCTAGAGGACCTGAGTTCGGTTGCCAGATATCAGGCAGGGGAGCTCACAGCCGCCTGTAACTCCAGTTCTAGGGCCATCAACTCCCTCTTCTGGCATCTCTGAGCACCCCCACATACATGGCATAGTCTCACAATACAAATAAATATAAATTATTTAAGATACTAAAGCCTAATATAATTTATAATAATGTGCATGTACACACACACACACACACACACTCACACTTTTTTGTTGTTGGTTTGTTATTCAAGACACGGTTTCTCTGTGTAACTTTTGAACCTGTTTTGGCACTAGCTCTCTAGACCAGACTGGCCTCAAATGCACAGAGATCTGTCAGCATCTGCTTTCTGGGAGTACTGGGATTAAAGGTGTGTGCCGCTATTGCCCAGCACAATACATATTATTTTTATATTGTTGTCACCAGTAGGGATCTTGGGAATAGTGAAAAGCAGCATCTAGTAAAATGCCTAGATTGTGATGTGCACTCAATAAGTCCTTGTGATTTTTACATTTTTCTTCTGCTTTTTATTAAGTAACACTTGATGTGAGTCTACTTGGAACAATTTAAACGTTAAACTAGGGATAGATAAAAGTATTGCTCATAAGTTTCATATTATGGGGGAATTTCAGACATTAAATATTTATATGCTATTACATGTTCAAGGTCATAAATAATCATAGATCATTGGCAGGTAAGCAAGTTTACATGTAAGAATAATTTTACGTGTGTGATCTTGCTTTCCTTCTTTCTCCCTCCCTCCCTTCCTGCCTGCCTTCCTTTCTTTCTTTTAGCTTAGGGCTAGTTCTGAACTCCTTATTTTGTGTCTCCATCTCTTGTGTGCTAGAAACACATCTATAATAAATACTTTTGAGGTATCTTAGATAGAACAGTTTAATTTTCTACATTGGACTTTCCAAAGCAATTTTCATGCCTAGGTATATTTGTCTTGGTTCGTTCTTCATTTCAGTGGAGATGTCCAGTTGTTAGAGCTCCATTTGAAGAAAAATTTCTTGCATTGGTTCATTTTGTTTTTTCACAAGTACCACTGTCTTGGTTACTGCCGTACAGGAAACTGTGGTCAGGTTGTTTTGGTTTTGTTTGCCTTTAATATTTTAGTGCCTCTTTAATATTGTATTACTACTCTGCATCTTTTGGTCTATACATAAACAATTTTGAATAAATTATTCTTGTAAAATACCTCTACATGTTTTAAGGGATATCTTGAATATATAAATTCAAGGTGTATTTTTGTTCACATTTCTTTCATTTCTTTTCTTTTCTTTCTTCTTTTTTTTTCTTTTGATTTCAGAGAAAAGATCTCACTCTGTAGCCCAAACTGGCCTCTAACTTGCAACCTCTGTCCTTGAAGCGCTGGGGTTGTGCATACATACCAACATACCTAGCACCTCTGTGCTTTAATGTCATGATATTTTAAAAATAGTTTTATATTTCATTTGTTACTTTAGGTTATTTGTGCAGTGTGTTTCTTATGCAATTGCCATGCTTGCCAGTCATTATTTCTTCTTCTCATTTGTTCTTGTTCTTCCCCTTTCCCACCCCTGACTGATTCTTTTGGCCCCAGATACTATCTCATCTCTTTCCCTTTCAAGTCACATGTATCCCAATACCCTTGCCTTTCCCTCCTTTCCTTAATACCCCCTTTTCCCGTCTTGTGATTTTTTTTGCCTAAAATTATGACTTAAACACACAGGGAAATAAAAGTAAGTATCTCTCCACACAAAAAATTTTAAGCCTAAATTATGCATAAGAGAAAAAAATTTTCCTGTTAAGTTTGGCTTATTTGATGTGACAGAATGGCTTCTAGTTGTGTCCATCATCTGACAAGTGCCATGGCCTGTAACACTTTTTTTTTTTAGACATAAGACTAAATTTGCTAATTGTTGGGTTCTCCATTGCTGGTTCCCCAGCAGATAGGGAGGGCTGAGGCAGAGCCTGTTGCACCAGTCTCTCCCTAGAGCTGCCTGAGTGTCAAATGACCCAGATGCCTTGGCCCCAGGGAACACACTGAGCAGGGAGTCTGTTGAAGCAGGATCTTACTTTATTGCATCAGGAACTTTTGTAGTGCTGAGGTAGTGGGTGGGAGTCTTAAAATGGGGTGAGGTGGAGTAAGGAATAAGGGCCAATAATATCATGCCACGTTAGCAGTAGCTGGGCAAAGGAGCCATTCCTCTCTTAACTCAAGTTAGGCTCAGGAGGTTTTTTTCTCTAATTGCAGATTTTGTGGCTTTCTCTTCTTATTTCTTTAATTGACCTATTGTGTGCTCACAAAGGTGGTTGTCGCTGTGTATTTGGGGGACGATAAATCTTTCTGTTCTTAATTTTTAGTTTATTTAGTTCTATGTGTTATGAAAACATTATTTTGTTTCTGTATTTTAAATAAGTTAAGGTTCGTTTATTGTGCACTACATGGTTTGCTTTGCTTTGATGAATGTGCCACGTGAGGTCGAGTAGAGTGTATGTCCTGATGGTAGATGACGTCATCTGTAGATGTTTATTATATGAGGTTAATTGAGCTTGGAGGTAATTGTGTGTTTACCACTTTTGTTCTTGCTGCATCTATTACTTGTAGAGGACTGTTAAAATGTCCAGCTGCAATAAAAGATCTTTTTCTTTTTTGCTGTTATATAATACATTTTATCTGATGTCTTTATATTATATTATTTGACACATACATATTAAGGATTATTATATCATTTTGAAGAATTTACTCCTTCATCTCAAGTAATACTTCTTTTTTATTTCTGATTATTTTATTGCCTTAATGTTTGGTATATCTGAAATTAATATAGCAAAGTGTTCTTTTGCATATTATCTGCCTAGTATATCTTTCACCAATTCTTTATATTTGTAGTGCACTTATTCTATAGAGCTGAAGCCACCTAATTTTAACTTTACAATAGAGAAAGAAATGACAATCATTTTTAACAAATGTTGCTGGGAAAACAGAATATTCCCATGAGAAAAATGAACGCTAAATCTATTATTTGTTACCATGCACAAAGAAATAATTAAAAGTGGATCAAAGACCCTAATGTAAGACCTGGAACTTTAACTTAGTTAATGGTGCTAGTTAAGATACTTCACAATGTAGATGCGAGCAGTGCCATTCTCCAAAGAACTCCAATAACACAAGAAAAATCCTAAGAATTGGCCTAGTATATAAAATGCTTGCAGTGCAATCATACAGAACTGACTTTAGATCCCAGCATTCATATTAGTTGGGCACAGCAGTGGCACACATCCTTAACTCTGGTACAGGAGTGGGGCTGAGTGGTGGAGACTCACCACAGTGAGTGAGATTTGAGTGGTGGAGATCCTGATGGCTCATCAGCCAGCCTTTGCAGCCAAAACAAATAACTCCATGTTCACAGAAACCTTGTCTTAAAAATTAAGGTGAAGAGGGGTAGGGGAAGACGCCATATACTGGCCTTTGTCTCCCACATGTGTGTGTATGCGTAAATGCATTCCATACAGATATGCATGCATGCATATACTGCTTGCACACATGCACACACATACACACACATATATGAAGAAGTAGAAATGGTGACTAAATACTAGAAAATGTGTTCGATGTTCTTAGCTATCATGGCAACAGTCCTGGCATGCATGTGAACAAAGAGGAACCCTGATTCACAGCAGGAGAGAATGTAAGCAGGTGTAGCTGATGTGGAAGTCAATGTGGAGACGTCAGAATATTGAAATGGGCACTGGCACATGGCCAGCTCTATCATGCCTGGATGTGTGGCTGAAAGACTATACACCCTACTGCAGAGGAGCTGCACATTCACGTTTATTGCTGTTCTCTTCATAATAGCTGAGAAACGCAGGCAACCAAGATCTCTACCAACAAATGAATAAGTAAATAAAATGTGTTGCTTCTACATAAAAAGATATATTTGCTCATAAAAGTGAGATAATGACTTTTGCTAGAAAACTGGTGAAACTGAAAATAAGTATGTTATGTGAAATAACCCAGACTGAGAAAGACCAGTACCATGTCTCTCATAAAGGAAATCGAGGTTGAAATTTGTGTGTGTGTGTGTATTGTGTGTATGTGTGTTGAAAGTAGAAGGCAAATAGTTGGAGGGGACAAAGGACTCATGAGGGAGGTGGAAAAGAGAGAATAGTATTATGTATATGCCATGAGAATAGATGGAAGGATGTTGGTTCAGAAAGGAAGGGAGCCGGGCTGAGGCCCTTGGAACAGAGGGAGGGCTGTGGGAGAAGAGAATGAATTAACAAAATAAAGTAACATGTGTGTATAAGAATGCCATGATGAAACACATTACTTTACTTTGTGGGTTTATTTACATTAATTGTTTTGATGCCTAGCACTGCCTAAAATGAGCTGGTGGAGGTTCCCAGGCCTGTAGTAGTGGGCCTCCAGACAGAATCTGGAGGACCAGGACTCATGTTCATGATCAGCCTGAGATGACTAGAGACCCAGCTGGGCTACGTGAGACCCTGTTAATCCATATGAATCTGTTATATTTTGTACTTTTAAATTATCACTACCTCATAGTACTGACATCTCAGCTTTTCAAAAATTAGTTTAAAAGAAAAGATTTGTTTTATGTATTTGAGTGACTTGCCTGAGTATTTGTCTGTACACCACATGCATATATGTTGCCCGCAGAGGTGAAGACACCAGATTCCCACCCTTAACCTGCCCCGGACCTGGAGTTACAGACTGTAAGCTACCATGTGGGCGTTAGTAATTGCAACAGGCACTCTTGACTGCAAGGCATCCCATTGGCCCTCAACTTCTTTTTAAACAACACTAGACTTTTTATCTTGCCAGGCAGGTGTATTACAATTAACTGAAGTGGACTCCTGTAAGCTTGAAACAAGCAAAGAAAAAAAAAACTATCTGTGAGCTTTCACTATTTTGCTGTATTTTTCAGTTGCTCTTAAAACTATGTAAATTCCTACTTCCCTGTTTGCTTTAGTGGGTCAGGTTCTTTGCTATCTGGTTTCCCTTTAGGCGAGGTGTTTAATAACTCTCCTCCCTAATAATTTTATTATGTGCATGTAGACTTTCAGGATATTAGAAACGGAACACTGTTGAACATACTTCAAAAGAAACACATTTGAGTCAATAAAAGTAGGTCATCTATAACTGCTTTGGGTGCAAAGTATTTTGACAACTGCCTCAGGAATGTCATGGAGAAGAAGGCATTTGGTTGCTTTGGAGCAGCTGCAAGGGAGGCAAACAAGTCTGAGTGATGTAAGCTTCTTGCTCTGGGTTCACCTCTCTAAGCCACACTTCCTAGTCAGACTACAAAGCCCAATTGTGCTCCGTATGCCTGCAGTCCTGATTTACATTCCCCCCCCCCCCTGCCAAGCAGGGAGACATTCTCATTCTCACCCTCAAGCTGTAGTGACAGCATCAGACAAGGGCTAAACTCCTCAATGATTCTGCGGTGGGGGAGAAGAGAGAGTTGAGAGAGGAACCATCCTGGTGTCCCAAGATGTTTCTGGTATGTGTGTACTGATTTCCAAGGGGCAAATTTTTCTGTCTGAGCGAAGCAATGAGATACCACAGGGAATGCTTATTTTACGTTTCTTATCATTTGATTTCTAGGTGGAGCACCAGTATTCCCATAAATTCACGGTAGTGGTTCTAAGTGCCACCAAAGTAACCAAGGGGACCTTAGGTGACATGCGTGAGTACTTGGTTTCATGTGCAGAGGAGATGGGGATCCTGGCTCAGGGTGGGGGGATTTCTGGTCAGTGGCTTGATAGATTTTCCCCCTCTTTGACTACGGCTTGTCAGTGAATGATAACAGTTCAAACTATTCTGATGCTGTTGGGCATCTCTCAAAGTAGCCATCTATGTTGGCTTTAGCCAAGAGCAACTGCAGTCAGACAAAATGACAATCTCGTGACATAGCTCTGTGGAATTCAAAGTTCTATTTCATCCTATTTGGGAAGAGTTCTGTGTCAGGACTTCAAACAGACTGCTTCTGTGAGGTATTGTGCTTATAGGATTAAAAAGTGCAGTGCGTGGAATTCTTCTGCCTCTGAGTGTGTTTATTATGTATGGGATAGCTATAGAAACTGGTGCAGGACAGCAGACTGAGGATCATGTGGCATTAACTTGTTGGCTGTCTCCTGCTCCGTGCTCAACAGCACTTTGCCTTATTCTGAGAAGTCCAAAGCTCGCGGGTGTGGCATGCAAAGAAACATTTATAAATAAGATAGTAGTGAATTTGTAAGTGTTTGGGTATTGCCATAGTTTGGGAACAGGCGGTTGAGCCATCAGAAGTGTTGGAGAAAAAGCAAAAGTATAATTTAAAACAGCGGGATACATGGGCAGTGTCCTGCTGCTTGCTCGAGAAACACTTTTCCTGTTCTGTTTTTCCTCTGCCCTCACACCACTCTCCAAGGAGGACTTCTGACACCACGTGTGTGTGTGTGTGTGTGTGTGTGTGTGTGTGTGTGTGTGTGTATTTTTGCCATCAGCAAGTAAGCAATTGGTTCTGAAGTAGAAATCATCAGTGTGTCCTCCAACTCAATTCAGCGGGACATGGTCTACCTGAAGCTGATTTTAGATTACACAGGTTGAGGACTGAGTTTCTAAGACATCTCTCTTCTCCTCACTTACAAGCAAATTACAATCCCCAGCTTTTTAACCTGAGCTTCTGAACAACTCATTAAAGACTAGTGCTCCCCTTCCTCCTTCTCAGCATTCAATTCATTTGCCCTGATATTGGCCCATAAAGCTCAAACAAATACTTACCTTTGTCACTTTATTATGGAGACATCTGTAAGGCACTTAAATTAAGAGATACAGCCAGGTATGGTGGTTCATGCCTTTAATCCCAGCACTCAGGAAGAAGAGGCAGGAGAATCTCCGTGAGTTCAAAGCCAGCCTGGTGTACATTGTGAGCTCTAGAACAGCCAGGGATATATAGAGAGATTGTCTCAAAGGAAGAGAGAGAGAGAAAGAGAGAGAGAGACAGAGACAGAGACACAGAGAGATGAAGATGTAGAAAGAGAGTCATAGAGATCCAGGCACAAGGGTGAGGGGAAAGGGTACAGAGTTTCCCTGGCTTCTCGAGGTATCGTCCTCTGGGAACATGTCTAGTTCAGTATCCTGGTGACTTTTCCAGTCCTTTGCTTTGGCATTCTGTAGAGACTCCCTAATGTCTCCTGCTGATAGAACAGAACCCAGAAAGTCATGCCTCCTTAAGAGTTCTTCTTGATGTACCCGTACATGATTTTCCCTCCAGGGTGTGAGACAAGTCTCTTCTGCAATCAGTTGGGTCTTATGACCTATGGTTGTACTAGACTGCCTGGCTAAAGAATTTCTTGATAGCCAGAGGGAAGAGTACAGTTTCTGTGATCCGCCTTGAGGTTGGGAAATTCTAGTTTCTATGGCTTGTCTTGGAGAAGGGATCATGATCCCAGAGCCATGGAAAAGAACAGTCTGTGCTTGATCATAGCATGCCTACAGGGTGACGCTGCTTAGCGATGAGAGGGGGGAAGAATCTTGGGCAGAAGGAATCTTGGGTGGTGTCCGGCTAGAATAGGCCAACATTGCTAGTGAATAGAAAACAAAGGTATGGACTAGCTGGGCATTCAAGCTCTAGGAAGACAATTCCTAGGAGGGGGATTCTTGTTTACATAGCAGGGGAAATGGATGACATTGAAGTGGCCAATCACAGAGCCGAATTCTCACTCAAAATGTTCTGACAACAGTAGATTAGATGTTTAAAAATAATTGAATAGTTTGAAGGAGAATGAGGAAATGGTTTTGTTTTTGTTTTTAAATAATAGGAATGACTTGAGCTTGCTTGACATATTGATGGTAAAGCCAAGAGGGGAATGTTAAATACCTAAGCCACTAGTGACTGCAGGAGAACCAGGAGGTTGGTGGATGTTCGAATTAAGGAGGATGAGCCTAGCATCTAATTGCATCAGGAGAGTTGAGCATAACAATGGCAATTTCTTTAAACCTAGTCGGAATCACCGGTTTAGATGGTTGAATGATGCACTTCTGTTTGCCCTGCCTGATGCCTCTTGTCAGTGTTGTCCTTTGATCCTTGTTTTGCGTTTTTTTTGCAATTCTTTGCCCTTTTGTCCTTCTAAATCACAATTTTCAGTGAACTGAAAAGAGCATATAGCGGGTACATTGCAATGCCATCACTTGCTGTTTCTGATATCAGCAATCACTCCCTGGAGAGAATGGCAGCTACCTTGCTCTTGGCCGCCTAAGGACCCTTAGTCAAAAAAGCCTGAGAGTGGAACAGGTCAGCTGTGAGATGAAAAGGCCTTTCTTTCTTCTCTTAAACTCTGTGCCAAAAGCTTGCTGGCCATGCAAACAATAGACCTGATTTGACTCTTACAGACAGCTATTCTCTCTTAGTCAAAGCAGCAGCAGTTTTCTGTATCAGTGCTGATCCTATTGTGTGGACTGTGGGTGTGGCTATGCTTAGGTTGCAGCTCAGACTCACTGTGTATATATGTATATCAGAGTAAAGCTGTGTGGACTCTGATAGTCTAGACTAATAGTACCAACTCTGACAGTGTAGACACCGATAGTCTCACCCGGTGTGGACTGGATTCCTTTGGAACCTGTGATAATTACTTACTGTGTTACTTCAGGATCTAGACTCGTGCGATTAAAGCTGTGTTGATTTCTGTGCCCAGAGTGGACATAGGTTAGGACACTGGACTCCAGATAAGCTTCTTTTAAAGTAAAGGGCCCATGGAAGGAATGGCCACTGGATATATGTGAAAGGCCAGAGTTAGGGCGCAGTGATCAAGTGTTTATTCAGTGTTCCTAAGACCTGGAAGACCCAGAGAGCAGAAATCTCTTTATTCCATTTGATTTATTTTATATATGTGAGTGTTTTGCCTATGAGTATGTATGTGTCTGTGGAAGTCAGAAGAGGGGTCTGGGTCCCTGAAACTGGAATCACAGATGGTTGTGAGTCACCATGTGGGTGCTGCAAACCCAATTTGCAAGAACAGCAAGCACTCCTCATTGCTGAGGCACTCTCCAGCCCCACCCTACTCCCATTTTATGCTGCCTGCATTTAACAGGTAAATTTCCATAAAGCTCTGCATGTTGGTGAGGAAGAATGATGGCTAGCACTTTTGCTGTATGATTTTTTTAATGAGTGGGGCATTGATGCCAGCCTCTTGTATCAGTTAATGATGCTACAGAAGTAGGAATACACAGGGAAAGGAAAAAGTAGGACCTTAAAAATAAAACAACTTAATGGCAAGTTTGCTTACAAAGGGAAGGGAATAGAAAGGGCCGAGGCTACAGTGAGGAAAGGTGTCGGATCCTCTCTCAGGTGAAGAACTTGAGCTATCCAGACCCCCAAGTAAGTCAAATTTCGCTTGTTTGGTTGCAATGATTCCTGGGGGATAGACAAATCTAAGAAACGATGAAGGTATTTGAAAACCATAAAACTATTACAAACATCGAAGACCCAGAAAGTCAGGATAATAGAGCCCTATACCCTCTTATTTAAAACAAATTTCCATTAAATTCTCCATATGATTTAGAGAATGCTACTGTATTGCTTTTGTGTGGTGGTCTTTCTCAAGTTGATCACATATCAGCTGTTCCTGTATCCTAATATGCTTTGTTTTAAATAATACTAAGTTCATACTTATCTTTATTTTTTATCTACTGATGAATTATCCCTTTCTTTCTTTCTTTCTTTCTTTCTTTCTTTCTTTCTTTCTTTCTTTCTTTCTTTCTTTCTCTCTCTCTCTCAAGACAGGATTTCTGTGTAGGCTTTGCTGCCCTCAGACTCACTCTGTAAACCAGTCTGGCCTCATCCTCACAGAAATTCTCTTACCTTTGCTTCCCGAATCCTGAGATTAATGGCATGTGCCACACTGCTGGTGAATCATCCCATTCTTAATAGCCACAGTTAGAAATAACTCTCTGCAATGTTTAACTGTCATAATGAAACCAGAGGCATCCCATCAGCTATCTTGTTAGGGATAATAACCAGGTTGACCTGGAACTCAGCAGGCAACCAGGCTGGCCTTGAATGTGTTGTCCTCTGGTAGCACCTTGGTGCTGAGATTGCAGGTGTATGTCACCACATCCTGTTCCAAACTGGCCTCCTCCTTTGGGACTTTTTGCCTCTGGATGAGCTGAGAACAAGGTAGTTGTGAGTCTCTTCTGGGCATGGCTGCTGCTGTCAGAAGAACTGAATGTTGATACTTCTGTGTATCGTCTGTACCTCATGTCCCAGTGCCAGCCATGCTCTGTTTTATTATGGTCAAGGTTGACAGAAGAGCTGTTTGAAGTTCAGATGTGCACCTGGCAAAGATCATTGCCACATTCTGATTTCTAACATGAGCAGTTTGTCTTAAATTGATGTGCTCTTCCTTTTGAGGTCACACTCAGTCACTTTTAGATGTGCCATGTAACAGGCAGCGTTCATGCATATGTTAGGACTTAAGTGTTGGTGGGTGCCCTGCTCAGTTCAGCTTTGTTCCTGTGCTTTGCTACCAGAAGGTGTGCATGTGAGTGATGGCCTCAGTGACGGCAGGCTTTCAGCCAGTAAGAGTCTTCTCTCTCTCTACACAACCCTTAAGATGAACTGTAGAAGTTAGCTCTATTCGTGAACTAACCAGGCTAGCTAAAAGATAAAACAATTATATCTTTTATTTATTATAAGGGAAAAACTAACGAAACAGGAACGAGAAGTCCAAGCTCAACTGTGCCCCAAGGGAACCACACAGGGAGAGCATGCATGGGGTGTGCACCCATTTTTCTCCAGGTCCCAGAAAGCCACACTTTAACTTGGTGCCACCTCTTAAAGATAATTGGTTAGCAAAGCTTCCCCATAACCTCCCCATTTTGTCTAAACAAGAGCAATCCAAACTCAATACAAAATATATATAATAGGAACAGATATCAAGTATAAAATTACAACCAACATAAACAATATTAAGCAAGGAACACATGACAAATGTTTTAATAAACATTCTATTCCAAAGAGTCTAAGTCTTGCATCAGAAATAATCTTGGGTAAATCATAAGAGGAAGGTAACTATCACTATCTAATCTTCAACCCTATCGAAGGCCTGAGAAGGAAGATAATATTACTTGAGTATGCAGGAAATGCAATCAGGCAGCTTCTAAAGTGAGCAATATTTGACAGAGAAAATTAGCTCATTCCAGATTTCTATTAATTTTACTTCATGACATTCACCAATTCATCTTCACTACTTTTCAAAAGTAGGCAATATTTATAGTGATATCTAGTAAAGTCTTCCTTGAAGATTTCATGGTTTGACAAGAATGTAATTTGACAAAAAATTAGAACTATCATTTGATTAAGCAATTCTTTTAATGAATAAACATTCAGGGGAAGGGATCTGGTGTATTGAAGACACATCAACATTTTCATGTCTCCTGAATCACTACATAGACCACTAAGGTAAGAAAACATACAAAATGTCCATGGAATAAACACAAAGAAATTTTAGTGTGTAATTATAGACAGGGATCATCAGTTAACAATATTTGTTGATTAATGGTGCGCATTAGAGGTTGACTCCCAACATCCCTGTAACTTGCAGGTATCCTCCAAACTACAGTAACCCTAGTCCTTAGAGGGTTGGAAACAGGAGAATATCAGGGTTTTGCTAGTTTGGGGCTTATCAGATAAAATGCAAACCTCAGATTCAAGTACAGACTCCACTTTAAAAGAGTAACTGGAAAGTAATATCTGGGGCACCGAAAATATTCCATTGGTCTTCATACATGTACACAGGCTTGAGAACGTCCCTGCACACATGTCCAAGTACATTCACTTATATACAGATAAATAACTCTTTAAAAAGTACAGCCAGCCACATAAGACAATCTCTTGGTATGTAAACAGTTTAAATCTAATACAATTTCAACAATTAATATTGTTATATAAAGAAGGAAGCTTAAAAGAAAGAGCTCAGAATGGAGAATAACATATGGTTATTTATTTAGGGGTAGACTCACAAATCAGAATCCTCTGATGGGATGGAGAAGAGAAACTGAATCCCTCAGCCAGAAAAGAGGCTGGTTGCATGCTTTACATCAGCATAAGTAGTATAAGAGGCCATGCCTCAGTGGGCGGTTAACTTAAAGGTTTTATGATTTCCTACAGCACCTCCCCCTTTTGTTTCAACAAGAGAGTTCTAAGCCTAATACAAAATTATATACAATAAGAACAAATATATTCAATAATTATCCTATCCTAATGAGTTTAAGTTTGTATAATAAATAAGTTGGCATTCAACCCCATCAAAGATCTGAGTAGGGAAATAATATTACTTGAATAAACAGGAAGTGCAATTAAGCAACTTTCAAAATGTGCAACAAATGACAGATACAACTGGATACCTGGGCAGTTACTCAAAGTTTTATTTGGAACTTTGAATCAACCAATTTTTGCTGAGTCCTAGAGTAACTGACAGACCATTTCCATGTACAGGAAACTTTTCAAATCTGTTTTACTCTATTTTTGGCAAGATTTGAAAGCCCTGCTTATCCATTTTCAGATACCATGTACCTTGTCAGTGGTTGAGTTTCTTTCCCAAAGGCCAGTTTTGCCAATAAGAAAACAGGCTCAAAGTGTCTTTGGTGTTCAACATTCTTTCAAGAATAGATCGGTGCTATCAGGAGCACTTGTATCTCACTTTAACAAATCCCTAAGTTATTTGAATGCCATATTCTACAGCTCTTTGAAGTGGTTGAAGATTACCTATTTATGCAGAATACAATATCTATATATCTAAAGAACCTGATTAGTCTAACAAGTATGACAAACATGGATGACTATTGACTTATAATACTTAACACTTATATAACTTAAAGACTAAGACTTTATATTAGAATATTAAACAATCTTTAAACAACTGTGCCAACAAATGAGGACAATGACCTCAACATGTAAAGAATGTATAAGTATCTTGATCAGAGGTAGAAATGTACATTACAATATGATAAATATATCCTAAAATTGTATCAATATACAAAAAAGTTTTAAGCAGAGATAGAAGCATACATGCATACAATATGACAAAATAACTTTGCCTAGGAATACAAATATGGTGGATGAAAATAGGAAAATATTCAATATCATTTCAGTTTGTATCAATATACAAGAATCTATACCAATGTAAATTACCTATAAATAATAGCTCACAAGTATTCACTCTATTACTTACCATTATTATTAGTGTGAGTAAGCTCACACTAATTTGTTTTCCCATCCATTTTCCCTCTTTTTTTCAAAGAGATTCTGAGACTACAAAATTTCCCCCAACCCCCAACCCTTACCAATTATCGTCAAACCTTAAATTATGTCCCTAACCCTGAGGACAAACTTTGTTGGGAGAAGGGATGTCATCTTCTAGAATTACTTCCAGCTGTCATGAGGGCGATGTTCTTTCTATGGGATCCTGTAAAAGTAAAATGATGGTTAAGTTCTAAGATCACTGTCTGGTATAATCGCAAATAATCTTTGAGTATTTAGTAGGGTTTCTCTGAGGTCTCTATTTGGAGTTCTGGCCAGAACGTTGTAAGAAAGTGCAACATTTCAGGTAACCAAGTGCATCTGATGTATGTGTGTATGTATATATAAATGTAAATATATATATCATAGAGACAAAATTAGGTATAGTAAATTTTTTTTCTAAATTCTTTTTTCTTTCTGTCCCATATCATGGCTCCTGACATGAGACAGAATCTCTGAATTTTTATCTTAACAATATTCTTGGATTTAGAGAGGGACAGAGTCAGTGTTCAACTCCAAGCCAGCTCTATATATTCATATATATATGTGTGTGTGTGTGTGTGTGTGTGTGTGTATCAGTTACCTGATTTCATAAATCATGCTTTCTCCTCAATGATCATTAGTGGATAGTTATTTTTCTATCTGTTAGCATTCAAACTTCCAGGGTCTCTTAAATTTTGAAGATGAGTATTTATTTTCCTGCAAAGACAAGAACAGAACACTGCCCCAACCCTATATGCTTTCCTTATCACCTGTATGGTTGTCACCATTGTGGATGAGCTGTTATTTCTCTTTTACAAGAGGTTTCTACTTTTCAAACTGAATCTTTATCAATTTTGATGATATCCATAGTTTTCTTCTCCTCTGGAAACAAGAGCAAAACCCCTTCCCCAACATAGCACATCTCGTGGCTTCCATTGTAGGTCAGCATATCTTTGAAATAAACTAGCTGATTTAATTCAGAAGACTGTTCTATTTTCCAATGTCTGCTACTGTTTTTCCTTTTTCATTAGTGTTAACAAAATTCCAGGTTAATAAAGCATTATGTAATCCATTTCTGGGGGGTATTTTCCCCACATTTCTGTTTGTTTAACATATCCTTCATAGTTTGAGTTGATCTTTCTATAACTGCCTTGCCTGTAGGATTGTGTGATATACCTGTAACATGCATAATATTATAATAAGAAAAAAAACTGTTTCATTTTCTTAGAGACATATGCTGGCCCATTATCTGTCTTTATTTGTGCAGGTATACCCATGATGGCCATAACTTCCAATAAATGTGTGATTACTGAATCAGCTTTTTCTGAGCTTAAAGCAGTTGCCTACTGAAAACCTGAGTCAGTGTCAATGCTGTGGTACATATTTTATTTTTCTAAATTCTGTAAAGTGGAATATATCCAGCTTCCAGATCTCATTCTTTTGAGTACCCTTTGGGTTACTCCCTGCAGGCAATGTTATTTGGTTATAGAAAGAGCAATTAGGACATCTCTTTATAATCTTTTAGCTTGTTGCCATGTAATAGGAAACTCTTTCTTTAAGCTTTGCTATTGACATGATACTTTTTATGAAATTCTGAGGCCTGCAACACACTTCCAATCAATAACTGATCAATTTCTGTATTACGCTGTGCTAGAGGACCTGGTAGACCTGTATGGTATTGGATGTGTGTTATGTATATAGAAAAAAGCCTATTCTTGATTATGTCTTGCACCTGAATAAATAATGAAGTCAATTTTGTATCACCTGGTATAAATTCAGAATTTCAATATGCAAGCAACTCTTTCTACATATTGTGAATCAGTAACCATATTGAGACGTTCCTTACAATCCCTTAGAACCATAAGAATAGCATATAATTCTGCCTTCTGGACAGAATTATAAGGGCTTTGTTCTACCTTAATTAACTCTTCTGATTTGGAACCTACCTTCCCTGATTTATTTGCATCAGTATAAAACGTACAGGCTCCAGTTATTGGAGCATCACGTACAATTCTGGAAAGAATCCAAGAAGTTATCTTTAATGTTATCATTTTTGGGATAATTGCTATTAATCTTTCCTAAATAATTAGCACAAGCTCTTTGTCAAAGTTTATTGTCTTCCCATATTTTTTTTATTTCATTAGTAGTAAAAGGTACTATAATCTGCTGCTAATTGACAAAGTCTCAATTTACTGTTTGTAATTAATTCAGAGACTTTTTCCACATAAGTTTTTAATGTTTTATTTGGTTTAAGTGGTAAAAGATCCATTCTAAGATAATATCATTCCTCTGCATTAAAATTCCTGTAGGAGATATTCTGGAAGGCAATATGACTAGAATACAATTAAGATTTGAATTCACACTATCTACATGTGTCTCCTATAATTTCTCCTCAACAATCTTCAATTTCTTTTCTGCTTCAGCTGTTAATTCTCTGGGACTTTTTAAGTCTTTATCACCATCTAAGGTTTTGTTTAAAAGAATTATTAGATCAGGTCTTATCCCAACAGATGGTTGTAGACTGGAAATTTCTCCGAACAATCTTTGAAGGTCTTTAAGAGTCTGCAACTGGTCTCTCCTAATTTATGCCCTTTATGTTCTAATTTTCTGTAAACCTATTCTGTGACCAAGGTAATTAACAGAATCTTCTCTTTCAATCTTTTCAGGATCAAAAAATCTTTATTTCTTCACACATTCTGTCTAAAGTATGTGCATTTGAATCAGATAACAAAATGTCATCCATGTAATGGTAGATTATAGACTTAGGAAATTGTTTATGTATTATTTCCAATGGCTGACTGACAAAGTATTGGCACAGGGTGGGGATTGAGCATTCTCTGTGGGAGGATAGTTCATTGATATATCCTAGTGGGATGAGAATTATAAGTAGACACTGTGAAGGCATTTTTTTTCCTATTCTTTTCTTGTAAAGGTATAGTGAAGAGACAATTTTTTAAATCAATAACTAGGAGAGACCATCCCTTTGGTAACAGAGAAGATAGAGGAATTCAAAATTGTAGAGGGCCCATATGTTGAATTACTATGTTGATGACACTTAGAATTGTCATCATTCTCAATTTTTTGGATTTCTTTTTAACAACAAATATAAGAGAATTCCAAGGGCTGGTAGATTCTTCTATATGTCGAGTTTCTAGTTTCTCTTGTACCAGCTGTTCTAAAGCCTGAAGCTTTTCCTCAGCTAGAGGGCACTGTTTAACCCATATTGGTTTCTCAGTTAATTATTTTAAAGGCAGAGCCATTAGTACCTCTGAAGATTTATCTATTGCTTTCTGTTCTTGTTCAACCCAAACGGCCAGTGACCGTCATCTAAAATATCTCCCAATATTTTCCCCAGAAGCATAAGTTTTTGGGGCTGCAAGAATATAAATCTGTGTATTCCATTGCTGCAATAGGTCACAGCCCCACAAATTCACTGCAATATTAGCTACCTCCCCCTCTGTCCTTCTGGCCCTATGCATTTGACCCATCTCATGTTTTGTTTCACTTGAGATACGGCTCCAGTTCCTTGGGAGTGAATATCTACCTCTTGAAGAGGCCAATTTGGATGCCAAGATTCTGGGGTAATGATACTTACATACACACCCATGTCTAGTAAGTCTTCAATAAAAATGCCATATACATACTCTTAGCTTTGGTTTTTGATAATTTATAGAAGTCTGCCAGATATACATTTCCTATGTCCTATTGGAGTGTTTGAATCATCCTCCACATCTATTCCATCAACCAGACCAATATGGTGTTTTTTTTTTCAGTAGGCACTGGATATTTTAATTTTCTTGGTGAGACATGTTCTCTATAGTAACTGGGAATGATTGGACCAAGTTTGCCATGGGGGCCTGTGAGAGGCCACCCCAAGAGTTTCCCAATGGTATTAGGTTGCCCTGTCTGCCTTTTGTTGACCTACATCCAATGGTCCAAGGTTGGCCTTTGCCACACCTATATATACCTGAAGGCTGAGTTCTCCTATTTTTGCCATTCCCAGAGAAGACATTATTCCAAGGAATTCCTTGTCTATAATCTCTTCTCAATTTCCTATTCTACCATTATTAAAACATTTGGTATTTTGATGTCTCCTCATACCATTGTAAATTGCTCTTTATACCCAAGCTTCAGTACTATTGTCAGGTGCCTCAACATTCATTGTATCCATTTATCATTCATTGGTGCTGATCTGACTTTTAGTGGCCCAAGAATCCTTTTGCATTCTAAGTTGGCATTCTCAAAAGCCAAAGATTCAATTAGTATACTTCTAGCTTTTGGGTCTGTTACCCCATCTGTACAGCCTTAGTTAATCTTTGTAAAAGTCACAAAAGGGTTCTTTCTGAACCTGTTTAACCCTAATATATGATTCAGTTTTAATTCTTAGTTCTTGAATCCTTTCCCAAGCATTTAAATCGTCTGTGCTACATAGGAGCAAGGTGTGTTCATGGTAGAGCCTGATCCTGAGGATCAGAGTAAAGTCTCTCACCCATAATTTGATCTTGAGAAATCTCAAGTCCTTTTGCTTTTCCCTGTTGCTCTAAAATTATCACTTCTTCTCTTTAGTAACAATTCCAAAGCAACTGAGGTTATGAAAATCACCAAAAAGTTCCTTAAGATATTATATAACATTATTTTATAAAATTGGCTTAAAATCTGTCCTCAAGTGTTTTTGTTCTCTTTAAATGTCCTCATAAAGCTCTGTCAGCTCCTGAATAATGAAGAAAATGGTTTACCTATGATTCTGTAAGTATATTTAGAAACTCCAAACCTTATGGGATAAAATCTTCAGAGGAAAGTGCCCAGTGTCTAATAGAGGCTGAGAAGAGACTTCATAGTTGTGCTTGGTGTAATATACCTGGAATCCCAGAATTCAGGACATTGAGGCAGAAATATTCCTGTGATGAGGTCAGGGCCAGACAGGGCTGCATATTAAGACTGCCTCAAAAATAAGCAAAAGACCTCTCTATAAATATATATAATATTTATATATTAAAAAACTACATCAATAATTAGATGCCTTGAACAAAGTCCAATACACTCAATGCCTGATCTCTTCTCAGAGAATGAAGCTTGGTTTGACCTAAATCTAAACCTTAAGAGTCCACTATCACATGACTTACGTATTCCCTGGCCCTTTTTAAAACTAAGGAGCAAGACTCAGTGCAGCTACCCCGACAGTTGCCCTTCAGTTATTTGTTTGCTTACAAAATTAGTTCACTGATGGGGATGCTTTGTTAACCAATTATCTTTAAGCAGTGGGACCAAGTTAGGGTGTGGCTTTCTGGGACCCAGAGAAAAACGGGCACACAGCTCAGGTACACTCTCACTGAGGATTCCAAGGTGTGAAGTCTGTTCAGTAAAGATAACATCTCATCTCATCCTTGGACATAATTTTTTTTTTTATTGAGAAAAAAAAATTTCCGCCTCCTCCCAGCCTCCCACTCCTCCC
>NC_022013.1:39991444-40015943 GCF_000317375.1 Microtus ochrogaster | reverse complement strand
TCCATTTTATTCTTCAAGTCTTGAACTGCTTCTCTAACCTGTTTGATTGCTTTTTCTTGTTTCTCTTGGTTTTCTTGCGTGTCTTTGAGCGATTTATTCATTTCCTCTACCTTTTTGTTTGTAATCTCTAATTGTTTATGGCAGTTTTTCACCTCCTGTTTAAGGATGGACATAATTTTTATAGCATGCATATTACCTTCCTGGAGAGACATTCTGTCAGTCCATCTATCGTAACCCTTTGACAGAGTCCGATTAATACTTTTAAGAGTACGAATTCTCTCAGACAATGTCTCAGCACCCTCTGTTATTGACTGGGTTTTGTTTGTCAAATTGGTTGTATCCTTCTCCAGAGGGCTGAATTTCCCTTTGGGTTGGTAATTATCTGTCTATAAAGACTGTATCATTTCTAAAAGAGCCTCATTCTTGGCTCTATTATCAAACCATGTTTTTAAGGAGAAAATATGATGGACAATGCTAATTCTCAGAATCAAATAGAGAAATGTAGGAGGGAAATAATATAAACCTTGCATAACATTTGTACATGGTATAAGTGAAAAAGCTATTGAATTCCTGGATGGTTAAATTGTCCATAATCCTGACCTTTTAAATTATAAATTTATAATCTAAATATACGTACAGAATCATCGGTAGACCATTTTCTTTATTATTCAGGAGCTGACAGAGCTTTATGAGGACATTTAAAGAGAATAAAAACACTTGAGAGATTTGAACTCACAGCCAATTATAAAAAAATATGGTATATAGTATCTTAAGGAACTCTTTGGTGATTTTCATAGCCTCAAGCTTTTATTTTTTCATACTTTCTTTACATATGGGAAAACATTATTTTATTTCCAATGAGGTTATAGCAACATTGAGTTCCTAATTTTTAAGTAGCTATTCAATTTGTAGGTTTGGGGTTGCACACATCTCTCTAAAACATGTGTATGAGATCTCAGCGTACATGTATTCACCAGCAAACCTTATTAAAAATTTGAATTCTGATTCTGTAATTCTATGAAATAGATGAAGTTTTAACATCTAAGTGATATGGTCATCAAGGATCTATTGAGCTCTCTCAGGAGGCAGGTCTGGGGGTGCTTTTACCTGTCTTCACTCATCCTGAGGTCCACAGCTTCCATATGCTAGAGTGGAGAAAAGGTCCAATTCTATCAACTTTTACTGGTTTTACTTTAAAGATAAATACCACAAAGACTTTACTATATTTTATTGTCCAGTTCATATGAAGACTGCCTAATTATGTGACTCACAAGAGTATCACCAAGAAGACAGATAGAAACAAACCACAATGGCATTAATCCTGCCTCACAATTCCATTCTTCAGTCCTGAAGTTTCTTTGTTATACTGGAATCATGATTAAACCACATTACTATCAGTGAAATGAATTCTTCCTTTCTATTGTTCCAAAAACCTCAGTGCTTGCTCAGCGTCAAGTGATCACACTTTTGTCAGGTCCTATATGCACATGAATATTCACAAAAGCACCCGTCCTGCCATATACGAAAGATTCTTAGTGTTGAATGTTCTCCCATCTTCATTTGTGATTATATTGCCAGGTACTTTCCCTTCCTTGAACCACTGCAACATCATTAAAATTGTTTTATTCACCTGTGCAAGTAGCTTTGGTTGACACAGGCCATAGGAATGTGTTGACCATGTCAAGTTTAGAAAAATCTTTGCTATCATCATTTTTACATGTTGTCAGAGAGTATATAAAGAGCAAAATCGAGTTCACTGTCAGAATGCAAATATTCTTAAAGATTTACTTAGTTGTATGTATGTGTGTGGGTGGGTGAATGGGAATGTGTGCTTGTGCATTTGTGGAAGTTAGACCTGGGTATCAGGTGTCCTTCTTTATTTACTCCACCTCTTTTTTTTACTGTCTGAGGCTCTCTTAGAATCCTAGAGCCTGAATTGTTTTGGCTAATCTAAAAGCCAATAATTCCTAGTAATCTTCCTGTCTCTGTCCTTCTTGATGCCTTGTTTGTTACGTGGTCCTGCTCTAAACCTCTGTCCTCAGGATTTCTCTGCAAGTTAAAGAGCTAGGACATTTCTTTAGTGCCCTGGAAGAGTTTTCATGATATGCTTTGTTTGTACTGCTTTATGACCTTGAGAAAAGAGACACACTTCAATTCCTTTTTTGTCTTTAAGGTAGATGCCTGGTTAAGGAGGAATCAGCTACAGTTGTGAATTGTTACTTAAATAACGGAGAGCAAACAACTATGACTTTTCAGAAATAACTATCAAAAATGTTTTAAATCAGTTTTGACTACATGTCCATGTAGAAATATTTGCAAATACTCAGTTATTTTTGAATAATATTTATTATATATTTTATAGTCTGTTGAACAATCATTCTTCTCACATCACTGTGTATTGGTGTGACTATTTATGTTCATACTCAGGGAAAACAAACACTTACTTAACATTTTTCTAAATCATGTTAACTTGATTCTGAGCCTGTTCTGGTCAATTTGACACAATCTGGGGTCATCTGGGAATGACTGGACCAGTGATTCTGGGTCATATAGCAAAGCTGACTGAGCAAGGCATTGTGATCAAGCCAGTCAGTAGCATTCCTCTATGGCCTCTGCTTCAGTTCCCTCCTCTAGATTTCTTCCTTGACTTCCCTTTGTGATGGACTATAAGTATAAGATGAAATATACCCTTTCTTCCCCAAGTTGCTTTTGGTCTTGGTGTTTTATCATAGTAATAAAAAATAAAGTTTAGATGAAGCCCCAACTCACTAGAGGTGAGGGGAGTAAGAGTGATCTTCTTTTTCCTAAGAAATTACAAGAATCCTAGGTATTTAGAATTGCCTATGCCCTAAGAGGAAGGCCTGCTACAAGCTTCAGTGGTCACCACCATTGGCTTCCAATCTTCAGTTACATGTGTTTATGAATCCTGGCCTTCTGCTTGTGACAAGAAATGGAATGCCCCCTTCAAGGGAAGACTTCTCTATCGTCGGTACAGCAGTAGCAGGAACTTGTGAACATCCAGGGGTTATGGTACTGAGTCTAGATTCATGGCACTCCAACATGCATCATCACATAGTTGATGAGAAACATAGGTTTCCAACACTTTAGAATGGAAGAAAATTTAAACCCAGGTGAATTTCAGGAAGGCCTGTCATCTTTTATATAGTGCTCCTCCTCTAAAAACACCTTGTGTGTGTGTGTGTTGTTTGTGCATGTGTGTGTGCATATTCATGTATGTTGTTTTGTGTGTATGCCATAGCACATGTGTGGAGTTATACATGATCATAAGTGTCAATTCTTACCTTCCACCTTGTTTGACAGTCCCCTGTTCATTGATTCAGACTCAGGCTATCTGACCTTTTCACTGTGGCAATGTTGACTGTTGACACACGTCTGACTTTTTGTGTGCTCTGAGGATCCAGACATACACATCATGATTAAATAAACAGTTTTTTCTTAAACCTACTAAGACATCTCCCCATCTACCTTTTCCAATGCTGTCTCTAAAGGAGCAATCTAAATCCCACCTGTAAAATCCTGTAAAATTCCATAGTTCAAGCCTCTTCAAAAGACCATAATTGCTAATTATTCCCTATGAAAGGGAGCTTAGACTTCAGTTTTCCTTTTAGTAAATATTGCATGGGAGAAGAGGTATCAGGTCTGGGTGGACAGATGCATTTTCTCTTTAGTAATTTGAGCAGCTTTAGATAAATTCCTATAAAGAAATGTGATCCCATGTCCTGTGTCCATTTTGAGTTCCACATTGATCAGATGTTCTGGAGAAGAGGCAGTTATATTGATGAGCAAGCGTGGGTTCCATAGGTGGGCTGTCACTAACCTCGTGTCTCTGGACAAGTTATGTGTCCTCTCTACACCTTGCTGTAGTTGAACTTTCTTTTGGGCTGCCAACTCACAAATAACGACAAGAAGACTTATTAATTATGAAAGCTTGGCCTTAGCTTAGGCTCTTTCTCAACTAGCTCTCATAATTTAAATTAACCTCTTTTTATTAATCTATGTTCTGCCACATGGCTTTTTTTTTTTACCTATTTCCCATTCTGTAATCCAACTTGTTCCAAGTCTCACTGGCATCTCTGCATTCCTAGATTCATCTCTTCTTCCTCTCTGTCCCTGGAAATGGGAATCTATCCTCCCCTGTCTAACTGTTGAGCATCCAGCTCTTTATTAAGCCAATCAGAAGGCGCCATAAGCAGAGGCACATCTTCACAGTGTGCAAAAAGGTTATCCCACAATGCCTTACTCTCTTCATGGTGGAGATGTGACCATGTGACATTTGAGTTAACATATATTTAGTACTCATCCGTGTGCTTGATACACTGCCTGTTACTGTAGCACCATTTCTTGTATCCACATAAAATACTCTCATATATTATCAGAACAGAAATATCTGGTTTGAATAGTCCCTGTACTGGGTTTCTTCCACCTTTTCTTTTTGGAGATAAATTTGCATTCTGAATTTCTCTGTTCAGGAATCTTTAGATCCATCTTCCTCAACTCGAGAGAAAGAAATAGAATGGCATTTTCTTCAAGAAGATTCTCCCACAGGCATGTTGCCAACATGACAGGCTTCTTCACACTACCACCTTCTTACTGGGCCTCTGGCTCACTTGCTGTTTTTTAAAAATTAGTGCATAGCCCCAAGTCTGGCCCACAAGTAAGGTATTAAGAACTCCTGGGAAAATAAATCAAATTGAAGAGCTGTTCTTCCTGAATAATGTTCCCTTTACTGCCTCAGTGAGGAGTGACTTGGAAAAATGTTCCTTCCCTCCACCCCCTGCAGATTATAATGTCTCCGTTATTTCTGTCCACAACTTATTAGAATTTTTCTGAGACACATCATATAGAAGTATTTATTCACAATTTTGTACATTAATTATGGAGTTTCAGATCTTATTCTTTGTAACTGGCATTGATGTTTCTCATTTGTGAGTCTAAAGTGTGTATTTGGTAATGTGTTTCTCTAGGGCCAGCCTTTAGGTTATGGCTAAATATGAGTTTTAATAGAGTTTACTAATGTCTTTGGAATGTTTCTGAGTCCACCCAGAAGTTAAAGGGCTCAAAATCTAATGAAATTCTTTCCCAGTGGTCATTTCATAGAAGACAATTTCAAGATGAGTCAAATGGCTTGTTACATGTTTATCTCACATGTCCACTCTATGTGACCATGAAGGGAATGTGGAGAAGTACCAAGTGCAAAAGTGGAATGTTTGCCTCACCCCTTTAGAGGGCCACATCCTATGCAAGTTGTTAGATGCCTCATGAGTGCCTTTGGATGCTTTCCTCTATGCTTAAAGTTTAAGAGTTTTTTTGTTTGTGTGAATTTAGGTTTTATGAACTCAATTAATAATGCCATTGTGCGTTTCAACCACATTGTCTGAGTGGAATTTCACCGAGTGTAAGGAATTTCACCCCATTTATTCAATAGGGGTATATTTGCAATAGTATAAGTGTATAGAGTTGGAGTTTATTACCAGTCCCAGCAGGACACACTGCACGTGGCTGCTTTGCAAGTTCCAGCCGCCACCTAATTATTCACTTGCTAATCATCCTTGTAACATATAGGAGCATCTTCCTCTTTATGTCCCTGCTTTTGTTTTTAATCTATACTTTGAAATGTTAATGATCTATCAAGTGGGAACAGAACATTTTTTTTTCCAGATGGTTCTTAGTTGAGTTGTACTCAGTCTTCTTTGTGTGTGTTAAGTGCATTCTTTTTGCTGGAAAAGCTTACTCTGTCTCTCTACCTAAAAGTTTGCAATTAAAATATAATGGGATTAAATTAAAATGAGTTTAAATGTTTCTTAGATTTCCCAAGAAAAAAACACTTCTCTCCCTCTCTCTCTCTCTCTCTCTCTCTCTCTCTCTCTCTCTCTCTCTCTCTCCTCTCTCTGTCTCCTAGGCCTCCTTAGCCTTATTCCCCAGGAAAAGGTGAGCACCCTCTGCCCTTTCCACAGCCCCATAACACAGGACAATCAATGTGATAGGGAGTCAAGTCAAAGCAAGAACTCAGTTTATTACTGTGAGCGTCAGCTTATATAAATTAAGTTACATCCTGTGATGTAAGGGTACCTCCAGCTGATGAGTGTTGTTCTGTATATGTGTGTATGTAGGCATGTCTCAGGTGTTCTTCATTGTGAGCTGTCCTAGTTTTTGATATGGAACCTGAGTGAGAACTTGGGACTTCCTGAGTAGACTAGGTTGGCTGGCCAGTGAGCTTCAGGGATCCACCCATCTCGATCTCCCCAGTGCTCGCATTACAAGCTTGTGCTATCATACTCAGTTTTGTGCCGGGCAGTGGTGGTGTACGCCTTTAATCCCAGCACTCGGGAGGCAGAGGCAGGTGGATCTCTGTGAGTTCGAGGCCAGCCTGGTCTACAAGAGCTAGTTCCAGGACAGGAACCAAAAGCTACGGAGAAACCCTGTCTCGAAAATAAAAAAAAAAAAAAGAAAGAAAAAGAAAAAAAAAACATACTCAGTTTTTTGCGTGGGTGCTAGGTCCTCAAGTTTGAGCAGCAAGCAGTTAGCCAACTGAGCTGTTTCTGCAGACCCAAGAGTTAATGCAAAGATATTTTTGTTTCCTTACAAAATGCTGTCACATTGACCTCAGTAAAATGGCCATATTGAAACACCAGAAATTTAGTTCTGCTTGAGAGCTACATTTGACTTTTTCCCAGGTTTTGTACATCCCCCACTTCTTTGGTGTTGCCTTTCAGTATTTCTAGACATAAGAATTCCAGTTCTGAACCTTTCCTGGGGTGGGGGGGGGAGCATAGTCTGTTACCTAGAAACACATTCCCTGATGGGTTCCTGTTCTGGTAAGAGATTCTAAAGGAAAACTAATTTTGGAAATTAGATTGACTACAAATATGCTTGAAAGAAGTGCTGGCACTAATTTATTTTGAAATAAAAAGAAAAACAATGTGGGGGGAGGATACATTAGGAGAGTTGAGGCATATTACTGAGGAGTTAAAAAAGAAGGGAGAATAGTAAGCCTGTAAAGCCCCCTCTCTTACACAGTGTCTCTCATTGTTAGATAACCCTTTATTATATTCTTCTAATGTTTTGGATTTCATATTTTACTGTTGTTGGGTTCACCATCCCATCATTCAGTGGAGGATAAGAAGGAAATGATCCCTGTCAAGATGAAGTTTACAGTGGATAACAAGCAGACATTGCCTAAGATTGGTTTATTTGCTCTGGAGAGAGACTGAGTTAAAGTCTATTGTTTTCTGTGCATGTGTCTGGCATGCATGCATATACGTGCCATTAAGTGTGTATGGTATAATGCATACTTGTGCACATACACTTGTAAAGAACAGAGGAAGATGCAGGGAATTGTTCTCTACTAGTGTCCCTTGTTTCTTTGAGGCAATATCTTTCTCTAAACTTGCAACTTGTGATTTTAGGCCAGGCTGGCAGCCTGTAAGCTCTAGATACTCTCCTTAGTCTCTGCTCTATCAAGTACTGGGACGCAGAAGTGCAAGACCAGGCTTTGAGGTCTGTCCTGGGATTCAGAGTCCATCCTCATGCTTGTGAAATGAGTATTGGTAACCACTGAACTATCTCTCCAGCTGAATTAAAGCCTGTTTCTGAATGATTTTGTTTGACTCAGTAAATGTCTGTGAGTCTATCTATCTGTAATGGGAGTAGTTATGTCTAATCAGCAACTTGATATGTTACTGTCTTTTTTGTATGCAGATTCTCTTAGGGTTTCTGTTGCTGTGAAGAGACATCATGACCCCAAAAACTCTTATAAAGAAAAGCATTTAATCGGGGCTGGCTTAAAGTTCAGAGGTTCAGTCCATTATCATCATGGCAGGAAGCACAACAGCATGCAGGCAGATACGGTGCTGGAGAAGGAACTGAGAGTTCTTTATCTTGATCTGCAGGCAGCAAAGGAGACTGTGTGCCGTACTTGGGCACAGCTTGAGCATAGGCCCTCAAAGCCCAAGTCCACAGTGACAAAATTACTCTAGCAAGGCCACACATACTCCAATAAGGCTACATCTACTCCAGCAAGGCTATACCTCCTAACAATGACACTTCCTATGGGCCAAGTATTCAAACACATATAGGGTCCCTTACTATTCAAATCATCACACGGATATATGTAAGCCTTTGGGAACATGGATTTTAGTTGTCTGTTTCATTGAAAAGGAAAGCAGAACAGGCAATTCCTTGTCTAGGAAAGAACCAATTAAATAAGGTGTGAAGAAAACATTCCATTCCCAGTATTCCCACCTGTACAGTCTTTAAACTCTTATCTTGAACATTGGAACAATAGCAGTGGCTTTAATAACTTGTGACTTCCAACATGGAGAGAAACAGTGATGTTCACAGATTGAGATGCCATCCTGCTGTGTTAGAACAAAGATTGCTGCCCTCGATATGCATGGATAGATTGTTTGAAATGTAGGGGTTCTCACAGTTGACTTTTTGTTAAAGTATAAAAGTAGTATTGTAGTATGTGGTACAAGAGGAGTCACTGACCCTGGAAGGACCTGGGGTTGACGAGGGACCTCTCTGGTTTGTTCCTTTTTTCAACCCATGTTAGGCCACTGTGAAGGAAGTGAAGGTTAAAAACTGTGTTTCAGAAATACAAGTCTGCTGGTGTTATAGAGAGTGCCTTCTACATTAGCCACTGCAGGATTTCATTATGTCCGAGGCAAAGTGGTGCTTGGTTAACTGAGGTAGTGATGTGAGGGGAATTATTACTAAAAAGCTAGATGGAAGGTTCATTTCTAAAGTGTGAAAACTGAAACTAAGATTGAATGTAAAAAACTCCGAGCAAAAGAAAGGAGTCTCCTGTCTAACTCCAGTAGCTATAAATGACAGTGCCACAAAGTCAAAGAAGAAACTCAGGGACAATGATAAGTTTTTTTTTTTCTTTTTTTTTCTTTTTTTTTCTTTTTTTTTTTATTTATTTATTGAGGATTTCCGTTTCCTCCCCCCCCCCGCCCCCCAATAAAGACACTCTCCCCCATCAGCCCGAAGAGCCATCAGGGCTCCCTGACCTGTGGGAAGTCCAAGGACCGCCCACCTCAATCCAGGTTCAGTAAGTTGAGCATCCAAACTGCCCAAGCTCCCCCAGAGCCAGCACGTGCAGTAGGATCAAAAACCCATTGCCATTATTCTTGAGTTCTCAGTAGTCCTCATTGTCCGCTATGTTCAGCAAGTCCGGTTTTATCCCATGCTTTTTCAGATTCAGGCCAGCTGGCCTTGGTGAATTCCCGAAAGAACATCCCCATTGTCTCAGAGTGTGGGTGTACCCCTCGCGGTCCTGAGTTCCTTGCTCGTGCTCCCCCTCCTTCTGCTCCTGATTTGGACCTTGATATTTCTGTCCGGTGCTCCTATTTGGGTCTCTGTCTCTGTCTCCTTTCATCGCCTGATGAAGGTTAATATTCAGGGGGATGCCTATATGTTTGTCTTTGGATTCACGTTCTCATTTAGCTTCTCTAGGATTGTGAATTATAAGCTCACTGTCCTTAAAATATGGCTAGAAACCAAATATGAGTGAGTACATCCCATGTTCCTCTTTTTGGGTCTGGCTTACCTCACTCAGGATAGTGTTTTCTATTTCCATCCATTTGTATGCAAACTTCAAGAAGTCCTTGTTTTTACTGCTGAGTAGTACTCTAATATGTATATATTCCATACTTTCTTCATCCATTCTTCCATTGAAGGGCATCTAGGTTGTTTCCAGGTTCTGGCTATTACAAACAATGCTGCTATGAACATAGTTGAGCATATACTTTTGTTGTATGATGGGGCCTCTCTTGGGTATATTCCCAAGAGTGGTATTACTGGGTCCAGGGGTAGGTTGGTCCCGAATTTCCTGAGGAATGATAAGTTTTACAGCCAGTTTCTGTGTTGTGTTGTGTTAGAGAAAGAAGGATAGAAAGGATGTGGGTTTGTTTTGTGCATTTGCGGAGGATTTCCAAGGCTGTAAGAAGATAGTTAAGGCCTCATAATGGAGACAGACCGAAGATGTGACTGAGGGACACACCGAGGATTTGTATAAGCCAGAGTCCTTAACGGACAGCTTTTAAAGGAAACCAAGAGCTGGCTCAGCATGATGGGAAGGGAAAGAATCTTTTAAAAATGTCTTACCTGGCAGGAAGGTACAGGGGAACATGTAATCGAAAACCTCTCCCCTCTCCTGTCTTTGCAGCTTTGGGGCGAAGAAACACATTTTGGCTGCTACTGAAACCCGTCATTACGTGTAAGATCTGAGATGAATTCTATAGAGAATGAGGAGGTCACATGATATGTTTAAAAATAATTTTAATAATTTATTTTGTTTTTAACTGTGTGTGTGAGCATGTGAGTACAGATGTGTTGTGGAATATACACTGTGAAGATTTGACACTCGGTTTGACTTAATAAAAAGCTACACAGCCCATAGCTAGGCAGGATTTGGGGGGCAGAAAGGACGCTGGGAAGAAGGGTGGAGATGCAGGAGTTGCCAGCCAGGGATAGAGGAAACAGAAAAGCACCATGGGCTGTACAAAGTAAGGACAATAAAGGCTTGAAGCAAAAAGTAAATTAATAGAAATGAGTTAATTTAAGTATAAGAACTAGTTAGAAACAAGCCTAAGCTATTGGCCAAGCTTTCATAATTAGAGTCTCTGTTTCGTGATTTGGGAGTTGGTAGGAGAGAAAGAAAATTCCATTTCCACAGGTGCCTGTGAATCCGGAAGAATGCTTCAGAGCCCTTTGAGCTGGAGTTGCAAGTTGTTCTCTGTGTTGCCCAATGTGGGTGCTTGGAACTGAGAACTGATCTTGGGTCCTCTGCAAGAGCAGTATGTGTTTTTAACTGCTGAACCTTCACATTCCTCCAGCCCCAAATTAAATATTTTTTAAGACTGTAAATAGCTGTTGAGAGCTTCTTTGGAAATTATTCTGTATAGGTCAGTATAAACAAACCTTCCAAATTTAATGGTAGTCCAAAAGAATGAGACCCAGTTTATATACTGTGTGCTTCTCGTGGTTTAAATGAAGATGGAATTAGGCAAAAATATTCTGTGGCACTAGAAGGTACTGTAGAAGTGAATGCTGAGGAGGGAGAGGGGAGATTCTTAAAGAGGTAGGGTGGCGGGCTATATTTTAATTTCAGTGGTGGTGTCATGAGTGGAAGTCCAGATTATAAAAATAAGCAATCTTGCCAGTTAAAATCTGCTATCATTTTGTTTTTCAGATAAAAATTTGAGATTAAGAAATGAACTAAACTGCTTATTTTTTTAATTTGTCAAAGTCATGGCTAAGTGGTGTTGCTGACCCTACTATCCTAGAGGCTATGGCAGCCCACACAACAGTCCCCAAAGCTGCCAGGGATTCCCATGTCTGATTGTCATTGTTACTAATCATAAAACTTTCAAAGAAATGTCTACATTTGGGAGCATTCATAGGCATGTCTTTAAATGAATTTTTACCAAATATTTGATCTTTCTCATTTAGTGACAGTTGAAAAATATTTAATATCAGTTCATGACCTGATATTAATATATTATTTTTATTATAATTAATATAAAATATAATTAAAATATAATCACTATAACTTAATATAATATTAAAAAATATCAGGTCATGACCTCAAACAAATTGCCAACCAGCATATCTACTTTACTTTATTCCTGGAGATCCTTTTCATGTGGCCGCTTGCAAATTTCTTTAATGGTTGGAGAGAAGCAGTAATGGCTTAACTGGATTGCGCTTAATGCACTGTAGGACAGAGTAACTCATGTATGGAAGGCCAAGGTGCTTATTGCCTTCCTTATGGCAGATGTTTATATGAGTGTTATTATACTGCTATTGTTTAGTTTATTCTAATCTTATATCTTAAATCCTTGGCTGTGAAATGTGTGGAATGTATAAGAGTCTGAGTATGTCATCAAAAATGAAGATTTATCAGCCAATCTGAAAATTCTGATAGGAGATGAAGGGACCTACATTTTCCTTTTCTTTTTTATTCCTCTTTCCCCCCCCTCCTTTCTTCCTTCCCTCCCTTCCTTCCTTTTTCCATTTCTTCCTTTGTTCCTGTGTGGTTCTGGGGTGAATCCAAGGCTTTGCACATTTAGAGAAGGCCTCAAACATTCCAAGTTCCAGTTTACAATTTTACCAGCCATTGCAAATGATTCTGGGAAGGTAATTCAATGTTCTGAAACATGAGAAACACAGTTTTAAACCCACTACCACTTATGGTAAAATTGACTTTGCATTTTCAGGGACGCTTCTTTTTGAGATCTTTGGGTTTTTTTTTAATCCCTCATTCCCCAAGTCAGCAAATTACTCAACAACTTTTTGTCAATCAAGGGGTTTAAATTGTTCTGGGGTAAAGTAGAAGTGGAAAAAAGCAGTAGATGCTTATAAAACAGAAGTAGGAGTTCAGGAGCTCCTGTCGTGAATCACATTGTCTATGACCTGGATAAACTGAGTGACAGATGGAGCTGCATGACTTCAGGCAGGCGCTCCTTAAACCACGAGAGTTTATGAGTAAGTTTCAGAGCCATGGAATTCTGAAACTATTTCCAGTTGCATGTAGCTTCATGCCATTTTTATAATAATAGAAATGATCTTTATCCTACACCCCCATCAGTTTTGTTTGTCAAGATGTAGATAAAAGGAGGAGATGCAGGAGAGCTTCGGCCCACACATATCTTTGCTTCATTGCTTGTTTCCCTGGAAACAATTTAGGTAAGCACTGGTTACTGATTAGTGGTTCAACATCAATGAATGGCTCTTCTGGTATTAATTTGCAAAGTCATGAAATAGATGTGTGGCACCAGGGGTTCTCTTTTGGCCTTTTAATTAAAAAAAAAAACGCATTTCTAGGAAATTCTCTAAAGCATTGAGCTAGGTTTTTGCTGTTAACGTGGACTGACTTTCCTCTTCCCAGATTTTAAGTGTACCACTATCCCAGTCATTACTGTGGGTAAGATGACTTGGACTTGAACGTTAAAACTCATCCCTTAAAAGTTTCTTTCATCTTGGATGCAGTGTCTCTTGGCTTACACTGTTAGCAGAGAAGCAGACTGCAAAACCAGAGTGTGGAGCTGCTAGTAGTTTTCCATCTCATCTGTCCGTCAGCCTTTGACATTTCAACTTTGAAGCCATTTGCTGGAGAAGCAAAGGAGAAACTAGAGAGCATGCCACTCTCAACAAACATTCTTAGCTATTCACTCTGACTTGATTTAAAAATAAAATAAATGCTGGCAAGATAGAGGCCCATTATTGAACTGGATTCTAAGTTTCCAAAATGTCTTTTGATATTTTGACCTATCAAGGTGGTGCTAGTATCTTCTAATATCATTTTCCATTTTGTTTTGTCTGGGTTAAAGTGATTTAAGCCAAGGCAAGCACTGAGAGTTTAAACTCACAGAAAATGGTCATGTGGTTAATTGACACTTTCCACTTCCATTTGCCACTTCCGTTTCTTACCTGGTTTCTTCCAAGTACTTTACCTTCTGCTTCCTGTTACCTCTGTGTCTGTTTTGTGACCTTTCCTTTTTTCCTCCAAGACTCAGATGAAGGGCTAGAGAGATGATCCAATGGTTAAGGGCATTTATTGCTCTTGTAGAGAACCTGGTTCAGTTGCTAACACCTACATGGTAACTTATAACTGTCCTTCACTCTAGTTTTCAGGGATCTGATGCCCTCTTCTGACCTTCATGGACACCAGGACATATACCATGGACATACATACGTGCAGGCAAAATGTTCATGAACATAAAACAAAATAAAAACGTCTTTGAGAAAAGATTCAAATATTAAGCTTTATAGCAATTTCCCCACCTACGGTTTGACCTGGTTTTTGCATAACCACCTGGGTGAGTGAGTTGGGAGTCACCAGTGTGGTGTATCTGCTTGTCTCCCATTTACTTTGGTGTTAAAATTAGGCTACTCCTTTTTGACTCACTTTCATATTTCAAATCTACAGTTTAGGGCTTGGCTCTTTGTCAAAGAGAACATGCCTTTTGACAGGCAATTCTTGGCATACAGTGGGAGCTTCAAAGTGTATTGAATGAATGAATAAAGGAATGAATGAATGTTTACCATCCATAAGCCTCCCTTTCCCAAATAGCTTTTATATTCGAGGGTGAGAATTTACTTTATCCCCTTAATATTCTTCTGGAAAATATATTTGAAAACACCCCTCACCCCGTGAAATGGCCCTGTGAAAAAGGATTGACCCAGTGGGGCAATAAATAGCTTTGTTCCTTTTTACGTATTGTTTTCTGTGTCATATGACTATTCTCTTTGAAGTCCTGTATCTACTGATTCCACAGAGGAAGGCCTGTTTATCTCTATGATCTTTGGCTGCTGTGGCTCCTCTGAATACATTGATTTGCTCCTGGCTTGGCATCCTAACCTGTGGAGAACTGTGTGGAGGAAAAGGAGCAAGTTGTGGGGGCGGAGCCACCCCTGTGCATTTCTCTCATTAGACTTTGTGGCTGCGTTACTGTTTCTTAGCTTCTCTTCCTTGGTCTAGGAAATGTAACAGCTTCCTTAGAAAAGATGAGAAATGCCTCTTCTCCAAAGTGGAATTTAGTCAGAAGCTGTCCTGTGTCCATGGCAGCTAGACTGCATTAAACATGACGAACCCTAGAATACACTTCACCTGCCCATTGCCATTCTTGCATGAGGGTCTTGGTGCAGAACAACTCATTATTAGATGCGTGGTAGACAATGTCGATGATCCTTAGTTTGTGAGTACAACTCAGGGTCATAGGTGAAATTTGTGAAATATTGCTGCAGGGCAAGGTCCTTATTCCTTCCTCATACTTGCCTGTTGTGTGTAGTAGGGATCAGTCAGCATTGGTAGCAGGATAGCTCAGCTTGTATTTCCTTTTTCTCTGATAGGGTCTCTCTTGATCCCAGTCTTTTGAGTACTAGTGCCAGTTGCCCCGAGTGATGCCCATTGCTTGGTATTAGCTGGAAAGATATTTGTATATCCTTATTTTCTTGTCTCTCTTTGTCCAGCTCTTCTTTCTGTGGAAATCTGTGTTTTACGATCTCTCCCTTATTTCCTAAGGACAAGATGTCATTAAGACCATGGCTGATGTAATTAGTGACCCAAGTTCAAGATCTTCCTCTGACGCTTAGCTGTAGGACAGAGGATAGATTGCACGACACTTCTCAGATCCTGTTTATTTCATAAGATGCACTAAAATATAATAGTCACTGTATTGTAACGTTTTATTTAAATGAAATAAACATGTACTGAAAACAACTACCATGAACTATCATGTAGTTATTGGTATTTGTGATTACCAATTACAGTGACCAAGTAGGAAAGGATATATTAAAGAAAAGCGACAGGGCTTATATTTTATTATGGCAGTTGTTTTTATTGCCAGATTCTGAAAGCAAAAAGGAAGGATATGATCCTTGCCCTCAAGGTATTTATGGTCTCATAGGATAAGACAGATGTATCATTTCATACATACAATAAAAGTATCAACAGTGTTGTCAGCTTATCAAAGGAGTCAGTGGACTCACAGAAGAGGGAGCGATCTTTATTTAAACTGTTTGAGTCACTTAGCTAAAGTATAAATGTGGTGGGAATAACATAAAATAGCTCCTTTGCACGCAGCTGTTTCTGTATCTAAAGGAACACATATAAGCTCGACTCAAGTGGATTTTTATGTGACATAGAAAAGGCTTTCATTTTTGAAGACATCTCACTGTAATTTGAGCAAACTCCATCATAATAAATACAGACGGACTGTGAGTAGAATTGCTGCCTCTCTGAGCAGCCCCAGGCAGCCTGTCAGCGGCCCATCTCCTCTGCACTGGCTCTTGTTACTTTCGTAAGCAAAACAAGATGATTCCTCTAATGGAGACAAATACCAGGTTCTTGAGTCTGTGATCTTGTCCTCATCATGGTCCCGTGTTGAGGGACATGCTATATAGTTAGGTAAGTGAGGTTCCTGTCATTGTCGGGTAACAGGCAGGATCCATCCCTCGAGATGAAGGAGTTTCCAAGTAGATAGCTTTATAAATGATTCCTTCTCACTGGTCTGTAATGGAAGGAAGGGACAGACTATGTAAAAGTTTCTAACACGTGATGTTCTGTTGTGTCTGGTCACATTTTGGTTTCTAGTAATGCAGACATACTGGGAGTAAACTAGCAACTTATATTAACAAAAAGTGGGACCATGAATTAATTAATTACACATTTCTCCCCTTCTCGTCCCTTTACTGCTCGTAGTTGACACGCCAGATCCTTACGTGGAACTCTTCATTTCTACAACCCCCGACAGCCGGAAGAGAACAAGACACTTCAATAATGACATAAACCCTGTGTGGAATGAGAGCTTTGAGTTCATTTTGGATCCTAATCAGGAAAATGTTTTGGAGGTAAGTGAATCATCTGGGGGCTGTGCACAGTGCTCATTCCTATGGAGAGAGACGCCTTGCCTCTTCCCTGCTCCCTTCTTTCCCCTTGTGGTTGTCTGTGAGCTGGGTGCAATGCTTACTGGGCCGCATGGTATGTGTGAAGCTATGTGAGTGTCCACGTGGATTTCCCGGATGCTTGTGCACTTCAGAGAGGGTGTTTCTTCTGTTCTAAAGATGAGATTTTAAAAAGCAGGATATAAATATTAATCCATTGCTTTTAAGATATATGTACATGGCTTTTTTAAAAAAAACAGTTGCATTGCTTTTCTGTATTAATTTCTTTTTCATATTTCAAATCCTAGAGAGAATAAACTTCCATTGTTGTAAATAGTGCTCCGTTAGAAATATGCAAAATTTGTTGCTTCAAATAGAAATCCCATATTGAGAAGAAAAAAAAAAAGAAAGTATTGTGTGTTAAATATTGAGAGCTCTAGGGATGTGTGTAGAGAATGGACTGATGTATGTAGCCTTAAGGGACTGTGATTACAAACAACAACAGAAACAAAACATGAGGACCTTAAGGGACTGTTAAATATTAAATACTTTAGATTTTTTAAATTAAATGTTTTGAGACAGCTCTTGCTTCCATCTTTGAGTGACATAGAACCTGCTGTGTAGACCAGGTTGGCCTCAAAATCCAGTTATCTGCCTGCCCTGCTCTTTGAGTGCTGGTGTTAAAAATTTTATGTAACCTCACCTAGCCAGGAACATTATTTTTAAGCCTGAATAACAGTTTTATAGTACTTTGTTTTTAAATTTTATTTGGAGAATGTATTTTCTGCATAAAATGCCCTGTGGAAGTGAGACAAGGGCATTAAATTTCCTAGAACTGAAGTTACAGATCATTGTGAGCCGCCATGTGGGTACTGGGAATTGAACTTAGACCCTTTGGGAAGAACATCTAGAGCTCTTAACTGCCGCGCCATCATGCTAGTCCGCCATGATAGAGATTTTAGATAAGATTTCTGGAAAGTGCTTACACTCTCTTTTGCTTTGTAGATCACATTGATGGATGCCAATTACATCATGGATGAAACCCTGGGCACAGCTACATTTCCTGTATCGTCTATGAAGGTGGGAGAGAAGAAAGAAGTCCCTTTTGTTTTCAACCAAGTGAGTAGCAGCAGAGCCACTCCCCACTCCATGTTCTGTATGCATTGATTTATTTTAGAAAGCTGTGCTTAATCTTGGAAACATGTTTCCTTGGAGAATGCTTTACCTTTTATTTTGTTTGCTGGTTTCCTTCCTGCCCTAACAGTGTGCTCTCTTGTCACTCTTTGTGGTGCTGGAGCATGGATCCAGGGCTGTTCACAGGCTAAGCAAACACCCTACCATTGAGCTATATCCAGAGACCCCTATGCTAGTCTCTCATCATTCTATAAGTAAACCTTGATTGAGGTGATAAATACTATGAGGCATTAATTTTTTTGTTGTTCAAAGTAATAAGAGTGAAGTTAAGCCACAGCTTTGCTCTCCACCAGAGGATCCACCAATACAAAGCATTTGGGATCATAAGATGTTGCCAAACGCAGACTATTCCAACATAGTGTGCTATTTTGTTGGAATATGTATTTACTATTACTATAATAAACACACAAGGTAATATTGAATATATTGCTATAAATTAAATATGTCTAAGAAAAGAATTCTAACTCAGATAATTAAGGTCACATCAGAGAAAGGTCAGAAGGAGTGGTGTTGGGTTATTCTTATTATCTTTATACTTTTAGGGTTGTCACAATTTGGTTCTCATTTATGAATAATAAAAGCATTGGGGAAATGATTTGTGCAGAACAAACTCAATGTATCTTAATGTATGATAAATGCATAAGAAATGAATTAGAGAATTTTTGGTGAGCCATGTAGCTGACTGGTGAGGCAGGAAAACATTTTATCATGTCCAAGGATGTCCATTTTCACTCATCTTTAGAATGACTTCAGGTTCCTCTACTTACACAAACCTTTCTCCCTTAACTCTCAGCTCCTCCATGTTGTCTGTCCTATTGCAATCTCAGACAACCTCTTCCTATTTGATCCCTAAGGGTAACCTGTGGTGTTTTGGGGACGGAGTTACTTATATTCCCCAATTTATCCAATTCCAGTGGTAATGAAATTTATATAGGCCAAGAGAAGTGAATTATTAATTATATGTGCCTGCAGAGTCTGTGCATGACTTATGTGCACACCATGTATGTACACTTACTTAGAAGTGAACTTAGATCACAGGTTTCTTGTGCAGTCCACATGATTTGGTCACCCCGAGAATCTGAGAAACTCCATCTGTGCATTTCTCACGGGTCCTTTCCCTGCTCTGGAGGGCATGTTTTCTACCAAGAGATGGATGCCTTACTTCTCTGTGGACACCTTTTAACTTCATTTCAGTTACTCATTCATTTCATAAACATTTATCAAAAATCTACAGGGTACCAGCCATTGTGTTTGTACAAGACATATCAGGAACAATATACAGGAAGTTATTCTCTCAGTTATCTTCCTCTGAGCTAGAGGTGAGAATGGAGTTGTAATGGGAAGTGGAAGGAGGTGTGTGTGTATGTGCGTGCATGCATGCGTGCATGAGTGTGTGTGTAATAATAAGTCACCATGCACTGAGATAAATATTGGTGAGTTATACAGAGAGTTTAATGAGAGTGTGTGCATAAAGGAAGTTTGTTGTGTGAGATGAGGCCCCGGGTGGTTTGAACAGTTTGAATAGTGAACATGGTGGTTAACACCTTGACATCTGAAGGTAGTCCATTTGGCCTTTGAATTTCTTATTATCTTTCTCATCGTGGAAATTTAGTAGTTCCTTTGTGACTCATCCATCTGTAAAAATAGAGATAATATCTTATATGGGATTTATTATGATAACTATATACATCAAAACAAAGAATATTATATAAATTTAATGATAACTTTTATAATTTAATGCATAAAATATAAACTATGCATCACTTAATTATTTAAAAGTAATTATATTGTGTATTCTACATTAAGTATGCAGTGATATTTAAAACATATAAATATTAGACATGCTATATGCATGCATACACCGTACAGCAGTGTCTGGTACATATTACACACTATGTATGACTGTGTTTTGTTTTTGTTGCCGATATGACTTGAGAAGAGAGTAGTTTTTCAGGAGGCAGAGAAAGAGTTTCGAGCATTCTAGACAGAAGCAATTGCAAAAGCGTAGTCTTGAAGGAAGGAAGCAAGATGGGGCAAGTTAAAGGCTTGCCAGGTACGCAGTGTTAGTAGTAGGCCAAAGGGCACAGAGGTGGTCAGAGCATCCTGGCCCTGCCTGGGCTTTCAATACAGGTCTATAGAGAGCATTGTAAGCATGGGGAAAACAGCTCTTTTATTTACAATACCTGATCCAAAACCTGATTATGAAAGAAGACATTATAGAGAAGAAGAATATGGTCCATCCCCTTCCGTCATGTTCTAAGGCTAAGTTGTATAACCCCCGAGCTCTGAAGAGGCTTCTTACATTCCTGAATTCAAAGTAGGTTATGTAATTGCTTTGCGTAGTGTGTCTGGGACAGAGTTAGCCAAAGAGTTTTTTTTTTTTTCTTTTATGACTTCTCTCTCTAGAGTCCCTTGCAGTTTGTATTTGAAGTCAATCCTTTGAGTTGATGAGCTGGGGTGGTCCTTAGGAGAGGGGGAATTGCTGGTTGACAGAAGAGTCTGGGGCTCTTCCTTGAATTATGTGGGAGTGCCCTATGGGAGCCTTGCCTCCCTTTTCATTTCCTGAGATAGAATCTGTGCTAGGTGGGTGGTTTTCTGTTTGTACCACTCACACAGATGTGGAAGACGGAATGAGCCACCAGGGAATGCTCCGAGAGTGCAGGTTTCAATAAACTCTGAAGATGAGTGTGACAATATGGTATAAGAAGAGCACTTAGCCTTGGTGAAAAAGTACAAAAATTACAAGCCAAGACATTACCAGTCCAAGTTCCCTCAAACTTCTGGCATCTGAAAGTTAATCTGACTCAACACAGAGTGGTGTCTATGGCCAGGAGACAGCTGGAGACTCAACAAGGACCTCCAATTGGACATGGACTGACTCCCAGGGACAGTTCTGGCCATTTGGGGATTTGGAGCCTGGAATCTTGTTTGTCTGGTCACTGTTTTCCTTCTACATGTTTGAATTATCATTTGCTTTCTCTGAGCCTCACTTCCACCCTTAAAATGAGGGCTTAGAATGTGTTATTTCCAAGCTCCTCTCTTGCTTAGTTTATTTTGATCGCGTTCCCAAAGAAACTTGCATATTCTCTTGTTTCTCAGATATTAAAAATAAAAAGAGCAAGAGAAAAGCTCTTTCATTTACATGTTATGTAATTTCAAAATTCTGACTTTGTCAGTGCAATAACAAGCTTTACTATGAGGAGAATGTGAGTTCTTACATATGCCCCAAACTTGCTAAGTATCAGAGAGGCACAGAGGTCCTTTTCAGAAATGCAAGAATCTGTTGGAAAAGTAGATAGCCATGTGTACAGTGATGAGTAGCAGGTGATGTGCTTGTGTGTTCCATGTGACTTGCTTCATGATGAGCACACAGCAAATGGCATGGCCACTGTGTCCTCATATTCTCGTAAGGTTGGTAAAGAGGCAACAATGAGGAAATGAATAATCACTCAGCACTAGCTAGTGATACATATCAGGAAGAAAATTCCACAAAGCAACGTAATAGAACTGGGTGTGGTGGCACATGCCGGAATTGTGAGCGCTAGGGAGGCTGAGGCAGGAAGATAATGATTCTCAGGCCAGTGTGGCCTCCATAGATCCTATCTTAAATAAAGTAAAAGGGCTGAAGAGCTTTCTTACTGGGTAAAGGCACCTGCTGTCATGCCTAACAACCTGGGTTTGACCCAAGAACCACATGATGGAGGGAGATAAGGAACTTCCCCAAGTTGTCCTTTCAGCTTCACATGAAAGTGCTTGTGTCATGTACAGGAGACCATGTGTACACACACACACACACACACACACACACACACACACACACACACACACTAGAGGAGCTATAAAACAACAACACCCCCAACCATCCTGACAACTGTGCAGCTGAAGTTTCTGCTACATACAGCCAGGAAAGAAGGTTTCTCTGAAGCATTCTAATTCCTCCCCCCTCCCCAGATTTTATTCTAAAGTTTTACAAATATAAATCCCTCAAACATTTCTACAGTGAGCAGACATACAACTGTCATCGTGTCCTGCGATTTCCATTCCCCTGCTGCATATGTTTGCCACACACTTCATCTCTTCACTCATCCATCAGCTGGTCCCTTTGGTACCTTTATAAACAGATGGCAGACAGCGCCATGCTTGACCGCTAAACACTTCGGTATATGAGTGAGTACCATTCAGAATCTATATATTATCATTTTGAGTACCATGTGCCTAGTAAAGAAAAATATGTGCCTAGGGTTAAAGAAATAAACGACTCATTTATTAGTTTGCTCATTCTTTGAAAATGCTGCTATGTTCTGTAATGAACATTATACTGCTGTGTTTGTCATCTGTTTTCCATCTGTTTACAAATAACCACGGAACACCCAGCAATGCGAAGCCACTCTTTGGCTACTGATTTCAAACATGAGCAAACAAGCAAGCATCTTTGTCCTTACAGAGCTCATATTCTGTGTAGTAAACCAAATGAAATGCAAGTTAAAACAGGAAGAGACGCTTCTGTTGGTGAGAACAGCAAATGCTGCATAAGCCAGGGAAGAAGAATGAAGGGGTTGCATATGTGCGAGGTAAAGAGGGTAGCAAATGACACTCTAGAAAATGTGGCTGGGAAAGGGATCTCAGAGGCTGGGGCAGAAGAGATCTGAGGTAGGAAGACCCTTCCTATGGTTTCAGTGTATTCCCTTAGGAGTCCAGAACTAAGAGTGTATGGCACTGTTGATAGGTGGGAGATAGGAGCTCTTAACATATGGAGGTAGGTATTGTTGAATTAGGAGCCGCGGGGCTGCGTCCCCGGCACCCGGCCGCCCACATGGCTAGCTTAGCTTATGCCCCGAAATAATTACACGGAAACTGTATTCTTTTAAACACTGCCTGGCCCCAATAGTTCCAGCCTCTTATTGGCTATCTCTTACATATTAATCTAACCCATTTCTATTATTCTTTGTAGCCCACAAGCTGGCTTACCAGGAAAGATCTTAACCTGCATCTGCCTTGAGTGCGGGAACCATGGCGACTCACTTGACTCAGCTTCTTTTTCCCAGCCTTCTGTTCTGTTTACTCCACCCACTTAAGGGTTGGCCTATAAAGGGGCCTAGGCAGTTTCTTTATTAATAAGAAATCACTCCCACATCAAGGTATGTCATTGATGCTGGCCATCCTTGGGAGTTGAGGAAATGTTAAATGAACACAACTGGTGCCCCAGCACTTTCTGATTCCTTGTTCCTGACATAATCTCTGGGTGTTTCAATTGTTTCCATACCATCTATCATGGCCTTAATTGGAGCATCCTCACTTGGACTTTCAGCCTCTGAAACTCGCTAATCTATGCAAACCTATGTTCTTTGTAACATACCTATCTGCCATGGTTATAATAAAAGTAAACGGACTAATGTAGTTTAGAGGCCCAGACTGTCTGGCAAGCTAACTAACTGCTGCAAGGAGGATGGCTCCAGTGCCGAGAAATAAAGAAGGGCAAGAGACTAGGTCTCAAAGGGACAGATGGCAATATGTTACAGCCATTGTAGGTAGCCCGGACATCAAAGGCTCAGCTTTTCATTGAAGAAAAATGTGACCAGCGTGATTCACTCTCAGGGTAGAGGACAGTCCTCATCAGAATGACCTCAGGAACTGCCTCAGGGAAGCCATCATCTTGTATGGGCACAACGTGTTCAGAAATGCCATTTCTAGCTAAGGATAACGAGGAGAGACTTGATGCTTGGAGGAAGAACAGTTTCAGTGGGTCAGAACCCAGCAGCACGTACATGCGAGATAGAAGAACTGACACACCATCTTCCAGTTTGGGTAGTGAGTCATAACAGGTTTGTACCCAAGTAAGAGGAAACTGAGAGCCAGCAAGGTTAGGCTTTTTCCCAAGAAAGGGTTACCAAGGAAAAAGTTATGGTGTAAAGATACCAAGGGTTGAAACTGTGTCAAAAAAAGTTGGAGGCCCTAAGAGCAGAGTGCTTTCCTGGAAAGTGATGAGAATAGCAATGCAGGGTGGCAGACACAAGAAAGCCTCTCTGTTATCAGCTCTAATGTGTAAGAGTTGAGTCAAGCAGCTTCTTGGTAGGGGTGAGGGCTGCTGAGCTGGAAAACTGGAATTGCTGTTGAACGTTCTTACCTAGACTATGACTTACGGCTCAACTTCCTCCAGAACACTGAGCTTGGAGGGTAGAGTCAGTTTTAGAGCTAGTTCCACAGTTTTGAGTAATGCTATATACTCCTCACATCCTTATCTGTGAAGCAGGGTTGCATCTAGTACCCACCTCTTATGACTGTTGTCATGGTTAAGCAGGTTAGTACTGAGAAACAGTACATGGTCCAGAAACCACTGGGTACATATTAGATATTTTCATTATAGTTGTGGCTGATCTAATTTAACTAAAGGTGAACCGCGTGCTTCATGGAACTCATTTAACTGGATATCATACTTATTTGTTTGTCATTATCCAACTAAAGAACTTATTGTTGACACACAGGTAAAGTCAAATTTAGCAGATACTTGTTTGAAAATGATTTAGACTACTCTAGTCACTCATTCCTGAATTTATCAAATACAGTGTTTAGGTTCAAATAGCTAATTTTGATCTAAAAAAAGATCTAAGTCAGTGGTTCTCAACCTTCCTAATGCCGTGACCCTTTAATAAAATTTCTTATGCTTTGGTGACCACCAACCATAAAATTGTTTTTGTTTCTACTTCATAACTGTAATTTTGTTGATGTTATGAATCATAATGTAAATTATCCTTGTTTTCTGGTGGTCTTAGGTGACTGCTGTAAAAGAGTCATTTGACGCCGGGCGGTGGTGGCACACGCCTTTAATCCCAGCACTCGGGAGGCAGAGGCAGGCGGATCTCTGTGAGTTCGAGACCAGCCTGGTCTACAGAGC
>NC_022013.1:39978084-39991344 GCF_000317375.1 Microtus ochrogaster | reverse complement strand
CAAAAAAAAAAAAAAAGAGTCATTTGACCCCCAAGAGGTCAGGATCCACAGACAGACCACTGCTCTAGATCCTTCAGAAGTTAGTTGGATGTATATAGACAAAGTAGCCCACTTCAAACAAACCATGAAAACGCTGCAGTTTGGAAGTCAGTCAGAGAAATCATATTCTCTAGATAAAGCATGTTTGTTTTGGCCAATACTAGAGCCTCAGGTTTGTACTATGCTTTAATTTTCTGTCTTTATTTGGAAGTTAGTATTATTGCTTAGAAATAGCCATGTTTCATGTGGCATTTGTCTACTTTTGGTCGATTGCTTTCGTTGTTGCTTAGTCATGATTATGACATGAAAATGAGCTCCTTGGAAGAGATAGCGGGAAAAGCTTTAAAGCAATATAAGAATTTTGAGCTTGAGTTCAGAATGTTGTTAGTGTCAGGGTAATTTTATTGAGGAACTGCCTTAGGTGAAGTCTGAGACTCTGAGACTCTAAGTTAGGTAAGTTCGGGAAACAAAAGAGTTTGGAGAAAAATCAAGATACTGCAGAGGACCAGGTTATGATGTTCAGCAGGGATTTCTGGCTTTGCAGTGTGTGCAGAAGTGATACATTTAGTGGAAGTCATATTTTTAAAATTGCGAATTCTTCTCTTTTTGAAAAAATAAACACTGGGGATGGAAACCAGGGCTTAGACATGTTAGGCAAGGATTTACCACTGAGTTGTAGCCACAAATTTTTTAGAATTTGCTGTTTTCTTTGACTAACAGTAGGAGAACGCCACCACCATTTCCACCCAACTGTATCATCAGCAGCAAGACAACCACGGCTTTATAAGGGCACTGTTTAAGTAATCTAAAATGAGCTGGGGGGGAGGTACATTCAATGTGTTTGGTTTATGGTCCCTTTGTCTTAATAGGTTTAGCAACACACTATCCTACATCAATGACAGGATTTCATGAAAAGTCTGAGAATCACTGGCTGAGATGTACTGGTTAGTTTTATGTCAACTTGACATAAGCGAAAGTCATCTGAGAAAAGGGAACCTCAATTAAGAAAACACCTCCCTAAGATAAGGCTGCAGGCAAGACTGTAGGGCATTTTCTTAATTGGTGATTGATGAGAAAGGGCCCAGCCCATTGTGGGTGATGCAATCCCTGGGATGGTGGTCCTGGATTCTGTAAAAAAGTGGGCTTAGCGAGGTAGGAGGAGTAAGCCAGTAAGCAGCACTCCTCCATTGCCTCTGCATCAGCTCCTGCCTCCAGGATCCTGCTTGGTTTGATTTTCTACTGATTTTCCTCAGTGATGGACTGTTACCTGGAAGTCCAAGCTGAAATTAACCTTTTTCTTCTCAAATTGCTTTTGGTCATGGTGTTTCATTACAGCAATAGCAGCCTCACCTAAGACAGATGTCAAGAGTATCAGGAAGCCTCTATGCTGGATATAGTACAAATGTAGGCTAACCAATTTCTGGCTTTAAGAAGATGCATTTTTATTTTCGGGTACTAGCAATAGACCCGGGCACAATTCCTCTGATTTCTCCATAATAGATAACTTTTGAATTACAGGGTATTTTAGAATATTTCTGTATTCGTGGGGTCCCTGTCTTGGGCAGTAAGTTCTATCAAAAGAGTAAAAGATAGTCAGCTACACACCGTAGTATACTACCTAGCCACAAATATTTGAATACTTTTATTCATGTTAAAAGGCTGAAAACCTGCTTAGACAATAATAGTGAAAATCTTAAAGTTTAATTGACAAAAACTAGAGAGACCAAGGATCAAAATAGAGAAAAGTGGCTTGCTGGCAGTGTTCTAAGAAACCTGGGTTATTATATGAAAGCCACTTATTAACTGGCTTTTCATAATTCCAATGATGTCCACATTTGGTAAAAGGATAATTTGAGGAATTATGAGGTCAGAGGGAATAAAGAGGAACAAGCCACAGGAAAAAGTAGTGTAGTTTCTTCATCTTTAAAGATTGCTTAGGGTGTATTCTGGGCAACTGTTGTTCCGAATTCTTGAATCACAGAAGATTCCTGGTAGGAAGTTTTATGTTAGTCAAGTTTTATGTATTAGAAATGGTATTTATGAGTATCCCCTTGCTATGGCTGTAGCCTGCTCTACATTGACAGAGCTACAGTCCCCAGTCTTTGCTCAGAATGTTCTTGCTTGACAGATTTGTATTTGATTCTCCACGGGATGGAATTACAAGCAGGGTATGGCAGCATGATTCTTAGTAAAAGTGACTCTAAACTTTCAAAATTTTTCATTTTGTTATCTTGCACAGGTCATGTAAATGCAAACGCACTTAAAATCTCATTGTCATTTCTTTGACATAGGAAACCAGTTGCCGATTCAATGTGTCAGTCTTTTGCTTTTGTTTCTACCTAGAAGAGATAAAGGAGAATGAACAGGCCAGAGATCAGATTTTGAAATTAATAATCTATTGAAATGAAACAATACAAATATTAAAATATGGAAGTAGTGAGTTATAAAATACTTGAAAAACTCGTTATTGCAAGGATAGATGTCAACTTAAAATATTTGACTGTATGAATCTTTTCAGTGTAACAACCTATAAGTACCTCTTTGTTACCAGATACTACATTTGCTGTTGTGGTTTCATTCTTTCAACATGTTCAAGAGAACCAATGTCTTAGGTACCTTTAAAATTATGTTAGAGTCTGAAATGGTTTTAACACGAGTTTCTCTCCTCCAGTCCCCTTTGCTTTCTCCGACTGAACATGTTGCATGGTAGATGTCAAAATTTTTCTACACAGTGGAATACAAAGAAGAGGTTTTTAGTTTCCACAAGAATGCATAGTTGGTGCAGCCTGGTTTTTACATCTGGAATTCAGAGGAGTTGGAGTTCTAACTTGTTTTGGCTCCTTGTTACTAATCACGGGGTTGGGCGCTACCTGGGGGATTTGCCCCCCCCCCCCCCCCCCCGCTTTCTAATGCTCTGACCTACAACATAGAAGCCCCCATGAAGAGTTGATTGTAGTGGTTGGCAGAAAACTTTGGTCGTTGTTTGTTGTCTCACAGGAAGTACATATTTTTGTGGCCGTTTTAGCTGAATGACAAGTTCCAGGTAGGAGATGTAGCAATTGTGACTATCAGGTTTCCCAGCAAGTCTGAGCATACTGCATTGTCGGGAGAGGTGGGGCAGGGAAAACTTTCCTTCTGAGCATCTGTGGTCCACTTGGGTAACACCAGGAAGTGAAGGTCTGATCCATGATGACCACCGTAGCAACACATTCTGAGATGTTCAAGATGACAGAAACATCCTGGGCCTGCTCTTATTCTGCCTTTCCCTTAAGAGTTTTGGCCTCTATTTAGGATCATCTATTTAGGAATATCTTAAAAAATATTGATGACCATGAATAGAAAAGGTATTCTCCTGGGAACACAAATATAATCATAAACACGGCACACCCAATTTCTGTTTTGTATATTAAATCAATGAAGCAATGAGGCACTGGATACCTTCAAGCACTGAATATTTTAATATGTAAGTTGGTCCAGTACGTATCAGCTTTCTATGAAATATTTACTCTCATGAGGAATACTTTGCAATAGAGCGTTGTAAGATAGCTCATTTCCTATCCATTTATCCATGGAGATTTGGCCCCCTGGAGAGACATACATTAAGTTTAATCCCATTTTAGTAGCAACTAAATGTTTTCTTTGAGATGGTCGGACATAGCTGTAATTCCAATTCTAGGTCAACCTAGGTTGTATAGTGAGATCTTGACTCAAAAAGCAAACAAACAAACAACACCCAGCAACAGCAACTATAAAACAGAATTGGTGTCTCCTGTGCCTGATTGATCGTACTTAATAACCCTGACAACATTATTCAGTATAAAGTCTTTTCCAAGTCCCCTGTGGGAAAGACTCCAGTTGAAATTTCAAAGTCAGAAATGGACAGGGATGTGATCTAGGCACTGTTCCCACTGATAAATAGTAATTATTTTATAATAATTTTAATTAATGAAACACAATTCTTCCAGGCATGTGTAATTCCCTTTGTCCTAGAATATTTAGAGTATTTTTTATCAGCCATAAAAGTAATAGCTGCATCTCCTTTCATGAATTATGATTTATAAAGTCAGGCAGAAAACTACTCTTTGGGTCAGACCATCCCATGATTTTATCCCTATTAGTTATTGGATACTTTTTGACAGGACAAGGTTGCCTGATGTACTCCACATCACATGAACATTCAGCAGATATTCACTGATTACCCATCAGTCCATCAGTTCCAAATACTCTGCAGTGAACTAGTAGTAGAAACCTATTTAAGTTCAGTTCACTCTGAAACATATGTTTATACAGATTTTACTATCTATTACTTATAAAGCCCATACTGAGAATCATCTGTAAACTTACTTTAAACCTGTCTTCTCCCATACCTTTTACATATTGTAATTTTTGATGGTTCTAAACTTAACGGCCTTCACATTTGAAGAAGCAAATCATAGTTCTATAGTAATGATTGGATAGTTGCTCCAATCTATGTTCTTAGGGTAACTAGTATAATAAAAGTAATAGCACAATTTTAAAATTATACAACAACTTTCAGGATATTTTCCCATTGGTTCTTCAGGGACATTGTTCAGTACTGATGTCATCAGTACTAACTAATGTCAGAGGTCTTAATAGAGCAGAGATGTACTTTCTGGAAAGGCACCTTTTCATGCATGTTTTCTCTGTGAATATTATGTACTTCCTTTTAAGTTAAATGAAACTTCTCTGCTTGACCGGATACAGTTTAGTTGGCTCAAAAGTACCCATGAGAAAGTAAAATCTAGATTCATCTCATTGCACTGGTAGATGATTCTTGGATCCTGAATCTGGGTACCAGCAGGCATGAGTGTACATATTCCAGTCTCACATGTTGCACAATGCACATGTGAGCTTCTACCCAGGCTTTCTTTGGTTTCTTGGCCATGGTAGACATTGAATAAGCAATCTTAAGCAAATCCCAAACAGTGTTCACTACAGTAGTGTTACCTTATTTTGAATCTGAGCCACTTTTATGTTTTATGAATAATAATTCATGGAGCCAAGTACTTTATTTCAGTGCAGGAAGTAAACAATAAGGCAGAGACATTACTTACTTTTTAAAAAGAAATTACCATTCTCCACCAATTTCATTTTTGTATATAATAGATTTTTAAAATTTCACCCCCATCCCATTTCTTCTTTCATCTCCCTTCCACTACTTCTGGAACACCTTCTTTTTCTTCCTATTTTTTTTTCGTTTGTTTTTGTAGTTCACTGAGTTTAAAGAGGGTTGCTTGCATGAGCATGGCTAAGAATTTATTCACTCAAGTATGGGTAACTTCTCTGTGGCCATTGAGGAAAATGATTTCCCACCCTCCAGCATCCATTAACTGCTAGTAACTCCTCAGGGAGGGATGGTTCTAATGAGTTCCTCCCTTATTTGTGATGGAATATGGAGGGGTCCTACCTTGTACATGTCTTGGACAGGTAACTGTAGCTTCTGTGAGTTCATAAGTGCAGTGGCCATACAATGGACGAAAGATGGTGTTTCATAGAACTCCTTCCTATGCTATGGCTCTTATTTTCTTTCCAACCCTTTTTCTTTGATGTTTTCTGAGACTTGGAGTGGGTAATATAGATGGTCCATCCTAAGCTGAGCATTCAACACAGTCAATTATTCTCAATATTTTGACCAGTTATAGGTCTCTGCATTAACTGTTGCTCACTACAAATAGAAGCTTTCCTAACCAAGGCCGTCCAGGAGCACTAATCCATGGGTAGAAACAAATGTTTAAAAAGCAATTTGACACTGTATCCATTTAGTTTTACCCCAGTGGCTATGACCTCCCCAGCTTTTGACCAGGTTGAAAGTACCCATCATGACTTCCCTTCTGTGAATTAGGCCTCAAATGCAAATTAAAAGTAGTTGATTTTATCACCATAACTATCACGCCACTAATCAGGCAGAGGCATTTCATGCTAAAATAATTTATCATGTAGAGTTATATATAACTGACAAAAATTGATGAGCATGTATATAAAGAAAGATCTGTATTTCTTTTGTTCCTTTTTATTTGTTTAATCATTCAAATTTCATTTTGGCTGTTTGTATTATATCAAGTACATATGCTTTAAAACCTCATCTAGTTGATATATTCTTTTTATAGGTCACTGAAATGATCCTGGAAATGTCGCTTGAAGTTTGGTAAGTTCATTTATTTAATCAGATGAAGAATATTTAGAGTGATATTGTTAAAGAGAATTCTTTATGTGTGAAATAATGCCTAAAGCTTTGAATACATAATAGTATCCTAATAGTCTCCTTCAGTTAGCTACCCAAAATCCAAAAAGCAGAGTTGTAATATTCTTTTCTTACTTTTACAGTAGTTTGGAAGCTGGGGAATAGCTGTCAGAGTTTGTGCTTCTTTTCAAGGGCCCTCTTTCTAGTAACACATCTATTCCCATGGAAACAATTGTTGTTTTTAAAGCCCATTTCCCATTGGTGATACGCCATAAACGATGTTTAATAATTTCTTCTATAGCTGTCATAATACATTATGTTCAATATGGTTTTTAATGGGTATAAGTTTTGGAGGAGTTGTGGCTGCCACTATTCAAAAAGGAGTATAAATAGAGGATCCAAATGTCTTGTAGATGCTTCTGCACTTGCGGTTACCTTGAGTTGTGTTGTTTGAAGCACTTCCCTTTTCAAGGGAGTCCTCCATTAAACAAGGGAATTTATTAAAACATTATCTCTGCAAGCATGCTTCCTGGGAGTTAAGAGCCTTTGTGATGGTAGGGGGTGTTAGATGCTAAAGTGGTGGGGATGTAGGAACAAGGCAAGTACTCCTGACCATTTAAGCTTTTAAAGTGCTGTACCAAAGCCACAATCTTCTGTATTGAAACACTTCTGAAAGTCTTTATTGTCCTAATATACAGTACTTTTCTTTTGCCGTGATAAACTGCCATGATTAAGGCAGCTTACAGTAGAGCGTTTGTTTTGGGTTTAAGGTTCCCAAGGGTTAGAGGTTATGCTGGTGGAGCAGAGGTACCAGATGGCAGGAGGCAGAAGCAGCAGCTAAGAGCTCATATCCCCAACCATAAGCAGAAAGTAGAGAACACAGTGGGAGTGGCATGAAAACTCAAAACTGCCGAATAACATACTTTTTCCAGCACGGCCACACCTCATAATCTTCCGAACAGACACCAAATGAGGATCAAGTATTCATGTCCAAGACTTAGGAGGAACATCTCACACAAACCATTTCACAATGTACTGGGGACTGTTAACTCATTTATTTTTCCTAAATATCACTTTTTAAAATTTTTATATTTATGAATGTTTTGTTTTAAAGATTTATTTATTTATTATGTGCACAATGTTCTGCCTGCATTGCCTACCTGCCAGAAGAGGTCACCAGATCTCATTGCAGATGGTTGTAAGCCACCATGTCATGGCTGGGAATTGAACTCAGGATCTCTGGAAGAGCACACAGTGCTCTTAACCTCTGAACTCTCTCTCCAGCCCTTCATTATCACTTATTTTATAAGAAAATATTTTTAATTTGTTCGCTTCTGAATACAGGTTGATAAATTTGCTTTGCTCCCTCTGTTTCGAGTTCAGTCCTAGATCTTTGCTTGCCATAGGGCACAAAAACCAAAAACTGTTTTAAGGTAGCTATCATTTTGTTCTACCGTTTTAAGATTGCTTCCTGGGACTCGTTTGAGGGAAGCAGCCAGTAGTATTCATGTAGGTTTGGGGAACCTTGGAGATTGACTATTGCACAGTAAGGCTCCTGGGAGCTGTGGCTCATTGATCTCTCTGTTTTCTGTCGTAGCTCATGCCCAGACCTACGGTTCAGCATGGCGCTGTGTGATGAGGAGAAAGCTTTCAGGCAGCAGAGGAAAGAGAACATAAAGGAAAGCATGAAGAAACTCCTGGGTCCAAAGGACAGTGAGGGGCTGTATTCCACACGTGATGTGAGTTGGGAAATTTGAAATGTCATTACAGCCTAATGATAAGTTTTAGTGATTTCTTCCGATACATCCCTCAGTATGGGCATGATTTCTTCAGCTTGTGAGGCAGGATAGGTGCTTCAAAAATGAAAAGACTTTGAGAATGCTCAACCCAATGCTGATTATTTTGGTAATAATCATCAGCTGTAGTAGTTATCTCTAATTTGACTTTTAAAAACAGTGTTAGTGCCACAGAAAAAACCGAGCAGAAGACACAGATAATTCCCAAATTCTTTCCATTTACACCTATGGATAACCTCTTAGTCTCAGAAACTGAACCAAAGGGATGTGTGTGTGTATGTGTGTGTGTGTGTGTGTGTGTGTGTGTGTAAGACGGGGGTGGGGGAAGGGGGAGAGAGAAGGAAAGGTAAGAGAGAGAGATTTAATAGAATATAAGAGAAATTGGCTCATGTATATTATGGAAGCTGAAAAGTTTCTTGATATGCTGTTTACAAGGTAGAAATCCAAGGAAGTTGGGGATATAATTTCATTTGCATCTGGAGGATTTGATGCTGGGGCTATGAGGCTGGGGATATAGGCCTAAAGATTAGAGTTAATGGGATGGTGGTACTGGTATCATGTCTTAAAGACCCAAGACCTGAGAACCCAACGGCAATACGACATAGATCCATATCAAGCCATGCCAGTTCACATAGAGGACAGAAGGCATATTTTATGGATCCCAGTGATTCAAATACTAGTCTTCTTGGAAACCATCCTCAGAGATGAATGGAGAAGTACTGTTTTACTAATCTTCTGTCTGGGTGTCCCTGAAACGAGCGAGTTAACAAGACACTTATCATCACATCTTGGACCCTTAACACCCAACATCAGAGCAGTGCACTTGTTAGCATAAACCTTGCAACTGATGCAAACTTGTCCAAAGTCTGTAGTTTATGTAAGGGTTTGCAATTAACATACATTTTATGGGTTTTGAAAAGTATGTCATGGCCCATGTCTGCAGTATTGGGGGATAGTTTTGTTGTCTTGAATACCACCCATTGTCTTCCACATGGTTAATTCTCTTTCACACATAACCTCTGACATCCACTCATCTTTCTTCTTTCTGTATAGTTTTACCTGCTTCTATATTATATAATCTTGTAGAGGGGAAGTCTGATAACATGAAGTCATATTAACATGAATCAGCTTGGATTATTTCACATAATAATAATGTAAATTCCATCTTGTTCCACATCTTCACATCATCTAGTAGCTTCTTTCTTTCTTTCTTTCTTTCTTTCTTTCTTTCTTTCTTTCTTTCTTTCTTTCTGTCTGTCCTTCTTTCTTTCTTTCTTTCTTTCTTTCTTTCTTTCTTTCTTTCTTTCTTTTCTTCCTTCTTACCAATGAACAGCTTCTTATTGTGTAGATGAAGCACAATTTATATTTTCTAATACAGGATTAACATTTTTCCCCTTTATTTTTATTTTATATATTTGGGTGTTATATGCATGGGTGTCTGTTCACTGAATGCATGTAGCTTCCATGAAGATTTGAAGGGGGCTTCAGACTGATCCCTTGGGACTGGAGTTACAGAGGGTTGTGAGCTGTCATGTGAATTCTGGGAATTGAAGACAGGTACTACGGAAGAGCAGCTAGTGCTTTTAACTCGTGGCCCAACTCTTTAGTCCTTAATACATTATTCATTTTTTAAAATAAGGCATATGAGTACTAACCTTTATTAGAAAAACACCATCAAGAAATGTATATAGAAGTAAGATTTTTTTCTAGCTAACTTGACAACATTCCTTAACTTACTTGGGTTGCAAACTGAAAGAGGAGATAAAAAGTGTTTCAGTTCTTCATATTTCAGAGCAAAGAGCTGCAAAATACCATCTAAAAATGATCAAGTACTCAAAAAATGACTTCTACTTATACAGAATTTAAAATAAAGTAATTAAGAACAGTTATTGATGTTACAGTATTTGAATTTTACTTTAACATTTTTTTAAATTTGAGTGAATATTCAGTAATATATTTTATAATCTTTTTGGATGATCTATCCTTTTCATTTGCCTATTTATCTGTCTATCTATCTTTCTATCTATCATCTATCATGTATGTATGTATGTATTCATCCATCCACCTCCCTCTCTTCATCATCATTGTCTACCTAGTATATCCTATGTCTCTACCTTCCTTTCTGTTCTACCAGTCTATTTCTATAAATGAAATTTATGAAGAAAAACTGCTGCAATGATGAATGATGAAGTTTCTTGTTAGTGATAGAACAATTCTTGGCTTATTTTCATGAGCTTTTTCTATTAGTTGAATATTTTAAGTTAACATAATTTTATTCATTAAATTCACAAGTAGACACACTTTCACACACACACAGGGTTTCAGTGTTATTGCGAACTAAAGGCAAAGTACACTTGGACACAAGATACAGCAACTTAGGAAGGGCACCTGATGAATACCCATATGCCACTAGTGATGGCAGGTTTCCAGCTATGTTTTCAGGGATCCATGAGGTGGGATGTCCATTGCTAATGTTGGCATGGCTTTGATTACTGTGAAGCCAACTAACTCTAAGGTACAATGCTACTTATGGGGGACTTCTGCCAAAAAGAAACAAAGGAGAAAGTGAAGCCTCCGTTTAAATTTCTATTTTAAAAAAAATGAAGGTAGCTGATTCTTTTTTATTGTGTAGGTTGCTTGTCACCCTGACAGATCTCTTGAAGAATTTATGACAGGTTTGCTTACTAGTTTTGTTTGGTTATTTGTATTGGGAGAAACTTCCATCTTATCATATTTAATCTGTTTTGTTTTTTTCTCTTTATTTACTTTTTTTAAAAAATTTATTTATTTATTAAAGATTTCTGTCTCTTCCCCGCCACCGCCTCCCATTTCCCTCCCCCTCCCCCAATCAAGTCCCCCTCCCTCCTCAGCCCGAAGAGCACTTAGGGTTCCCTGACCTGTGGGAAGTCCAAGGAACCCCCACCTCCATCCAGGTCTAGTAAGTTGAGCATCCAAACTGCCTAGACTCCTACAAAGCCAGTACGTGCAGTAGGATCAGAAACCCATAGCCATTGTTCTTGAGTTCTCAGTAGTCCTCATTGTCCGCTATGTTCAGAGAGACCGGTTTTATCCCATGCTTTTTCAGACCCAGGCCAGCTGGCCTTGGTGAGTTCCCAATAGAACATCCCCATTGTCTCAGTGTGTGGGTGCACCACTTGCGGTCCTTAGTCCCTTGCTCGTGCTCTCTCTCCTTCTGCTCCTGATTTGGACCTTGAGAATTATGTCCGGTGCTCCAATGTGGGTCTCTGTCTCTGTCTCCTTTCATCGCCTGATGAGGGTTAATATTCAGGAGGATGCCTATATGTTTTTCTTTGGGTTCTCCTTATTTAGCTTCTTTAGGATCACTAATGCAAGCAGCACACCTTTCACAGCAATTCTGCAACTTCTTTTTGTTTCCATCTTTGTTTTCTGTTGTTAGACTATTGGGACCTATAAGTTTTATTTCAAGTTGTTCTGATTTCTATATCACTGATCAAGACAAACTGTGTTAGCTTCTGGAGAAGATAAAATTTGAGATGGGTAGCACTTAAGGCTCTTTAGTGGGTTTAAAGCCTTGTTTGGACAAGAGCTTTTTAATGAGATTAAGCTAATGATGTGTGGAGTGAACAGATGTGAGTGGAGGATGCTGGCTTTGGTGGGGAGGTGGGAGAGTCCTGGTGGCACCATGCCGAATGAGCTTGCTGGAATGCAAAGCAGAATTTTTACTTTCAGGGTCATCTCTATCCCTCCCTCAGAAGACCCTTGACTCATTTATCCCAGCCTCCCTATTTGCTGTTCAGTTATTTGCAGCAATTTTATTTTTTTTTACTACAGCGCGCCCATTATTCTATTGACAGCTAGTAACTTGGCTCCTAATCAAAGACAAATTAAAATCAAAAGATAAGAGATCCATACATCTTTCTCTTTCTAATTTTTGGCCATAAAGTTGACACATGCAGCCCGTGATTTTCCTCTGTGGTTTCCTCTCCTACTTTAATGAGGAGATTTCCTTTTCTTTCAAAAGCAGATCTACATCAGACACATGTCACAAGCCCTTTTCAGGAACCATAGTAGTTAATTATTCAGTCCTCCCAGTCCCCTCCCCACCTATGTTGTCAGCTTCCACTTGAGTACAGATATTTTATATAAAAATGCACACCTGCTCTTCATTCACAGCCGACTTTGCATCCTTTCATGCTCCGGGCATCTGCCTTCAATGTTGGATTGTGTCAGTTCCATGACGAATAGATACCGGCAGTGTCTTACTCCGCCTTTCCCAAGCACAGCTGCTGATGACAGATGTCCTCCTGGCACTTGAAGCCCTTCACTTTACAACTTCTGCTTCATCATGGGTCTTTGATTATCTTATCTAATCTTCTTATTTGCATCTTTGATTTTCTCACTAATGAGCCTCAGTATCTCCATCGCAGCACTCCTGATACTGAAAGCAACATCACTGTTCATTGCATATCCTCTTGCGGCCGTCCTCCTCCTCACTCTTTTCTGTCTACCCAGAATTCAGAGTGGTCTTCTCAAAACACGAAGTTGACTGCATTAAGCCCTTCTTTTGAGCAAAAGTACATTGTTTGTCTTTCAGAATATACCATGATGGTACCTAAAAGTACTTATATAAATATTCATTTGATGTCTTCTTTCTCCATTAGAATATAAGTTTGATGAGGGCCATACAGTGTCTGTGATGTTCACCTGTGTATTTCCAATATCTAACATGGCTCCTAAAATATGATGCCCAGTATATATTTTATGTAAATCAGAGAATAGAGTTAGGTGGTAATTGGCATGGCATTTATAGAGATGTGGAATAGAGGAGAAGGAAGTAAGGCAGGAGGCAGGTGAGGGAGACAGAAAGGAATATCAGGTTTCAAAAACAGAGGAATACCAATAACTGGCTATTAATGAAGAAAACAAAATTTAGATGAGAGGGTTAGACTCTTAAAGTATACACATCCACAGGCCATATTAATTTTATGTCCACAAGCCATATTGCTGTATATGTCTATGGGCCATATTATTATGGATGTCCATGGGTCATATTGGTGTGGATGTCCATGGGTCATATTAGTGTGGATGCCCACGGGCCATATTAGTGTGGATGTCCACAGGCCATATTAGTGTGATGTCAATGGGCCATATTAGTGTGGATGTCCATGGGCCATATTAGTTTGGATGTCCAAGGGTCATATTAGTGTGGATGTACATGGGTCATATTAGTGTGGATGTCCA
>NC_022013.1:39967703-39977984 GCF_000317375.1 Microtus ochrogaster | reverse complement strand
ATGTCCAAGGGTCATATTAGTGTGGATGTACATGGGTCATATTAGTGTGGATGTCCATGGTCATATTAGTGTGGATGTCCATGGGCCATATTAGTGTGGATGTCCACAGGCCATATTAGTGTGGATGTCCACGGGCCATATTAGTGTGGATGTCAATGGGCCATATTAGTGTGGATGTCCACGGGCCATATTAGTGTGGATGTCCATGGGTCATATTAGTGTGGATGTCCATGGGTCATTAAGTGTGAATTTACATGGGCCATATTAGTGTGGATGGTTTTTAGAATTCTGGTTTGACTTTTATCTACTCCTTCCCTTCTTGATAGAAATAATCAGCTTAGACACAACCTACACCACAGACTGTATCAATACCATTTATTCCCATAAAATATTTTTCTATTATTATCAAGCTAATCTTTGTGTTTCTTAGTCTACTGTTTTTCTGTTTCTTGTAAGTATCTTCATTTTCTCATCAGGACTTTATAGTTGTTCACTGGGAAAGGGGAAGTGGGTTCTTCTCAAGACCCGTCTTACGAAAATATCAAAGTCAAGAAGTCAAGAATGTTCCTATCCTGCTTTTGCTTCTCTCTCTCTCTCTCTCTCTCTCTCTCGCTCTCGCTCTCGCTCTCTCTCTCTCTCTCTCTCTCTCTCTCTCTCTCTCTGTCTCTGTGTATATTTGTGGGTGTACACATTGATTTTATTGTAACAAAGCAACTTGTACACTTCTTCAACATTTAAAATGAGCATCTCTTTCCTGCCAGTGAAAACCAAAAAACTAAAACTAAAAAAATAAAATAAAAATTAAGTTACAACAGAGAATGTGAACTCCAAATAAACCCCTACAGGTTCTGCTCATTCTCCCGTTGATTGGCAGGGCTCAAGTCATCATTAAGAGAGAAAATTATTTTAAAAGTGTCATCTTAAATTGCAAGGGTGTCCATTAAACATCACAATTAAACATGCCAAAGGAGAAGCCATGTTGTCGCAATACCCACTAACCCCCGCCAGACATCTCAAACCCACCCTTGCTGACCTTCTATACCCCCTTTTCTTTTTTTTTCTTTTTATTAAACAAGAGAAAGTTGTTTTTAAAAAGAGGCCGCGTTCAGTGCAGGACCTTAATGAGTTCAAATCTTGGGCACGCGCTGTGTTTGCTTGTGCTTCAGCTGAGATGATGTCTCTTACAGAGTCAAGGAAATGAATACCAAGACTGTGATGTATCTAGCAAAATATGCAGAGTGCATAGTAGTTAGTCAACAAAACTGTTCAGTATAAACACTGTTAGGGGCTATTGTTGATTGTATAACATCCTGTGACAATAACTGTTAAATGTAATATCCTAAGTTTCCTGCTTGGAGAGTAACCCAATAGTTAAGGTTTCTAATTGTCTAAGAGCTTATGGTTCTAAATACTCTTAAACAAAAACAAAAATTTAGATAATTTGGGACAGAAATCTTTGGGAAACGTGCAACTTCTTGTTCAGATAAAGTGAATTTTGGTTTTTACATGTTGGTGCCCTTTGAAATCAACTGCCCTCTGGCATGCCCTGTGTGTCCACTTGAAGTAATTTCTCTAAACTATAGAGTTCTCTTTCATCTTTGTTGCTGTGGAATTCAAATCTGACTTGCAAGCTTGTTACTGGCACAGTGTCTCTAATTTGAGTAACTTCTCTCTAAGAGAAGAGCTGCTGAGATCAGGAAGGAATTGTGTAGCACCTACCTTCAGACATTGTCTGCACCATCAGCTTTTCTAGGCTTGGACCTCTCTGGTCCACACTGCAGCTTTGAACTTTCTAGTCTCTACAATTGTGTGAACCAATTTCTTATAATGAATGTCTTTCTGTATAGACACACATTGTATTGGATCTGTTTCCTTAGTGAGACCCAACACAGAACCATGGGAAAACTGTCTTTTGTGATGGTAAGAGGTTGCAATCTACGGGAAGGTCAGAGGCCTTAAGGATCTTAGAGCTTTCTTCTCTAAGAAAAATAATAGGATTTGTAAACCCATACATCAAGAGAGGTTTAATCAAAACACAGGATTTTTTGGTAAATACAAGTTCATTTCCTATAATCCTAAGAGAAAGTACATGAAGTGTTTCTTGACACATTTATGCGCAAGTATTAACGATGTTATGTCCAAATATAATCTAAAAGCCATCTCTTATCTGATTCTCTTCAAATAGCAACCAAGACTAAAAGATGCACACATTGTTACTCGGAATGTTATTTCAGAATGACTGTTTTGAAGACTATTTTAGTGTCCAAATTTACTCCTCATGTATTGCACAGAATTGTTTTGATATTATTTGATGTTATACATGAGTATGAGGTGCAGTTTGCCCATGCATCTGGGAATTTCCCTCAATAAATCTTTCCCATCTCTACAACAACACCAAAAAACAAAGAGCATGGCTTTAGGTGTGAGTTGTACATTAGTGTGATTCTCAGGTGTACTAGTTATTAGCTGTCTGTTTATGGAGCCTATATTGTGGGTGCTTAACTTAACCCCTTTCAAATGGAAATAAAAATGCCTCTGACCACATGCCTCTCACCCCTTAGTTCAGATCTGTCACCAAAGTTAAAAATGCTTTCTGTAAATGCGCCCTAAAAATCAAGCTGTTTGCCCAACTGACAGATTGCTTCTGCCAACTGTGAAAGTGACAGAGAAGGAGAATTACTCTTCTTAGACCGTTTGGGATGTCTAAGGGACCAAATGAAGCAATGCCCCCGAAAGAAAGCTTCAGATTGCAACTGCAAACAAGCACAGAGCTTTGCTGTGCTGGTTGCTATTATAACTATTATTATAATAATATGTTTTCCAGTTGACTTTGATTCTTGATTTTTACAATGAAATACTTCTTTAAAAATATTAAATATACAAAATAAAATAAATAAACATGCGGAAGAAAATTAAATATCGCCAGGATGTGAGTGATACCTGTTTCTTTGTATAACAATGAATTGTTTCTAGCCTTAGAGTTGAAACTAGAAATTAATTAATTTGTGGGTTTTGCTGTTTGTATACCCTCTGTGTTGCTTCATTCCAGGTGCCTGTGGTGGCCATTTTGGGTTCAGGTGGGGGTTTCCGGGCCATGGTTGGATTCTCTGGTGTGATGAAGGCTCTGTATGAATCTGGAATTTTGGATTGTGCTACCTACATTGCTGGTCTTTCCGGCTCCACATGGTTAGTATACATTTTTAATTGATTTGAATTTTATTTTTCTAAAGGTTTACAATTTATCTAATTCAAACATTATGAAAGAGAAACTTGGAAAATTATATCTTAACTTCAAATTGCTAAAAATCTTTCGTTCCAGATCAAGAATGTCTTACTATGATAACTACCTGTCTTTAGTTAAAACTTTGGTCATCCATTTAGTCTCTAAAGCCTGTTTGGACAAAAATTGTCGTTAGGGCATGAAATAAAAGGATAGCCTGTTGAAGATGATTTTAGATAAAAATGACAGTAGTGGAATAGCATACTCCACCCATAATTAATTTAATCTTCCTATAATTTGCTGATTTGGACTCCTCCAAAAAACATGTCTAAGTCTATGTGATTCACGAGGTATTCATCTTCCTCTTTAGGGCAAATAGGAAAAAATACAAGAGGTTGTAGGCTACAAAAGAGAGAAAATGGCTCTAGGCAGCACAGATGCAGGAGGCCTCATTGGTTTCTATTTAACAGAATATTGTAGTCCTTTAAGTCTGTTGAAACTCAGCTGAGCTAGGCGGATAACTCTAACACCCACATGGCTAACATTCTTGTCCTGTGAATTTACCTTTCTTGAATATATGTATATAACATTTTCAGAGAGACCGTACATACTTTTGGTGTGTCTAACCCATACCAGCACATTGAAAATCATATAAATGGCTGAGCTGTGGTTGCACACACCTGTTTTCCCAGCACTTGGGAGGCAGGGCAGGTAGGTCTTTGAGTTTGAGGCCAGCCTGGTCTATGGAGTAAGTTTCCAGGATAGCCAGGGCTATACAGAGAAACCCTGTCTCGAACTCCTCCTCTCCCGCTCCCGCCAAAGAATCTGAATCCTTTCAGAGAGAAAATCAAGTAGCTGGTCATTTTTAGATGTCTCAAATAAGAGTATTAGCTCATTACAATATGTTTGCCCCTGACCTGGGAGGCTGATCGGGTTATTGAGCCATGAAAAAGTTTATGTGCCGAATTCTTGTATTTTACACGTTTAGTATTCTTAAAGTGTCTGTCATTTCATCCCATGAAGTGGATATAAGCTTCATTTTTTTAACTAAAGAAATTTGACTCACAGGCCAAGTGACTTGTTCATCACAAGATACAGCTATTTTAAGGTCCATATTCTAACTTTTTTGTGCTAAATCCAATCCTTTCTGAGAGTGTTATTTGCATGATATGGTGTTAGTCCCATGGTCTAATCAACTGAGCTGACCAGCTGCTTCTGACATACTATATAAAGTTTCCTATGTAGATAACCTAGAGGTGCTTAAAAAATATCTTTCCTAAATATGTTGAGCTAGATCCTGCAGTTAAATAATCACTAACCCAGGGCCACGTTTGTCACCATCACTGTGCCCTCAACATGATTGATGTCTTCTGAGGGAAGGGTGTAACCGTCATTCTTCTTTCCCTGGAGGAAGGAGCACGCACCTGCCTGTTTGATGAGTAATGAGGTGAAAACACTTGGACCCTTTTGTCCAAATTCTTACAAATAATTTTATTATTTGCTTCTGCTTAATTTTATTTTCTTCACTCAATATTTATTTGGTTCTCGTTGCCCTTTACTGAGTACATTTAGAGCTCTATTTTCTTAAATGCATCCAATAAATGATGTTTAATCTTTGAGCACTGGAATAGAGTTATGTATTTACAACATGGATTAGATCTGTAGTCCTTTCCTTTGTCCTAGATTAGGCAATATCTTCTTACATGCTTTTCTCAGGAACCCGAGAATAAGTCCTGTGAAATGTAAGAGAGTTTTAAGTTTGGGTACACTTTGGAATAGGCATGATATTTGCTCTGCCTTTTTTTCTTTAAATATTAGCTTTACTATTTTTATTTCATTTCCATGAATGACACTCTGTCTTTAAATCTTTTTAATAAATGTTCATTTACAGGCCATTTCCATTGGTTGGTACATATTTTCCTTGATTTCTTCTGGTGAAGTTAGGAGCTCAGGGTTGTGATAATCACACATACTGCCCTTCTTAAAGGGAGTGATTAATCCTCTCTGATTGTCCTCTCTTCTGTGTCACCATTTGCTACTTAAACTGCTTTTCTCTTTGATGCCAGATCTTCTCCGCAACTTCCCTTTTGCCAAATTATATCTGTATAACAAGTGTTAGTGATTCCACAGATCTTTCACTTGAATACCTGAGCTATAGTAGTTTAATGTGTAGAATCCCAAGAACACCAAAATGTGACAGATAAAAGAGAAGAAAGACAACTAATAGAATTAGCAAGAAAGTCCAAGAGAGGAGAGTCAAGGAAAAAATGGCTCTCAGAGGTCAGGAATGGTCAGAGCTTGGAGAAACAACCTTGCCTGAGTTTGGAAAATGTTCATGGTTTTAATTAGGAATCCTCCAATTAAGCTAATAAAAGTTATTTTAGTTATGAAATTACATGAACCAAAAGCAGTAGTTCATATATGGCAATGTGAAACCTGAAAAATAAAAACTGATCAGAAAGGTAAAAAATAAAGTCAGGGTTTGAGGACATTATGGGGTTTACTTACTTTGCTTTTGAAGTTTAAGAGACCTGAATATTTACATAGATGTCTGAGGTGAAAGGATCAGCACATAGAGGTAGTTGAAAGACAAGAAAGTAAAATATCATAGATGATAGATAAGAAAGACATAGAGACAGATTGCAAGGCAGAATGCACACATAGGGAAAATTGCACTGAGAAGAGGAGGCATTTCCTGAGATACAAGCAAGGTTGAGGGTGATTCATGTTAATAATTCGTATTTGAGAAAGATGGGTAAGAAAGTAAAAAGTTCAGAGGAAGGAAATCAGGAAGACTTGGAAAAACAAATTACACCTCAGTATTCTGTAATGTTTCATATTCTATGGAGACATGACCATAATTTGGCATAAATGAGATAGTACAAATATATGTGGAGTAGCCCTGGACCTCCCAGACAGTTCTCTGTGATCACAAAATCAAATTTCAGGTTGGACAAAGCTTCTCTTGTAACTGTAGCTACCTTCAAGTAATTATTTCTGAGATTATTTTTGGATGAGTCCTGTGACTCATTAAATCTAAATTCAGGAGACTTGGCATGAGTAAGCTAAGGAAAGTCGTGATGGTAAGTCATTGTTCTCTTGCCTAGGCTTTAAGTAAAGCTCCCTTCCTCAGAGAAACTGTTATCTTGTAGCACTGGAAGGGGCTATATAATATATAATTGTAATCACCCTATTTGTATGGAATCACCCTCTAGAGAGAAATCAAAGTATCCTCATGTCTACAGAGAGTAGTAATAATACCTCCTCTGTTAAATTGGCTAGCATAAACTTTGAGAATGAAAATGTTCACTAAAATGGAAGATTCCTAGAACAATGTGGAGGGTCTTCTCAAGTTATCCAGAATCTTGATTGAGAAGAACTACTTTGGTACATTCTCAAGTATAAAAAGTCTTAACATATACACGTAAGTGTTCTAACTCAGTACATCTGAGGGGCTGGGCACCAATACTTTGAAATCTACACTGTGGGCTATAGGATTTGAAGATAGGGATTGAATTTAGCATTTTCCACTCTGGAGTAGTATAGCATTAAAAATAATACAGTTAAAGCCAGGTGGTGGTGGCACAGACCTTTAATTCCAGCACTAGGGAGGCAGAAGCAGGTGAATCTTTTTGACTTCGAGGCCAGCCTGGTCTACAAGAGCTAGTTCCAGGACAGGAACCAAAGCTACAGAGAAACCCTGTCTCAAAATACCAAAAAAAAAAAAAATTATATTTAAACATTTAAACCCATTTGTGTAGAAACAGTGAGGTATCTTATATTATTAATATGCTAACAATTATATTTAACTACTTAGTGATTCTTACATAAGTAAATATAAGACTATTTCATTCATTGCTTTATAGAAGGTCTGCCCAAGGCACTCTGTTTTAGAAACTTGATTGGCATAATTGGGATCAAAACAAAGACTTATCTGTGGGATTATCACTTGGTGTTATAAATGTGAGCTTCAGGTGGTTTTATATGCATAAAACCAGTTACATTTTCTTTTGGGTCAAGCCAAGGAGACAAAGAAAGAGCTACACAGAAAAACTAGTTGCCTATTATTCTATGTTTAGGCAGTGCTAGAGCCAAAATTCAAATCCAGGTAGTCACAATGGTATCACGAAAAGGCTGTCTAACTCACCCTTGTGAATTTTACAGAGTATGTGTTCATAGGGGTTGAACAGCAAAGACCATGAACTTAGTGCCAATAAACTATTCTAGGTTTTTGTGTTTTGTTTTTGTAAACTGGAGATTAAATTCCCAAGTCAAGTGCTTCCCGAGAAAAATGCAAAGTAGAGATAGAGTGAGGCTGAATGAGTTTTCTTCGCCTGTTGGAGGATAGAAACAGAGGATAGAAGGTAACCATTCTCTTTGTGATAAAAAGAGTGGTAGGCTCACATTGTATGCACTGTGTTCATTTGGAAAGTTCTATTTCTGGCATGGACACCGTCTGAGATTTTAAGCTACCTATAACAACTAAGGAATAGTTTTCTCTTGCAGCAGTGATAGGTGAAAATTGAGAGAAATACAAGGGAGGAGGTGAGTCTTTAGATCTTGCTAGTGTCTCAAACCTTTGGGAAGAGTGCTTCTTACAGTTTATATTGATTCATTCCAAATTCAGCTAAATATAGATGAAGAAGTTGTACTGCAATATAAATAGAATTTGGATAATTATATCTGTCTGTGCACAGAAGGAATGACAGCTTTTGGTGGCAGAATGACCGCATCAAACCCCTTTCACTTGGCCTTAAAAAAAATCATTCTGTGACTCAATGATCTCTGATGTGAAGTTTTGCTTTCCTTGCTCACATTCATCCCGTCTCACTCAGAAAAAGACCTAATGTTTCTTATAATAAAATAGACTAAATTGGATACATTAAATACAGGAATGAAAGGAAGAAGAAGTGTAGATAGAGGTATGAAAATGGATGCTATAATGCATAGCCTTCATGAACTTTAAAACTAAGCTTTCCAGAATTCAAAAACATGCAATCTATGTGAAGTTAAATAAAATATATTATAATATGTTGTAGAGGCAGAAGTAGAATTATTCTTGGTAATTTGCATTGACTTTTTTGTTTGGTTTGGTTTGCTGTTGAGGGTTAAACTCAGGGCCTCATACATGGTATCCAAGTGTTCTACCACAGAGCTAAATCCTCAACTATTCTTGGTAATAAAATGAAGAATTCCCTTGTAAAACTCTAAGAAAGAATGAACTATACTCTGGATATTTTCAGAGCACATGAGTCTCTATTTATTTTCAAATATTCTGATGTCCTTAAATACAAATGACTGTAGCAACATACGCATCAACTACAGCTTAGCAGGGTCTAGACCATTGAGTCTTTCTTCATGTTCATGAATCATGATGTGGACTTTTAGATAATTGACCAAGTAGATGGAGACTCTATGATGTCCTTTTATAGTTTTTTTTTTTTTTGATGGTTGTACTAACCAGAGTTCTGGTAAGCTTTTAATGACTTAAATGTGCCAGATGTTAGGGGACAATTATAGATTTAGTTTTTATGATCAAAACATTTAAGTAGCTTTTCTTTTTGGTTGTTAAGCATACATCCTGTATGTGATCTTTCATTCTCTATTCATTAACTTATTTTTTCAACCTATTATCTTGTCCTTAAGAAACTCTGAATCCAAAAGTACATTCTCATTTATTATGTAGTGAGTATAATTTGTTTTGTAAGCCTTGAAATCTTGTAAAAATAGTTTAAAAATTAGAGCCTATACATTCAAAGCTTTGGCAGTAGCGTTAGCAGTTCGAGGCTAGAAAAAGCTACATAGTGAGATCATAGGTCATAAACCAAACCAATCCGGGTATGGTGATGTATGTCTTTAATCACAGCACTTGGGAAGCAGAAGCAGGTGCATATCTGTTAGTATGAGACCAATTTAGTCTACATAGACAGTTCCAAGGCAGCAAAAACTACATAATAGAGAGATCCTGAGAAAAAGAAGACAAACCTACCAAATAAAAACAAATCAATGAAAAAAATAAATAAAGCTTACTAGAACATAGGGCATGTTTTAAATTTATTAATAGATTATATGGGCATATTATTTACTTTGCCAATTCTTTTTTTTTTAAACAAAACAAAACAGGATATTTGTAAGTCATTGTGAATTTTTAAGACAGGATCTAGTAGTATCTAACCAGCATAGTGCCTAACCTAAAACAAAGCAGGTCTCAGTAAGAGTTATACTTCCCTTCCTAAAGAGAAGATAAGCCATGATGGCATGTATATAGATGAAAAAATGGCTATTTCATGGAGTTGTTTGGGTATAATTAGAGTATCTCTCATCGTGTTTGTTCTGTCCATGCAGTAAACTATTGCATAATCAGGTTATCTACCAAGACTGAAAATGGTAATAATAAAAGTTTATTTTTCTTGAAGCAGTTCACAATTTATTAATGGAGACAGATAGGCAAAGGATCTCTCTGTAGGAGCTCTACAGCACTAGAGATTTTGGTTCATAGCAAGGAGACCAGGAACATAAGATCTCTTATCTGAATAATAAATTCCAGGCTCATGGTGATTTTGGTATCACTCAAAGTGGCCACAAATCTAGTGGCCAACAAACTTCATCAGCCAGGAGGCCTTTTTCTTCTCTAGGGTGTTTGACTTCAGTTTATATCCTTAAGAATTCAGAGTTCTACCTTGGGCAAAGTTTTGTATTTTAACTATTTGGAAATGCACAATTTTAAAAAGAGACAAAACGAGAAAAAGGTAAGGAAAGTGGGGAGAAAAAAAGGAAAACATTTGTCACGAATTCCATGCACCCATAGTAGTGGACACAATTTCTCCATGTAGATCGGCATCATGGAAAGTGAGATTATCCGTTTCCTGACTGCTTTTACATGCAGAAAATCAGTTTATACATTACTCTGAAGCTTAGTCATCCATGTCCAGTGAGTATGATAAGGACAATCACTCCTGGCAGGCCAGTGGACAGTAGAACCGCTCATGCTTCCCTGAGAACTGGGCAGTAGAACTGCTCATGCTCCCTGAGAACTGGGCAGTAGAACCGCTCATGCTCCC
>NC_022013.1:39952451-39967433 GCF_000317375.1 Microtus ochrogaster | reverse complement strand
GCTCATGCTCCCTGAGAACTGGGCAGTAGAACCGCTCATGCTCCCCTGAGAACTGGGAGAACTCCTTCCCTCTTGTAGATCTAGTCTCCCCTAATTTGTTGCCGTCATAGACCAGGCCAGTTCTGATCGACATATTTGCTCCTTAAATAAATTCATGCCTCCAAACAGACAGAGAAGTTAGCCAAATCTAACCACCATTCTTTATCTTGTGCTGGAAAGTGCCAGAGCGCCTCCTTTTATTAGAGATGTCGATGGAATGCTCTTTATCTTTACTAATGATGTCATGACTTTTTTACAGGTACATGTCAACCTTGTACTCACACCCTGATTTTCCAGAAAAAGGCCCAGAGCAGATTAATGAAGAGCTCATGAAGAACGTTAGCCACAACCCCCTCTTACTTCTCACACCGCAAAAAGTTAAAAGATATGTTGAGTCTTTATGGAAGAAGAAAAGCTCTGGCCAACCTGTCACCTTTACTGACATCTTTGGGATGTTGATAGGAGAAACACTAATTCAAAATGTAAGTCTTAGTCAAATTATAATCCTAACTGTAGTAGACAATGCAAATTAATTATGATGTCTGACAGTGGGGAAAGCACAAGATGTTTTGTACAGTCTAAGCCACTCAATTTATTTCTTCAGCAGTATATGTGCTAAACACATGAACCAGATGTTAGGATTCTTTGTTTCAAACTAGTACTCATCAACTAATTTAAACTACTCTGAGCTTGACATGTGTGAAAGAACTTTTATATTTTTCTTTTGAAAAGTCAAATTCTCACTGTCTATTCCCCCCATGAATGGTAATCTTTTTAGGTGAAATGGTGAATGCAAATAGGGAGGAGGGGGAGAAGGGTGGCAGGAGGGGGGAGGGAAATGGGAGGCTGGGAGGAGGTGGAAACTTGTTTTTTTTCCTCCTTTTCTCAATAAAAAAAAGTTACAAAAAAAAATAGAAAAAGAGGAGATTTTTCTCTCCTCAGCAGATAAGAGCATTTACTACTCTTGCAGAGGACCTGAGTTAAATTCCCATCATCAGCTGCCTGTAATTCCAGCTTCAGGAGGATTCAACACCACTGACTGGCCTCTAGGAGCACCTGTGCTCTCACATGCGCATGTCCACATATGAACAGACATTCATATTGCATATTTTAAAATGATAAATAAATGTTGGGTTATGGGAGCACACTCAGGATGCAAAGCCAGGTGAATTTCTGTGAGTGCAAGTCCAGCCTCGTCTACTGAGTGAGTCCAGGACAGTCACAGCTACAAAAAGGACCCTGTCTCAAAATACCAATAATTAATAATAATAATAATAATAATATAGTAATAATAAAAAATGAGAGAAGACTAATCATAACCTTTATCTGGTAAGACTCAGAAAAGGAAATGTACCTCAGAAAACAAATATACTTGATGTATCACCACCGGGTGACATTTCATCTGAAGATAAAGCAGGAGAGAAAGGACATCCTGTGCCAGGGACTCCAGCTGAGAATTAGTTCCCAGCGCCAGGACTGCCAAATGTCCCTCCACTACAAATGTTGATACAATCCCCAGAGATTTGTTTGTTTTAGAATAAAGATGACATTTTCCACAGAGCTTTACTTAGAAACAATAGGACTTAATTTTATTACAAAAATTCAAATAGTTTGCTTGAACATAGTTTTTATCTATATCCATGTCTATGTATTTAAAGTCATTTTGTTTTATTTTGTGTGTATGGACAGAGAATGAGCACTACCTTGAGTAGTTTGAAGGAAAAGGTCAACGAAGCTCGGTGCCCCTTGCCTCTATTCACCTGTCTCCATGTCAAACCTGATGTGTCAGAGCTGATGTTTGCTGGTATGTTGTCCCATTTATCAAAAAAAAATCCCTTGAGATGGAGATTTCTAGTGATTTTCTCTATGTAAAAAATTCATAAGCAATTTCAGTTGCTAATTATAATACATGTTCTGTAACAAGACAGTTTGAAACTGTGGAAAATGATAAGCTAGATGATTTTTCTGATTGGGAAGGGTATTCCCCAAGACTGAATGTGATGTCTGTTCATTTAGCTCAGTGAAAGGGAGAGTAAATTGTGAATGCAGTCAGTTGCTGAATGGTCCGTTTTCTACTGACTGCTGACAATGGGATGCCTGGTGTGTTAACAGCCATGTTTATGCTTGTAACTGAAAGGCAGAATGCCTTATTTGTAATAAATGAAGTTCCACGTGTTTCTTCTGTGGCTTCAGTTCTCGGGTGCTGTAAAAGTACATGTGTTTCTGTGGAATCCCAGCCACAGTCATATTCAATGCAGGGATGTCATTGACTGTTTTTAGGGACACACAACTCCATAACTTCATTCACATTGAGCTCTTAAAAATCCAACATGGATTAGTAGATGTAAATCCATCACCCTTTTGTAATATAACTCTCTTTTTGCCTTGACTAAATATTCTCATGCAGTAATCCTTAATAGTTTATTTAAAAGTGATTTGTTCACTAATATATTAATATTTATTAGTGATATGGATTAAAAGGTTTATTGTGCTATGGTTTCCCGAAAGTGTTATTCACATATATTATTTTAATCCACTTTTAGTGGATCCTAGGGAGGTAAGTATTTTTAACTTTGAATCACAGAAGAGCGAGTAAAATCTCAGAAATACGGTGTGACTTGTATAGTCAGCATGAGTAACAGTCTACTGCAGAACTGAGAACTGACTTTGGAAAGCCTTTGTTTTTCTAATAACATCATATTGGTTTATCTGATAACTGATCTTATTGGACACAGATTTGTCGGCTCTCAGAGTTACCCCCCTCTCTTGCTACAACATTTCATTCCTGCCTGTAAGAGCTTGCTCTTTGTTTGGGAAGTTTAGAGTAAGCATTAAGGAAATGGAGAAAGAATACAGCTATATTTGGGTTAATTTTCATTGACTTCTTGTAGCCTGCATCCCTTCATCTCTTAATAATGTTTTGACAAAAGCTTGTGATAAAATATAGAAAATGCGTCAGTGCCAAGCCGCAATTAAATTTCTTTACGTTTTAAGAAATCAGCGTGTTCTGTGAAAGATGGCATAAGAAAAACCACTTTTTAAGAGCTTAAAGATGAATAGGATTTTGTCTATATGGGTAAATTTAATTACTGGGCTGTCAAGAGTGGGAGAGAGGCTTGCATCAGAGTGTGCATGTATGCCCATCAGCAACAAGGACCATAGCTTTGACCAGGGTATGGTTTATAATGGAGACTTAAGACTTTGTTATACATGAGAAATAAGTGCTGTGATGAAATTGTCCCTTCCTCTAGCTATTCTTTTGAGGAAACTTGAAATTTTGGGGACTGACTGAGACCTTAGCACTAGTATTCTTATCAGACGTACGTCAGTGCTGGGGAAATCATTTTTTACCCCACAAGCATTGAGATAAGGTCAGAAGGGCATGAGAGTTTAATTTGTAAGCCTTGACTTTTATGTTGTTGAAATTTCTCCAGAAGGTCATTTAATCTCTTTGGTATATACTTTCTTAACTATTTTAAATATCATTATTTATTACCTTTACTAACTGGAGGAGGTTATAATGACAATTCCTCATTTATACATAAACCTAACAGTTATAGAAATATAGGTATTTTATTATTGTCACAATTACTATAACCTTTTTCACATCGGCAACTATTTTCTCAGAGCTTTTAGTTGACAACCATGGTCAAGGAAAAAATTAACTAAAATATGAGTTAGTTTTTCTGGAGGCTAATGGCCCAAGGTTCCTCTTCAGTTGTAGATCTTGGATCTGAATGAGTCTGGCCTGAAAATCTGTCTCTATGAGATGCTACACACTATTGACCTTCACTATTAAGCCTCTATGATAAGGAGGGTCAAGTTGTGTCTTTCATTAGCTCTGGGAATTTGGTACCCACCCAGATAAGACATTCTGAGTTGTATATCATGAATGTTCAAGTAGTTTTACTTCAATGATTAGAAAAGAAAAACATAGAAAGAAGAAAGAAGGAAAACATGTCTTTATTGCGAGAGAATACCCTTTTAACAGAACAGAAAGATTGAAACAATCAGTGAATTATTTTCTAAAGACTGCCAAAGAACCCAATCGGCTAATAGGAGTTTTGTCAACAATTATGCTTCATAAATACCAGAGAATGTTTTTCTTCCAGACTGTTGGAACAGCTTTAGACAGTTTTATTCTTTGGAAGGTTTTCAACAAATGAACATTAGTGTTTAAACCATTTAATAGTCTGACTCCTCCACTCTGTTACATTACTGTGAAAATTTAAAGCCACGTTTAAGGCTTTCCAAAGGTGAATAACTTACCTTTACTGAGTATGACTTATAGCTATAGACTAGGCATAAAGATAATAAGTTAATCAATTTTGAGACAAAGTTTTGACATGCATATCATGTTTCTGTAGATTCTCAAATTGTTGGGATTATCGATGCATATCACCATGCCTTGTTTATGGTAACCTTTAAAACAGAAACCATACTTATGAAACTCACTGCCTTTTCTCTCCGAAAGTATAGTCTCATTGAAGACATAAAATTGAAACCTGGGCAAATTAATAATGTACATCTAAAATATAATTTCTGGCTGAAGTATGTAGATATGACATAGGATAACGTTGCATAGCTTTACTCTAGTCATGAAAATATTTTACAGGGGTGATTGAAATAGGATTCAAGTTGGACTTGGGGGTAAAAGTCATCTTTGAATAGGAACAGCATGTCATATTTCGAAAAGAGCCAAAAGTCTGTTCTGGAGAGTCACTAACATTCCTGCACCCCTCACTGAGGATCCCAGGACTTATACATATGTTGTGTAGACTGTGGCCATGAGAAAGACTTCATTTCTGATTTAGAAGCAATTGTATCTCCAGCTGTCTTAGTTTTATGATAATGGGAAATGGTTATTGCTTTGGGGCTGGGGCTGGGCATTTAAATTACTGGGTTAGTGTTTTTTCAAAAAAGTCCATTGGTTAGGGGCTAGAGAGATGGCTCAGCAGTTAAAGAACTCTTGGTGCTCTTGCAGAAGACTTGGGTTGAGATCCCACTATCCACATGGCTACTTACAACCATCCTTATTTCCTGTTTCAGAGGATCCTGTGTTTTCTTCTCACCTCTGTGGGCACCTGGTATACATGTGATACCATACATACATATAGGTAGAACATGCATACACATAAAATAATAAATCTTTTAAAAATGTGTTTTGAAGTCCTTTGGCAACATAATTCAGGTAGCCAAGAAGGTAAAAATGTTAGTAGCAGGAACTTTAATTTTCAAGTTCAACTTGAATCACTGTGAAGAGATCCTGAGACCAGGGAGATACTCTTCAAGAAAGAGGCAAGTGCATAGATGCTCAGTGCCAGTACATCTGGATGACAGATCTTATGCAGTAAACAGAGCTCTAAGCAATCAATGCATCAGTCAGTCAATAGGACATTTATCTCGGCTGATAGTGTAGTTTCCCAAAATAGTCAAGTTGGAGAGGAGGGAAGGTGGTGAGGTTGTGTCTTCAGACAAGGGTCGTGGGAGGTGATGATGGAGCATCCGAGTGAAGTGCTGAACAGGAAGTGGAAATGAGCAACGGAGGATACAGGAGAGAGGCTGAAATTGAAATGTATGAGTCAACTGCTGGAGGGTTGGAACTGAGTAACAGGAGGAGGCCTTTGGCGAGGAGCTGAGGGCAGATCTGAATGTTTGAAAATGTCTGTCATCACAGTGTGGTCAGCCCACAGCAGCAATTAAGTGGGGATCAATCAGAATGAAAGGGGGAGGAGATTCATGTTAGTTCCCAAGACAGTGCTAGAAATGAAAACATCGGCCCAGGAGTTTCTTGACTAGCCTCTGCTTCACTGCAAGTCATGTCTTCCAATGTCACATCCTTTGGTCTAAAACTGGCCCTTTCAGATGCTCCATTCAGCCTGGATTTAAATGAGACACACTATCTCAACACAATTATGATTTTACAGCTTCCTCTCTGGTAGGCAAGTTTTCTTCTCCCTTGAGCAAACAGAACATGTGAAGCATGATCCTTTTTCTAAAACGATGACAACGCACTTCTTGGACATTCAAACGTTTTAGAGTTGAAAGTCAAAACTGTTCGTAATCGATGTAGTTTAGTATCCCCGTGGACTCTAATAGTCAAACAGTCTTGTATTTCTCCAATAGGAGGTTTCCACACTCCCAGTTGACTGGGATAGCTGATGTAGTAAGAGTGCTCCTTGCCCTACATTGAGTTCAGATCAAGGTTTACCACAGAAAACTCACAGAAAAGCTAGTGGATTGTATACTTATTTGTCCTGTGGTTGCTGAACAATATATTTGGAATGTATAATTTCAGAAAAGTAAACTGAGCAAAATAGTAAGAGCAGACAATTTGGAGTTGAGAGGGGAATACATGATGTGGGTCTTTATAGAGAATATTCAGCCAAGATCTCAAACTAAATGTAAAGAGAAGCCATGCAATTGCAGAGAAGAGCAGCAGGTAAAGAATCCCATGGAAATGGCCTTGACTTCCGAGGAACAGCAGGAAGGCTTGGGTGGTTAGGGTGTAATAATATGCAATAATAGAAAGTTTGACGCAGGATTGGTTGAAGTGAGCAGATGGGGTGTACCTGCCTTTCAGTCACAGGGTGAGAAGGCAAGAGGAGGCTTTCAATTGGCCTTGGTTTCTGTCATTTCTGTTTTTCCAAGTTTATTTTGACCCCAGTAGGTGGGAGTGGGGTTGTGAGGGAAGTGGGAATGCAGAGAAAAAAGGAGAGGGTTGAGATATTTTAGGAAGTCCCTGTGGAGATCCAGGGAGAGGGTGCAGCACCCTGTGTAGTATGGGGATGATGCCTGTGGTGACGAAGACAATGTCTAAAGATAAACCCTCTAGTACTTGGCTTTCCAGATGTGGGCTGTTATGTCAAGGGAGGCAATCATAAAAGAGAGTTAAAGTAAGAATCCTGCTGTGGGCAGTAATGCTAAGAAAGGAAGCCAATGGAGTGGTGACCAGCACAGCAAAAGTCAGACCCAGACATTTGGATTTACTAAAATGCAGATCAGTATTAGATTCAGTGATGCCATGGACAGACCACAAGCATCCAGTGGCTGCTATTAAATGAACTGTGTCGTGGCTTCCCCTATACTTCCTCCATTTCTTAGTTCACTGGGGCCTTAATCTTACAAACCACCTACTGATTTTATTCATGCTGTTAAGAGTAGGGACTTAGACCTGAGGACATAGTTGATGTATTCAGGTTATGAGCACAGTTTATGAGCTACTTCATAGGGTTTGATCCCAGACTCCCTGGCTCCAGGGTTACGTTGTGCACTGTACCTGACAGTTCCGATCTTGGTGTATTACTAAGAAATCAGAATAACGTCTTTTGTATTATGGTTGGGACTTTAGAATACATGATTATAAAAAAAGTTAAGTAAAGGCACAGAAAATACTTCTTCCCCATTTTGTCAAGGGTGTGATTCATCATAAAGAATTGAATTTCTTTGGTTTCCTTAATAGAGTTTATGTCTGAGTTTTTTTTCTTTCAGTTTAACAATCTTAAGGTGGACTATGCAAAAGATGTCTGAGATTTTAAATAAAAAAGTATTCATTTTGTGCCAATTAGAAGGGATCTTTTCATATTGTCTTCATCTTTTTTTTCCTCACCCACTACACCGTATCATGTATTAGGCATTAATCAATACTTTAATTAGTTAACATAATGAGAGAAGTTAATCATGGTGCTGTTTGAGTCATTATTAATTATGTGTGCCTTTGTATCATTTTCCTATTAATGAAATGTCTTTTTTTTCTAAAATACTTTTAGATTGGGTTGAATTTAGTCCATATGAGATTGGCATGGCAAAATATGGTACTTTTATGGCTCCTGACCTATTTGGAAGCAAGTTCTTTATGGGAACGGTTGTGAAAAAATATGAAGAAAACCCTTTGCATTTCTTAATGGGTGAGTGATCAAAAGCGCTCTCTCTCTCTCTCTCTCTCTCTCTCTCTCTCTCTCTCTCTCTCTCTCTCTCTTACTGTCTCACTGTCTCCCTCTCTCTCATTTTAAACATGGATGGATTTTAAGTTATTCTATATTTCTCCTTTCTTTTAGGTGTCTGGGGCAGTGCCTTTTCTATATTGTTCAACAGAGTTTTGGGAGTTTCTGGTTCTCAAAATAAAGGTTCTACAATGGAGGAGGAATTAGGTATTGTAAACGTCTTGCATTTATGAAAAGCTACACTGAAAATCAACTTTATTTATAAACAACACATACGTATGTGGAGAACATTAACTCTTCATAAGGATTTTAATTTATCAGTATCAGTAGCTGTGTTTGTTGAAACAATCTAAGTGTTTCCTAAAAATTCTGTCCATATGATTTATGTCCTATTATGACATCGCAGTTGTGAAATTTACAAAGATCACTCACTGTTCTAAGAATAGTTTGTGCCTGGGCATCTCCTGTTCTTTTCCTTGGTATATTTCTAAATACTGTTTTTGTTAATGAGTACTCCTCTTTAAGACAATAAAGGTAGCCTTTTAAAGATTAGGTTTATTAACACATGAATATTGATTTTTTTTAGGGATGAGTCCATCCCTGTCACGTATCGACATAGTGCCAACTTCCTAGAATTTTGCTAGTCTATCCTTTATGACACTAATTCGCAGTATTTCTAAAAAGCAGATAAATTAAGTCATGTCTTGCAAGCTAAAACTAATGGTTTTCATTAAATCTAATTCATGTTATGAAAATTTAAGAACAAGTTTTATAAATATTGAAAAAGTAGACAAACTGTTTTGTGGACTAGTTGTTTATAGTTTTCATTAGACAACTACAGGGATATGTAGGAATATAGTTTCCTGAATGAATAAGTTTGACTTTTATAAAAAGTAGAGCATGCATTCAGGACTTGCCCAAAGTCTTGTGATCTGCATCCAGTAAGTACTGTGTTTTGATGGACAGTGGGAAGAAGCCATTGGAAGCAGAGTTAGAATTTTTGGATCCAAGGATGTAGTTCTGTTGGTAGAGTGCTTGTTAGCCCAAAGAGTCCTGGATTTGATTCCTAGGAACATAAATCAGGCATGGTGACCCAAATTTGTTACCCTAGTACTCAGGAGATGATGACAGAAGGATGGGAAGTTCAAGATCATTCCTAGCTACACCACATGGTTGGAGAATTCCTTGGGATACATGAAATCCTGTCTCAGAAATAATACAAACAAACAAAAAATGAATGAATGAATTTGGGGCCAGTGTATCAGAGGTCAGGGTTACCAGCCAATTATCTACTATTATTTTTCTGTCCATGTAATATCACAGGTCTGTCTGGGAACACAGAATAAAAACAATAAATTTTTTAAACGCTCAATTCATTTTAATAATATATTTATGTTAAAATCATACCATGTTATTTTTTTCTAATATGTGGTCTTCAGATATCACGAACAATTGCAACTGACACAATGAAGTTTTATATGCATAAGAGAATGGAACTGAACCATGATCTGGAATGCAACCCATGCCATTCTGAGTACTATTTCTCCTGCGAAGGGGACTTGAGTCCAGAAGTTGATGGCTCCTTCATCTTCTCCTTAGGACTGCCATTTGTTCTTCTAGATCACTCTTAAGAAAGTATTGGAAAAGTAATTTTATTATTTCATTAGAGCCACCTACTTCTAAATGACATTAAAAACAAACAGAAAGGCCACTTGTTGCTTGTGGTACTTGCTGTCATCCAATTATCACTCAGGTAGGGAGCAGGCAAAGTGGGTACCATCTGGAGCCTGAGGTGGTCATCAATGCAGACTCAGAATCTCTCCATGGTTAAACCAGAATCAAAGTGTATAAGATGAGGGGCTGGGCAGTAGCTCAGTGGTGGAATACTTGTCTATTGTGTCCAGAGTCCTGGGTTTGATCCCCAACACTGTAACAGCAACAGCAACAAATAGAGGTTACCCAGACAGGGTGGAAGGTTGTAAGATTGAACTTAATCTGGACCTCATAGAAAGATCTGGATTAGCCTGGGCAAAAGTAAAGGATGAGGTAATCCTGCTTGGTTAATGTGAATCGTAGCATCCCAGATGGATGTCCTGTTTTCAGCCAGTAGTTTTGTGGAAGTCAGTCTTTTCTGAGTCACTCCGTCCTTTCTGGATTACGTGAAGAATTTTTTAAAAGAGAAAGGAAAGCAGAGAGGAAGCCCACTCTGGGTGGTCTGCTTCCTGTGTTCCTTCTCTGAATAATCCTGATAACTCAAGTTAATTATTTGTTCTTCTCCTAAGGCAGGAAGAGACTAGGGTAGAATTTACACATCAGAAGGTGGGCGAGACAGTGGCTGCTGGCCAAGCCAAAGGAAGAAGTTTACAGCACACAGTGCTGAGAAGTCTCTGCGGAGAAGTCCCCTTGAGGCCAGTGGTCAGCTGCTGGCTGCTCCATGTCAGGCTGAGGGCACAGGATAGGGTGTGTTTGGACTTCGCTGGTCAGCAGGGGGCATGCTACCTCAGATTATGTAAGGATTTCCAGAAATGAAACCGAAGAGGTAACTGAGGGGCCTCAGGACTTTTAGGGACCTCTTCTGCCTTTGGGTAGGTGAGGTCTCCCTATTAAGGCACACCCAGAAGGGTTTTTTTTTTTTTTCCTTCTCTTACCTTAACAAAGACTTTAAGGTAAACTGGACCTCAGTTAAATAACTTTAAATTAAATCATTTACTTTCTCAAGGAGGTTTCCATGTACGCAATTTTGCCTCTAAAAAGAGCTGTATAAAGATACAAGATAAGAGTTGCCACAGGTCAGGGAACCCTGATGGCTCTTCAAGCTGATGAGGGAGAGGGACTTAATCGGGGGAGGGGGAGGGAAATGGGAGGCGGTGGCGGGGAGGAGGCAGAAATCCTCAATAAATAAATAAATTTTAAAAAAATTAAAAAAAAAGAGTTGAAAGTCAACCAATCCTGCCCTGAAAATGTCCTCTCAAAGAAGACAGTGTGATTTTCTTAAATGAACACACCAAATACAGCCAAAGTAGAGCAAAAACCAAAACAACAGGGGCTGATAAAAGGAAATGCCTAAGGAAAAGAACATACAGGCAGCAACACAGCCACCCAAAGGACGACATCTGGAATGGATCTTGTCTTGCTGTCCCCCTCTACCATGCGGTGGACTTAGTGCTGTCATGGCTATAATATGGAAAGAACAATTGCATTAGCTTTTAAGTACTTTTTTTTGTTGAATTTTGTATTTATGACTGATGCCAGTAAAAAGTAAGTGTAAGGTCTCAGGAATTCACTAACCTTTCTTTCTATTGTGTAGCCATCCAGGCCCCTGGGCTCTAGTGAGTGTCACAGACATAGGGAGAGAAATATGGGGATGCTGCACGCCACACCTCTGCTTTTCTGAGCTTACAGCTTCCCAAACAGTTCTGTGAACGAGATTTCTAAATGTGTAACTAGTGCCTTGAAATTGAATAAAGAAAAATTGTCTTTTCTATTTGCAACCAAAGAGGAAGGAAAAATTCACTCTCGGGATAGTTCATATGAATCAGCAAGACGTCTGATTTTTTCTGTAAAGGATGATCACAAAACTAATCTTCAGGGTCCACAAATTAGGCATGTTTCTCCTGGGAAAAGATGGCTAATGATGATACTAGATTTTACTGCCGTCTTTTTATTAGGATGAATGGTGCCCCTTGGTTCTCCTGGTCTTAGTTTGCCTTGAAGGAAAACACACAATTCTTGACATACTGAAAAGTCAACAGATGTTTTTCAGTGTTGGCAAAAATCAGAGGTTAATTAAAGTGAGTGTGCTTTCTTCATATTCTGGAGACTGTATTGTAGATCACTTGTAAATTTGGATTTTGTCCTTTATTCACTTTCATAAACACTATTTCAAGACATAACCAAGCAGTTGTTATTATTAAAGTGAAGATAAAGTCATAAAAAAAATCCCTTTCCTTAAAACTAGGAATGGATAAACTTACACTAACTAAATTTGTTTGCTGGGATATTTTGTTACCCAGCGGTAAGTTTTTTAAGAACAGGTGAATCTGATGAATCTCCATTTATAATATTGATGTAAAGTTCCCTGTTGCCTGCCTCTGCCTCCGACTGCTGGAATTGAAAGTGTGCACCACCCTCCCTCATCCTCGTCCTACATTTATTTATGAATTTTGATCCCTGAGATGCCTCAATGGTTTTGTCTCCTTCCCACAGAAAATATTACGGCAAAGCACATCGTGAGCAACGACAGCTCGGACAGTGATGACGAGGCCCAAGGCCCTAAAGGTAAGAAAGTAAGAGCTTCCCTGTGAATTGTGAGCAGAGGAGGGGAAAGGCTTGTCTAACCCCTCTGTTCATGCTGATGACACGTGACGTCCTGAAGTGTTGGGATGGAGGCATCCAGTGAGAGACAGGACTACTCCATAGATCCCAAAAAGCAGTGGAACCTAAATAAATAAACTTAAATAAAAAAAAGCAGAAATCCTTAATTAAATAAATAAACTTAAAAAAAAAGCAGTGGAACCACATCTTTTCCTTTCTTTTAAAGCCTCAAATATGTTTGCACCTGTCTGAGGTGGTGGCAGTAGTAAATTCTGTTCTAGCTGGATTAGTGAGATGGACCACTTAGTATGGGAAATGGGATTGGAGAATACTTTTAGTTAGCTTTAAAATGAATGAAAGCATCGTTTGAATATTGTCATTAAGCCTTCTAAAAGGTTTGAGTGTCGGTACATTCCTTAGTCTTTTGTGGTGATTAGTAACTCACCTCTAAGGAAGAATGCCATGGTAGAGTCTGTTCAGATTATCAAGACTGCCAATATCACAGATTACTTTGGCAGTGAGACAGTGCAGCTAGATCTCAGTTTGATGTGGGTCAGAGTAGTTGGCAGTGCATTTTGAATAAGGATGACTGCGAAGGTGAGGTCCCGAGATACTTGTTGCAGTGTGGTGTTTGTTAGCATAGAAAAATGTAGAGATTGTATATGTTAACAGCAATTTTCTAAGAAAACGGTTCATAAAAAGGTACAGAGATAGTTCAAATATAAACAAGAACCAAATAAATGGAAAAACAGCTAAGCATCTAGAACTCAAGAGTCTTTTACCATTTGACTGTAACTGTCTAGACTTTAGAAAGCACAAAACTGTTTTGTCCAAAGCCACCAGAGAATTCTCCCAGGCATGGTGTGCACATAGGGGAGGCTTGTTTTCTGCCTGTTCCAATTATCACTGAAGAGAGAGAATCTTGTTTCATTTCCGGCCGGCCTGCTGTTATTTCTTCATAGGATGAGTTTATGCAAGGCAGGGAGCAGTTGCCTCCCCACAGGGTGTAGCTGCCCATGGCCACGGCATGGACAGCAGTGCTTCTGAGGACTAAACACTCCCTCCTTCCATGCTGCCCAGACTTTCAGAAGAGCCAAGTCCAGCTAGGTTTCAGCCCTAGATGGCTCCTTGCCTGGCAGCCCTGGTTATCAGCTAGAGTCCTGGGAAGACCCCACCCTGCAAGAAATAAGTCTTCATTTAAAAGTTTAAGTTTTATATTTTGTTAGGTGTTCAGACTTGCATTTTGAATTTCTTTTCTTATGAAGGAAACATTGAATTGTGGTGGCTCGCCTACAGCTTAGAGGTATAGTCCACCGGATTTGTTTTTAACAAAGGAAACTGGCAAGCACGAGGGGCACACATACAGTATATCTAGTACTTTGAGGACTCTTCAGTGAGACTCTGAACTGGACATAGCTGTCTGTTACTGATTGAGGAAATTGCTATAGACGACCAGAAAAGTTAGTCACCACTCAGTACTAGCTGGTTTTTGAGGCTGAGAAGTTCAGGAGCTGTTTTTTGAATTTGTTGGTTTTTTTTTTTTTTTTTTTTTTTTTTTTTTTTTTTTTTTTTTTTTTAACTTCTAGGTTGATATGGTGAGCATTTCTTAGTTCTCACTGTGCTTTTTTTTTATTGAAAAAAAAAATTCCTCCTCCTCCCAGCCTCCCATTTCCCTCACACTCCTCTCTCCCTCCCTCTCCAGTCTGAAGAGCAGTCAGGGTTCCCTGCCCTGTGGAAAGTCCAAGATCCTCCCCACTCCATCCTTGTCTAGAAAGGTGAACATCCAAACTGGCTAGGCTCCCACAAAGCCAGAACATGAAGTAGGATCAAAACCCTTTGAGAGCCATTTTAGGTTCCATGAAAGTTGGAACAGAGAAGTCGTTTTGGTCCCATTTTGTCCCAGACAGTGTTCCCCACTATGAATTGTCCCATTTGCCTAATGCCTCTGTTACAGCTGATGACTTTCTCCTGCCATGTCGTGGTCTCTGTTTACAGGACAGTTCACTCTGGGACTGCATGCATAGAGGTATGGGGTATGGTTTGTGAGAACGATTTAGCACTGTAATCTCACATGGCTTCGTTTCCCAACTGTCCAAATCTTCTCTCCTCTACGTAACCATCCTCTCAGTGGAGGAAAACGACTTTCTTTGCTCTCTCCGTAGTTTTGCCTTTTCTGGACTAGCGCATTGTTGGAAGCATGGTGTCTGCAACCTTTTCATATTTCTTTCCTTTTATAATAAGTACTTAAGTTACCTCTGTCTGTTCATGCCTTTATGTTTTGCATATATTTATAAAGAAATTATAGAAACTGAATGAATGCAGATACTCATCTCTCAAAATACACACAGGGGCTAGAGAGTTGGCTCATCAGCTAAAAGCAGTGGGCTCACCTGGAAGCTAACAGCCATGTGTAACTCCAGTTCCAAGGGATCTGACGCCCTCTTTTGGCCTTCTGAACAATACATTTACACTATGCATAGACATATGTGCGGGCAAAATACCATAACAATAAAGCTTTTAAGAATTAAAAGCAAGCAACCAAGCTCCTTAACACACAGAGTTTTATTTATGGCTAGAAACCAAATATGAGTGAGTACATCCCATGTTCCTCTTTTTGGGTCTGGCTTACCTCACTCAGGATAGTGTTTTCTATTTCTGTCCATTTGCATGCAAAATTCAAGAAGTC
>NC_022013.1:39951236-39952351 GCF_000317375.1 Microtus ochrogaster | reverse complement strand
CAGGATAGTGTTTTCTATTTCCATCCATTTGTATGCAAAATTCAAGAAGTCCTTGTTTTTTTACTGCAGAGTAGTACTCTAATATGTATATATTCCATACTTTCTTCATCCATTCTTCCATTGAAGGGCATCTAGATTGTTTCCAGGTTCTGGCTATTACAAACAATGCTGCTATGAATATAGTTGAACATATACTTTTGCTCGGTGAACATAGCGGACAATGAGGACTACTGAGAACTCAAGAACAATGGCAAGGGGGTTTTAATGCTACTGTACGTACTGGCTTTGTGGGAGCCTAGGCAGTTTGGATGCTCACCTTTCTAGACCTGGATGGAGGTGGGGGGTTCCTTGGACTTCCCACAGGGCAGGGAACCCTGATTGCTCTTTGGGCTGACAGGGATGGGGATTTGATTGGGGGAGGGGTAGGGAAGTGAGAGGTGGTGGCGGGGAAGAGACAGAAATATTTAATAAATAAATAAATTTTAAAAAAAAACACAGAGTTTTATATAACTCTGCATGTTTATTTTGGAAGTTGGAACAGAAGAGGTTTGAGCAGGGGTTCTTTCATTTTAATGTGAGTGGGTTATGCTGCTAGGTTATGCTGCAGTTGGCTTACAGGTTTCTGTAAGGCTAGAATATAAGGCCAGGCACTTCTCAGAGAACTTCACCTGAGATCCAGATTGCATTAATCCTTGAACAGTTTTATGAGGTTTCCTAATGAAGGAATGAAGGATGGGAAGGGGCTCATAGCACCAAGTGGAGAGAGGATGGGAACATAGATAATGAGCATTTCCCAGGAGCTATCATGGGCATGGGGGAAAGTCATTTGTGATTGCTTCTTTGGACCACTGTGACTTTGAAAACACTTTGTATCATTTGTTTCAATTACAGGGCTTTAAATGCCCAGACTTCATAAGAGAGGATGAAATAACAGTTATGTGATCAGTGCATGAGTGTGTTTAGTTATCAGGAGTGGGTCTTTCTGTGGTCCCTTCTAACTTTCTGTGATCATGGATATTTATGAAACAGGATATGGACACTTACAAAAAGTTAGGCAACATAGATGGTAGCATTAACTAATCTCTCTCTCTCTCTCTCTCTCTCTCTCTCTCTCT
>NC_022013.1:39915228-39951136 GCF_000317375.1 Microtus ochrogaster | reverse complement strand
CTCTCTCTCTCTCTCTCTCTCTCTCTCTCTCTCTCTCTCTCTCGCTCTGTGTGTGTGTGTGTGTGTGTGTGTGTGTTAGATGGAGGAGAGCTAGGGAGAAAGAGAAAGGATAATATTAAGAGTGCATATGAAATATCATAGTAGACCAAGAGACATCAGTGAAGAATAGCCTGACACTGTGTGTAGGTAAAAGGTAAAACTATGAACATTTGGATACAGAAGTGACTTGTCACTTGTTTTATGCAAATAAACATATTGAGTTAAAGGCCTAGAACTTCAGTTTTAATTTTCGTGACTAACCAATGAAGTTGACAACAACAGCAGCAACAACCAAGCAGCCTAATTTTGGCATGCGTGTGCTTCTTTGACATGCTCTGTGTTCCTTCACCCCAGGCACTGAGAACGAAGATGCTGAAAGAGAGTACCAAAATGACAATCAAGCAAGTTGGGTGCATCGAATGCTGATGGCCTTGGTGAGTGACTCAGCTTTATTCAACACCCGAGAAGGGCGCGCAGGGAAAGTGCACAACTTCATGCTGGGCTTGAATCTCAACACATCCTATCCACTGTCTCCGCTGAGAGACCTCAGCCCCCTGGAATCCTTCGATGATGATGAACTTGATGCGGCTGTAGCAGGTATGCACCGGAGCAGAAGCCTCAGGAGCTAATTCAGGTCGTCTTTACTCTTTCTTGGGGAGAAGCATTTTAATTCACATTAACATTTATTTAGACTCAATTTTAACAACGTTGACCTGTGAGGGACATTTATTCATTCATTTTGTTTGTTTTTGTTTTATTTTTGAAGAAAAATGCAATGGCTAGGAAATGGCCTAGTCATGTTAGTATAGAAAATATTCTTTGAAACCCCAAAAGCCTTTCTTTTCTTTTAATGGTCAGGGTTCACTTACAGACAACAGGAAACTTCTACCGTGATAATTACAATGAGTGTAAAAAGCAGGTAAGGAGGTGCTCAGAGAACGGTCCAGTGATTAGAGGAGCAAGGCCAAGGCTTCCAGGCTTGACTCCAAAAACACAAGAATAATTCCCCAAACGCCTCCACAACCGTGCCTGGCTGTGGAAAGAGACGAAACAGCTCTGTCTCATTTCCTCCTTCCTTTCCCGTGGGCGGGCCACTTTGGAATAGGCCAGGTGGAGCTTTGAGTTGAGCATGTGGTAAAAGGGCACTAGGCCCGGCTCCCTCTTGTGGTGCAGGGGAGAATGCAGCACAGGAGTTGACGTGACCAGTCTGCAATGACTATCCGGACAGGGAAACTGTCACTCCGGTTTTCAGGAATATTAGGAAACTTTGTGAAGTTGCCCGGTAAGAATCTAGTCACTTTCAGACTTGTCATTAATGAAATGTCCAAAACTAGTAACCTTTATTCATCAGATCCCTAGTGACTTAGAGAGTAAGCATTACATTTGCTTTGGTGACGAATAATATGTAATATACCTTTTCTTGTGGTGATCTTACATTTTTTCTCAATCACACCATCACTTTTACTTAGTTGTCCAAATATCATTTCTTAATCACTTCTGCCTTAAGTCATTGCCAAGATGCTGTTAAACTTTAAAGTAGACATTTGAAACATCACAGCCTCTCAAAGCTTTCTTCCCACTGCTCTTTTGTTCCTCGTACATAGCGAATGGTTTTGAAATTACGATAGGCTTCAGATTTTGTTGTTCTTTTCTATTTTTTGTCTCACTTTAAGGGGAGCAAACACTGCAATTTGTATTATGTGTGTCACCTTAAACACTAGGATATGAGTTACTTATAATTATGCATTGATAATTCCAGTTATTGTTATTATACATTATTATATAATTCCAATTAGTCCATTCATATCAGCTGTAATATTTATTACAGTTCCCCTGGACTGAGAAGGCTAACGTTAAAGCTTTCTGTTGGTGCCATTCTTTTTCTTGGTTTGTGGCACATAGCTGTAGTTCTGGCCTCCCTGTGGCAGCTGGTTCTTTACAGACTTGTGCCCTATGATGGCTGCCGATTGGACTTAAGCACATTATAGCTTTTTTGGATATATAAGGAAGCTTCGGTGACAAGGAATACCAAAGAAAATAATTGCATTATCTCTGTCCCAAACTGCTCAGCAAATCTGGGCTTGAGCCACAGGTCTCTGGGTCTGGCTTCCGAGTCTTCCCCTTCACATGGCATCCCTTGTGGTTTCATTAGTCATTGTTTTGTTGATGTAAGAATGGAAGTTTTCACTAAGTGTCTTTGAGATTTTGTTTTTAGAGATCTTAAATTTCTATTATTTCTCTATGTGTAAGTATGTGTGTCTGTATATGTGCCCGAGGAGGTGAGAGAAGTATCAGCTCCCTGAAGCTGGAGATCCAGTTGTGAATCATCTGACATGGGTGCTGGGAACGATACTTGGGTCCTTTGCAAGAAAAATAAGTGCCCTTAACCACTGAGCATTTTCTCTACCCTGCATCTTTGAGATGCTCCTGACATGTTCTAACCTAAAGTCATTTTGTATTAATGACTTTTGGAAAAATATTTATTCTTAAGTCTCAGTAAACATTACATTAAAATTGATTTTTATGTATTTTATGTTTATTCGATTGAAATATGTACGGAACATTCTAATAAATTCAAAAACAAATTCGTTCACATTTATTGTTTTGATACTACTATTGCTAAACCTTATTGCATATTAAAATGAATTAATTGAGTTTATTAGTGCTTTTCCAGATGAGGGCTGGTTTATCACAAACTCTGGTAATTTTTTTTCCAGAGACTTCAAATCTCTACTTATGGGCAAATGAGATGGCTCAGTACCTAAAGGCATTTACTGTCTTGTCTGAAAACCTAAATTAAATTTCCAAGACCCACATGATAGACAGAAGCAGCTCCCTCAATGTTGTCCTTGGCCTTCATGTGTGGGCCGTGGCACATGCATGACCTCCTCTCCAACACACAAAGAAGTAAATAACTATAATAAACAGTAAAACAACCCCCCCCAATCTTATGTATTATACATCTGGAATGCTACAATTAAGATAATAATTATGATTATATCACTTCTAATTGTACATGTCCTCCATGCAAAAGAAGAAAAAGTAAAAACTTTTGTCTAGTCTAGATGTTAATGTTGGGAGAAGCTTATATTTTACTCTATGGCAATTCTGCTCATACTCATTAAATTTTGGGTGCCTTAAAATAATTTCTTAGTCAAAAATGAGAAAAGGTAAGGTATTTTGTACCTATGACTTTAGCTTTCAGATAATTAAAGCAAGATAAATTATGAAATAATAAACCCCCCCTTAGTAGGCCACTGTAAAATGGTTACATGTCTGGAGAAACCCACTCTGGAGAAGCTAGCCGCTGTCACATGACTCCTTTCCTGTTTACATTGTATTTATACTGTTTACTCTGACACGCTATCCGGAATTAGAAGTTGACATGAGTTCATTCAGGCCAGAGTTCAGGGCACAGATACCCAAATATTTGTCTGATGTAAGTTGAATCTATGTGATGGATTCATCAGATGCAGCGGAACTCTTTAAGTCCATGGTTCTCAACCTGTGGGTCGCAAGCCCTTTGTGGGTCACAAGACCCTTTCACAAGGGCCGCCTGTCAGATATATTTACATTATGATTTATAACAGTAGCAAAACTATGGTGATGAAGTAGCAACAAAAATAATTTTATGGCCACCACAACATGAAAACTGTATGAAGGGTTGCAGCATTAGGAAGGTTGAGAACCACTGTTTAAGGAGCCGTTGCAGGCTCACAACACCATGTTATTTGTATGCTTGCCAGAGATCCAGATTAACTCACTCACAGGCTTAGGCAGTTTGTGTGCTCTCAATCATGGGAGGATGTTTGCCCGTTGTAGCATGAGACAAAGCTTCTACATGTTAGTGGTTGTCACGTGACAAATTGGTCCTAAAAGTACAGAGATGCCTTCAGAATCTGACGCCTCTCTCTCATAACAGACTAGGATAGCCTACTGAGTTTAAGTGTTAGTCTGAGAGCTCAAATACATATTTCTAAAGGAGATTGACATCTGAAATCCATCCAGGCCTTTTATTAGCTGGATATCTTGAACAATTAGTTGGCATAATCTATATTTTGCTGTAAAATAGAAACAAATGGTAGCTATTGGAAAGCCTTATTATGGGGATTAAGTGGCCTTTCCCACAAACTGCTGTTACTCCTAGGCGTGGTAAGTTGAATGGGAACATGGTGTCTACTTGGCAGTTACTGAAGATGCTGAATCCTGACTTTCTTAAATCTACTTGATCATGGAAGTCTTAATTTGCATATGGAACAGCTATTGATATTTCACAAACTTAGATTGATAATAACACAGTAAAGACTTAATGTCATTTTTTTCTGGAGCCAGGACAGTGGTGTTCAGCCTTGTGCTGGTTAGGAGCTCATCTACATCATGAGCATCTCCTCGAGGGCAATTTTGGGCTTAAGAAAGGAGAGGGAAAAATTAACTAGTCTCCTGACATGAACATCTAGTTAAAGTTAAAAGAGAAAACACTGGGTTTGCAAAACCAAAGAAAATTTTTAATAAATTCTTGTGCGTTATTGTGTTAGAAAAAATGATTGCATTTAAGCAAATGTTATCTTTAAAGCTTTTAGTGTTATGTTTAATTATGATCAAATGGCTTTGGTGTGTTTTAGTAGAGCTAGCAGGTATTCATGGATCATTTCTGTGCTTTGTAGTGGCTGTTCTTTTAAACTATTCATTTCAAATGCTGTCAGTGCTTTTGGTTATATACTGGGCCCTCTTTGGCCTTAGTTTTGACTTCTATATTGTCAGTTCTATGGTATGGATATTCTGCAATTATTAAATAGACAATTTGAGAAATGAATGAATTTACAAGTTCTAAACTACTTTGGTTAGGTGGTTCTGTATTGTTAGTCTTGTTTCAGGTCAAGGATGTCTTCTCAGACATGGCTACGCTGAATATGGTCCCCATAGATGCTCACTCCTCTCTACGCTGTCTTCTGGTGCTTCTGCCATAGCGATCCTCGCTGTACTGGCTCGTCAGTGCACTTGCTTACTTGGCAATAGACTCATAGTATCTATTGTAGTTTACTAGGCTTGTCCAGGACCCAGAATTGTGCCTGAATGGGGACACCCAACTCATGCTTACAGAGGGTGTGGTTTGGACTTTTATCTTGACCCCTCATCCCTTAGTAGAATGTGCAGTCGGCCCAGAGAGAGGCAGATGGGGTCTGCTCAGACTGTGCCTTTTCCCATTTGTTTCATTTTACAGGTAGCTTGTAGTTTACTTTATCCTCCATTTCTTCTTTGCCTCCCTGCTACAAAAATTAAACAAAGTGATGTCTGAAGAAATGTTTCCAACTCAGTAAAGACACTCTGATGGGAGATAAGAGTATAAAAGACATCCTGTCTAGTGTCAGTACTAGGGCCCAAGCTAAGTTCTTCCCTTGGCATTGTGTTTGTTCTGGTATCACAGATAAAGACACTAAGACTTAAAGCTATTAATTTACCTACACTTGCCAGAATTAAATCCATGCCTGATTCTAACAAAGCTGTGGGGGGAGGAGCGGAGAAGGCTAAACATGGGGAATTCTGTGTCTCGGATTTACAGTAAAGATTTATGTTTCTAAACTAATAGATGACTATCTAATCCATTCTTGTCTTCCCTTTCCTTTTAAAAGATCCAGATGAATTTGAACGGATATATGAACCCCTGGATGTGAAGAGTAAAAAGATTCATGTTGTGGACAGTGGACTCACCTTTAACCTGCCATACCCCTTGATTCTACGACCTCAGAGAGGTGTGGATCTCATCATCTCCTTTGACTTTTCTGCAAGGCCAAGTGACACAAGTCCTCCTTTCAAGGTAAGGAGACTTCCGTAAGCAGAGTAGGAACATGCCCAAGGAAGGGTGCATGCAGCCCACGGTGAGCTGGGCCCCCCTATAGCCATGAAGAAGCAAGGCAATGCCTCTTTGCAGATCGGATCTGGACACTCACTCAATTAATACTCCCTTTCTCAGTGACTCTAGGCTGTGTCAGATGGACAGTTCCTGCTGGCCGTGACAAGCACTAAGAGTTTCTAGAACGAATAGTGGCTAGAATAATAACTCTTTAGTGTCCGTAAAAACGTCACATGTTTAGAACACGTTAATGATTTATTTCTTTTGAGGTTGTTAGTTGTATTCAGCCAAGAAAACAAGAGCTGGTGCGATAATATCAAATTATGCGCACCGCAGAAGATTAATATGCAAATGTGAGGGTGCTTCCTGGAGTCAGAGAACAGGGAAATAAATGAATGGGCCGAAAACCGCACAGAGATGGCAGTGAGCACATCTCAAAGATGGGGTAAACAGATGTTAAGCTTGTTAAGAGGGCTCCAGGAAGAATTTTAAGATTGGAAGGTAGGAAATTGAGATTGGTGGAGGATTTCCAGCAGACAAATGAAATCATGAAATCGGAATCTTAGGATGATTAACCTGCGTTGGTGGGTGGAAGGCGAAAGATTAAAACTATGACTTACTGTAACCCCAGCGGAGGATAATAAAATCTTGCACTGTGCAAGTCATGGGTAGAACCCGGTGACCCATGAGGAGCAAGGAGGAGGTAGGTTCCAGTGATGACTCCAAGGAGGTGATACTGATGGTAGAAGATAGTGTGTTATTCATTTAAACAATGGGAGTGCAAAATGTCAAAGCCATAATTTCTTATGAGTCAGAACTTTACTTCTGGATGAGAGGATACTAATAAAGAGTTTTAGGAGACCACTTAGTAACACAAATCAAAAGCACTGTATTTTGCAAGAGTTTTAAAATGTTGCATTGTTTATTATTAAGAAGAGTATATTTTTAGATATACATGAGCAATTGGAATGTGTACCAACCACTTCTGGATAAAAGCTGCTGGTATTTTGATGGGTTTTCACCCCTCTTCTCATCTCTCTTTGAAAAAAGAGATAGAGAAGCGGGAGAAAGATGAGAGACGGAGAAGGTCGTGTATATGTGTGTTGCACGTATGAACTCACAACGCATGCATCCTTTTTGTAAAAGCCAGAGCAGGATGTGAGGCATCCTTTTCTACCTTGTTCCTTTGAGACAGCCTCCATAGAAGCTCACGGTTTTGCTAGGCTGGATGGTCAGCAGGTTCTCAGGTCCTGCCTTTCTCCATTGCCCAACGCTGGGGTCACAACATTTTCAGTTATGTCTGGATTTTTACATTGGTGCTGGAGAATAATCCTCATGATTGTAAACCAAGTGCTTTTAATCAGGGGGCCATTTCCCCAGATCCCAATTTCTATTTTTAAAAATGCATGTGTGTGTGTGTTTATGTGTGGAAGTCAGAGGAGAACTTGTGGGAATTGGTTTTCTCCTTCTTTGATGTGGGTCTCTGGGTTCTAACTCATTTGACCTTTATTCACTGTGCCATCTCATGGCTTCCCTTTTCTGTTTTTGATATTAAAATATCGACACCATTTTTCATTAAAGAATAGAGCATACATGTGGGTAAGAAATCATAACAGTGGCTGGCCATGTGCCTCAGTTGGTAGAATACTTGCTTGTCTATCATACACAAAGCTCTTAAATTTAATCCCTCGCTCCTCATGAAATTCAGGGTGGTGGTACCCATGCAATCGCAGCATTTGAGAAGTGGAGGCAAGGGGAAAGAAGTTTAGATCATGCTCAGGTTTCCTGAGTTCTAAGCTAGCATGGCTTACATGAAAGCATTTCATACAGAAAATGCAAGAGAGGAAAACAAGCAGCCATTCACTTCATTTATTGTTTATTGATACACACAGAAGTTCCTAAGTAGAGTTAAATCTCAGATTACATTAGGAAGCTCTACGGTGGTGCATATCCTGGCTTCTGATAACAGTTGTGTTATCTATGTTGTAATTGGGCTTCTAAGTTAACAATATTAGTGTAAGGGATACTGTTTTCTATAGAACAGATAGTTCACACTGTAAAAAAAAAACCAAAAAAAAAAAAACAATAATTCGCCCAAACTGGTGTAAAGCGTTTCATGATTCCAAACATTATTCCTGTTAATTTCTCTAAGGAAAACAGCCCCAATGTTTCATTTGATCAAGTGTTACTTTTATTACTCATTTAATGATATAGGTACAGACAATATTTGTTTGATTTACCATGGAGGCTTGCTTGCCAGTAATCCTTGTGTCTATCAATGGGCAGACTATTCATAAATAAGCAAACTCAGAGTTTAGGTAAAGGGTGTTTTGGGTTTGATTGAGGGATCAGAAATCTGGGACAGCAGAACCCAGGGTTCACTACTGGTATATTTCCATACATATTATTAAAAGAATATTTTAAGTCATTTTTGTCATGATTTGTACTATGTTATATCACAGTTCATATATTGCACATGGGTCTGACTAACTCTTTTAGTGCTCTTTGAATACTTTCTGATGGAGGCCAGCCAGAGCAATGGGTCTGCTCTGTAGAACAGAAGGAAAAGAAAGGAGGCAGTGAAGGTGGGTGTGGGGGCGAAGTGGACGTAAGAAAGGTTGACATGAGCATCTGAAGGGTTAGGAATAAAGTTTTCGATACATTTCTTTTGCTATAGGTCGTTCTGGGTGGAAACAAGCAAACATCTGTGGTTTTCCACATTGGCTTGATCTATTTGTTGGTGTCTGATGCTGCACCTGGTTTAGAACTCTGAGGCACACGTGATCCACTTCTTAAGTTGGGTCACATCATGGCCAAGCCGGTTGAAGTGCTGTCTCTGTGGACACTATTCTACCATGCCTAGTGAGGGAGCTACTCACCCAAGCCAGTCCAAGTGACAGGTCTGTAGACAGCAATGCACCATGGCTAGTGAGGTAGCCTGCAGAGAACCATTAGCCTGGGTGGGCTTTGTGAATGCCAGTCCACCATGCCTGAGGAAGACTGCACAGTGTAGACTGTGGTACCTGCAGGTTTATTTCTCACTCTGCTTTCTCAGAGTTGCTTTTAAAAGTGACATCATATATATAGCTTACAATGACAGGAAAAGTGTTTTGTCTCCATTCTGGAGCCAACAGTTGAGCAGGCTGTGAGTAGGGTATGAGAAGTGCTGTTTTTTATCAGGATTTGTGATAGAATTCTATTCCTTTTTGCAGATTCCTTTTTGTGGGTGTGTCACCTTGGTCTCTACCTCAGTGTTTTTGTTTGTTGTTTGTTTGTTTGTTTTGAGATGTGAAGTCTCTGTGTTGTCCTGGCTGTCTTGGAACTCACTTTGATGACAAAGCTAGCCTTGAACTTAGAGGTCTGCCTGTCTCTGCCTTCTGAGTGCTAGAACAAAAGGCATGTGTCACCACCGCCAGGCAGCCTACCTCAGTTTTTCCTTGGTCTCTCTTTGTCTCTTATTAGCAAAATTGCCATAGTACTTACCCCCTGCCCCATTATAGAGGCTGATCACAGACCAAGCCCCTTAATTACATTGTGAAGAGCCCTCTTCTGAGGCAGGGGGATGATTCAGTAAAAGGTCTTGCTGCACAACTCAACAGCCTAGATTTTAGGCATAGATCCCAGAGGGGAAGGAGGAAAGTGACTTCAGAAAGCTGTCCTCTGGCCTACACTCCCATACCCTCAAACCCCCACCCCCATACCAAACAAAACAAAACAACAAACAAGCCATTAACAATAACAATCGTGATAATTTTTAAAAGAACTCCTTCCTTTAATACGGTCATATTCATAGTAGGTATATTTATCCTGTTGGGGACACCATTCAACCTACCATACCCATTTTCTATCAGATGTCTTGTGATGAACACCTATATCTCATATTGGCCTCTTGTGGGATATTTTTGCAAGTGTTTACCAAGCTTGCAAGTGAAGTGCTAACTGCTCCAAGTGTTATGCAGCCTCCATGTCCCTACTCATGTTCCAGCAGGCTCTTGAAGACTAACAGCAAGTCTCTATGAGAAGAGACAATAACCATAACCACAAATAGTGAATTCTGAGTGATAGCTCTATCGGTCCCATCTTATATTAATTGCTTTGATAATTTTAATCATTATTTTGTTTTAGATATTACATCATTTACATACTATTAGGCCAACTATCTCCCCAATCTTAAAAATAACCTTTAAATGATGAGAAAATTTTAGGGTGGTGAGAATATATGCTAGATTTGCATTGAGACAAAAATCTTATTTTCTATAGTGAAAAATCAACTTATTCTTTATGTATATGTATTTATAGAGAGAAATATATTGTGTGCCTAAATGAATTAATTGGCATGTATGTGCCCTTCTCACTGTTGTCTGAGTATTTTTCTGTTAAATTGTTTTGATTTGTTTTTGTGTGTTTTGTTATGGTTTAGTACCTAGACATTTTTGAAAGTATCACTTCGAATGAAGGTCCCTCATTCTTTACTCTATAGAAAGCTGTGTTTGTAGTTGGCACTTATGTAAACTTACAGTCCATCAGTGCCTGCCACAGTGAAGCATCTTGGGCCATCAAGCAGCAGCTGATAGATGTTACAGCATGGCACACTGCCGGTGTGTTGCTGTCATTTCAGAATCAGGTCTTTTGGCTCACTAAAACATTGTCTTTATTTTAATTCTTTAACCGTGGGGCTCTGCACACAGTCCGTGTCATTGTTTCTCGGTCTTTCTGGAGAGAGAGGAGACAGCAGGAAGAAGATGTTTTTCCATCCTGTAATCATGGCCTTTGCAGTCACCACTGTCTAATCTTTTCCACGTCAGGAGCGGAGCAGAAAAGGGAAAGTTCCCATCACTTCCTGATTCCAGTATAACTCCATCCAGCTAAAAATAGCCAGACGTCTCTCTCTACCTCAACCCTTTCCCTCTTTCTCCACACAGCCACACACGGTTTGGTCATCCCTGACTCATGTTTGTAAACATTAGGGAGCTTCTGGTCTTTGCCCTCATGCAGCTGCCTTACTGTATGAGCTTGGGTCTGGCCGTGGTATGGACTAATCGTGAATGAATAATTGTGGATAGTGCTAGACATGAACTAGCAGGAGTTCAGCTGCATAGGGTGGGTAAGGGAGAAAGGAGGGATGAGAGAAGTGTCCTCAGAGTTCAGACAAGAAGTTTTATATCTGTGAATGTGTTAGCAAAGCATAACTGTATTCAACAGAGTGTATTATGAAACAGTGGCTTTCGTATCTATTAAATCCCCTTCTCTCAGATTCTATTCCTTTGTAAATCTTGGGAGAATTGCTCAACTTAAAGTTCATGACATTTTATTTAGTTTGCTAGAATATTTAGGGTCTCTATTGCTTTTTAGGGAGATTACAATATAATTAGATCATCTCCACTTCCTTTCTTCCCTCCAAACCCTCCCTCTGCCCCTCCTTGCTCTCTTCTGAGGCTGATGGAAAAGACCATGAAGCCTCAACACTACATGAAGAACTCCAGACAACTAAGGAATGTTGAGAGTGGGAGACATGGTCTTCCCCAGGAAAGAGCACACCCATTGGTTACCCACTACCAAATGGTCATTCAAGAGAACATGCATACAAGTACCTTGATGCATACTGAGCAGGTTGTATTTCAGGGATATACCTATACATACACAAACATGCAGGCATGTAGAGTCCATCACTTTTCTGAAACATCAAGAGCAGTGAAATCTGAATGTTCTCTCAACTTAGGGTCCTAGGTTAAAGTACTTTCTTGCTGTCCACCTAAGATTTTTATTCTTCATCTCTAACCTTCAGAGCTATCTCGTGAAGAGAGTGGTATTTTGCAGAGGTAGAAATTATATTACTGACTAAATCAGCATGACAGGAGAACTTCGGAAAAGCTAATTTTAGTGGTTTGCCCAGAACTCCATCCATTGAGGAGTCTCTCTAATATGGTTCCTGCTTTTCTTCCTTTCTCTTCTTTTTTTCTTCACTTTTCTCTTCTCTATGTCCTTATTTAGTGATTGTATATTTGTATAGCTCTCTCTGTGTGATAGGTGTTGTCTAAGTACTGTAAAGTGTGAGTTCTTTCCATTCAGATTGCTTTCTGTGTCTTACGGTTAAGAATATTAAGCTCAGAAAGATCCTCGAGTCTACAGAACGGACATTAGGGTTCAGGCACTGGGCCAAATCTGTGGTTTTACACCATAGTGCTCTATAACCACTTATTTATTCTGGCCCTCAAGGCTGCAGAGAAAAAGAAATGAGACCTATCTTTTCCTGACAACCTTCCACGGTGATTCTGCCAGGTTAGATTTAGTGTGTGTGTGTGTGTGTGTGTGTGTGTGTGTGTGTGTGTGTGTGTATAAATGCAGTATGCATGTATATGTTCATGTTGGGTATACTCATGTGAAAATGTGATGTACACGCATATATCTGTACTTGTGTATGGAGGCCAGAAATGGATATTGGATGCCTTCCCCAATTGCTCTCCACCATATTCTTTGAGATGGGGTTTCTCATACTTTTCAGAACTCATTGATTTGATGCACTGAGGCCTGAAGTTCTATTTCTTTTTCATAAGTAGAAGCCAAACAAAGTCAATTTGTATACGTAAATTTAGTTTTAAAATGTGCATAATTTTATTACAGAAAACAAAATGAAACATCCTTAAAAATCAATTTCCTAGTATTACAAAATACTATGAAGTATGCTGTGCTGTCATACATACAAGAAATGAAGAGACCATTACGTACCTCGGACCATTCCACACTAACAGCTGGGAAACCTCATTGCATGTCGTAGCTCCTCTAAAACCCACAGCTTGCCTTGTTTTCAAAAGTACTTTCTCTACAAAGAGAATCTTACCAGCTGTGCAAGAACCTGTACCAGGTTGATACTGAAGTTAATGGGGAGCTGCTCTTAAATTGCACATTCTTAGCAAAAATAATTTAATTCATATGTTTTTGGCACCAGGATGGTATAAAATCCAATAACAGGATATCTTGGTTAGGGTTTTCATTGCTTTGATGAAACTCCATAACCAAAGGGTGGTGATGGGGCATGTCTTTAATCCCAGGACTTGGGAGGCAGAGGCAGGCAGATCTCAGTGAATCTGAGGCCAGCCAGGTCTACAAAGCAAGTTCCTGGACAATCAGGACTGATACACAGAGAAACCCTGTCTCGAAAAAACAAAAACAAAAAACAACATCAACAACAAAAACCAAGAAAAACAAAAACAAACACACAAACAAATAAAGAAATCCCATCACCAAAAGCAACTTGGGGAGGACAGGATTTATTTCATTTTACAGCTTGTGGTCCAGGGAAGTTGGAACAGTGGAGGCAGAAACTGATGCTGAGGCAATGGAGGAGTGGTGCTCCCTGGCTTACACAATTTGCTTCCTTATATACATCAGAACCACCTGCCCAAGGATTGGCACCATGTACAGTATGCTAGAATCTCCCCCATCAATTACTATTTAAGAAAATTCCCTGGCTTTGCAAAGAAACCTTGTCTTGAAACATAAAAAAATAGAAGGAGAAAAGAAATGCCCCTCAGGTTCCCTGCAAACCAGTCTTAGTGGAAGCGTTTTCTCATTTGTGGTGTCAGCTTCTTAAATAGCTCTAGCTTGTGTCAAGTTGACAAAAACAGCAACAACAGAAACCAACCAAAGCACAGTGGTTCCTGTTCTTCGGTGTGAGAGTCTTTAACTTCCCAAGCCTTAAAACCCATTCATATAGTTGCAAATATTTTGGAACCACTTGTTTTTCCTCTAGCAAATTCATACTCAGTTCCGTTCATTGTTAAATTCGTCAAATGCCTGCTATTTAGCTAGCCTGTGCTGAGAATTAATGGAACAGTATTGGGTTTGTTTAGGGAAAAAAAATTTTAATATAGATATTGGTGATTTGCACAGCCCTTTAGGGCAGTGTTGGCTTTGTCTGTTTGTTTTTTGTTTTGTCTTAGCAACTGCTGGCAGATAATAATACCTTATGGATGCAGAATGACGGACAGACCAGCTGAATAAAGGAAGACTGAACATTTCTAAATGCGTCCTTCTCTTCCCCCGCAGGAACTTCTACTTGCAGAGAAGTGGGCTAGAATGAACAAGCTCCCCTTTCCTAAGATCGACCCGTATGTGTTTGATAGGGAAGGTCTGAAGGAATGCTACGTCTTCAAACCCAAGAATCCCGAGGTGGAGAATGATTGCCCTACCATTATCCACTTTGTTCTGGCCAACATCAACTTCAGAAAGTACAAGGCCCCAGGTGTGTTGCCATGAGGTTGAAGTCTGACTGGCGACGTGACTGTACTGACACTGTCCCATGCACTGTGATGGCAGGGAGTGCTTCTCTTACTGTGACGAATAGCCGTGACCCGAGAGTCCAAGTGCTTCCTTCTTTTTTTACCCCCAAATTTCGAGTTCCTCATGATAGAGAAACTGAAAGACGAATGACAAGCTCAGCAAGAATTGCTAGAGCATTGAACCAGAGACTTGGGTTTGATAGATATCCTATTCATAAAGGATGTTAAAGAGTTTGACTTTCGCCCTGGTGAAGCAGATCTTGTCTTTAAAATAAAATCATTCAGAGCCTCTGGGAATATGAATTGACCACAAAACTCGATGTAATCTAACAGTGCTGTGTGACTGTCCATTTTGGGCTTCCACATTGTATTTTACAGCAAAGGAGAATGTAGTTCAAGGAATGATTATTCTGTTTTTCCATATCTGGAGGATTAGGTGGACTTTTATGCATCCTAAGAGATACCCATTAACCAAAGAAGGATGCATAGGGGCATTAAACGCTAAACACTTTTCAGACCAGAAGATGTAATTTTTCATTTTGTGAATGGAAAAAGACAAAAGAGATGGGTGTGAGGATACAGCAAAGAAGGTTTTTTTCTTACATTCCTCAGAATCCTAAAAAAATATTAGTAAGGGTAGAGCTATGAGACATGCCTCATAAAAGGGAGAAGAAATGGTGGCTGCCATTTTTTCAAACGGAAACCCTAGTTTCAAAGTGAAACCTGGTAGCAAACTGAAAGCAACCTAGTCAATATTCTATTACTGTTAGTTCTCAGGGAGAAACAAAGAGGTTGGTAAGTCCAGGGATTTCTGGGGCTTGAAGAGGATTCAGTGTTTTGGTTTGGATTTCCCCAGAGGAAGAGTCTCAGGACAAAAGTCAAGTGCAAATGGTTTATTTGTAACGGACTGAGGAAGTGATACTGGGCAAGGAGTCAGACAGCAATGCACATCCTAGCAAGTCAGTTACCCCAGGAGGAACACGACCCATCTGGGAAAGTGCAAGGCAGAACACCCAGACTATAGATTCATCCTTTCCACCCATATACCAACAGGCAAGGGAGCTGGGTACCATTCCAACGTGAGTGTGGCTGTCTCAGAGCTGGGTACTATCACAACTTGAGTGTGGCTGTCTGGGAGCTGGGTACCATTACAACTTGAGTGTGGCTGATTGGGGTAAATAGTTGCTTTTGGGAATCATAGCTTTTCTGGTGACTCTCAGTGCTGTCTTCATGGTTGCTTGTATGTTTGGGAGGTTTTGTTTGTCTGTTTCTAAAAGCAAGATTCATACTTTTTTTTTTTTGGCATATAGGAGTCCCAAGGGAAACAAAAGAGGAGAAAGAAATAGCTGACTTCGACATTTTTGATGACCCTGAATCGCCATTTTCAACCTTCAACTTTCAGTATCCAAATCAAGCATTCAAAAGGCTACATGATCTGATGTACTTCAATACGCTGAACAACATTGATGTGAGTATCTCCCCAACCATTAGCATGTGAAGTCTCTAGCAAGCAGGTGAATTCAATAAGAAGATGAATCAGGCTTGGGAATGGCCCAATCCACAGTGCAGTGCCTTGTTTCTTAGGAATCATTTCACTAACCTATAAAAGAACACATAGAATTCACTAATAACGACATCACTGTCTGCTGCTAATCAGAACGCACACTTTATAGTATTGTTTGGTGGCATGAGGATTCATTCCCAGCTGTCCTCATCTCTTTTCATGATAAGATAATTTATGAAAAGAAGGAAGTGATGGAAGGGCAGCGTATAGGCAGGGGAGTGAACGTGGAGTGCTGTTACCTCACCGATGACTTATTGCTCTCAAACGTTTGTCTTCTGTAGCTCATGACAATATTGCCAAATCCTAGAGCTTACTGCAGTTTTAACCTTTCACTTGTGCTTTGTGAGAGAGACTTTAGAAGCACGTTTTTCCCTCACTGTCAGACGTTCTTATCCATCGCTAGCACACCTGCTGTTAAAAGTCTTTGTCTCTGAGATTGGTTAGGGCTAACTGCCCCCGTGTCAGAATACTGTTGTGTGATTGAGATCATCTGCTAGTGGGCCCAAATCTCAGCCACTAGCCAGGCATCATCAGTTGTGAAAGCTGAGCTCGTTGGCTTGCTTGGATTGTATATAGTAAGGAAAAGACAGCAAATTAGAGCTGTGTGTCATCTCTGATTTGCTGGTCCTCTTGGAGGTGATGAATGGCGGCAAAGAACACCTGGATGTGCAACTTCTTCAGAACTTAACTAGATTTTGTGCTAAGGGACAGATGATACATCAGAGTGCTTGTTTCTTTTGTTTTCCATGAGACAGTTAAAGAGAGGTCAAATGCCGTCATGACATAATGACCATAATACTTTTAAATCAATACATTTTTACGAGCATATGAAAAATTTCCTAAGATACTTCAGTTCCTGTTAATTCTAAAATTCCTTCTTTTTCGACTTTCCAGTATGTGATGCCTAACATGTAGCATAGTTACTAAAAGTTGCAACACATTATTTCCTTCACATATGCTGACTAAATTTTACACAGGGATAAATATTTAAAAACCTCTTGCTGCTTTATGTCTGTCGTGATGGTTAAATTCGAAGAGAATGAGTGTTGTGACACAAGGAACACATAGAAATGGTCAGAATAGAGTTGCATTTTATTTTATTTGAGATTTCATTTTATGTGTGTTTGTAGGAGGCGGGATTGTGAGCGCAGGTGCCCCCAGAGGCCAGAGGTGTCAGAGTTCCATGCAGCCACAGCCACAGGCAATTGTGAGGTGCCTTCCATGGCTGATAGGAGCTAAACTCAGGCCTTTAGGAAAAGCAGCCTGTGTTCTTAATCTCTTAGCCCTTCTCCAGCCCCCCCCCCCCAGGAGAGCTCTCTTTTATAAAGTTTAATCACACTAAAGGAGAAGAGAGCTAAGGAGATTCCAATTTTCTGTTTTGAAACTAATAGACATACATTCCTTGGGGATAGAAATCAACTGAATTTGATAAATCATCCCCTAATGAAAAGGACTAGTATTGTAAGGGTTATAAATATCCTCTATCTGACTTAGGAATGAACACACTCACATATGTATTTTAAGCAGCCGCATTTCTCTTGCTATTTTTAGTCCCTGTTTATATTAGACCTGCTAAAAACATCTTCTGAAGTAATTGTATAGTTCTGTTTACAGTTTTTACAAGTGTTCCTCAAGGTAGTTTATTTGACGCAGACATGACAAAGTTAAAGCCTGAACAAAAATTCCAAAGCCACTATCCTCAGTATAGCCCAATAAACATTGGTTCTTCATAAACTACTAAGTATTATTTATAATAATAATGCATATAATATGTATGAAATTTGGGGATCTCATACATTGTATATTTATCATATGCTGTCCCCCCAGTCTACTCTCAGATCCACCCCAATTTCACACACACACTCAACTTTGTGTCTCATTTTTTCTTTAGGCCATTAAGTCTAATTGGTGCTACCTATATTGTCTTGGGTCTGTGACCATCCATTAGAGAGTGTTCAACCTACCAGGGCCCATATTCTTAAAGAAAAATTGGCTCTTCCTTCAGTTACCAATAGCGCCTGAGCTGAAGTTGGAGCACTGTGACCACCTCTACCCCTATATGATGGGATTTTTGTCTGTCTTGAGCTTGGATAGATTTTGAGTTTGGTGTCATAGCCACTGTGAGTTTCTATGTGCAAATACCCTGCTTATGTGAACAAACAGTTTTTATAGCTTTTACTAACATATGTGGCATGGCATTTCGAGGTAAAGATGCAGGTTTTATAGTATCTTTAAATACAGTATAGGCCATGTCTTAGTTACATCGTTATTGCTATGATAAGATACCATGACGAAGGCAACTTATCAGAGAGTGCTTATTGAGGCTTGCGGTTTCAGAGCATATCTCCATGACCATCATGGCTGAGAAACATTGCTGCAGGCAAAACTCAGAGTATTGGAGGCGTTCCTGAGAGCTGCATCTTGAGACATAACCACAAAGCAGAGAGAAATCTAACTGAGGATGGCATGGGCTTTTGAAATATCAAAGCCCACTCCCACAAGGCCACACAATCTTATCCTTCTCAAATAGTTCCATTTGGGAAGTGGTTTTCAGGCGACAATAACTGAATAACACAGGATGCAAAGTCTTTCATCTGCTAAAGTCTAAGACAGTTTCCAACCTTGTGACCAGAGCCACTGTGGCTTCAGGTATATTTCTTCTATTTGTTTTCTGATCTGGTTTTGTTCTGAAAAGGCCACTGTGTATCTAGCAGCTGGGAACTCCTGTTGATCATTTTCCCGGGAAATCCTTTAGAGGATATTTTTTTACCTCTGCTCTGGCTCACTTTTTGACAGCAGTCTGGCCTTTCCATTAGCATCGGTTTTCTGTACTTACTCAGTCCTCCCAAATTCCTTTTCGATGAATGTTGTCTCAAGGCTTTTACAGTTATGGAATTCTGTGGGATTTACATTTTTTTCCTTATTAGAAACGTAAGGTATAGTGACTTGGACTGGTGGACATGTGGTACGTGGTTTCCTCAGGCTTTGGTTTCAAGCCAAATTGAGTGTCTAGTCATTTCTCAGCTGTCTCTTAACTGGGTGGCCTTGGATTGGCAGATTATTTTGTTCTTTTCTATTGGCAAACAATGATATATTGAATAGGATTAGGATGAAATTTAGTTACAATAACAAGGATTTAGGATATAATAGGCACTAGGGAAACTGCAACAGCTAATGTGATGAATTATTATTAGTTTTCATAATCTCTTCTGCTTGTAGTTATAAATTCTAAATTCCATAAAACAGCAACTTGCTTATTTTCTGTACTCTAGGGATAGTGATCATAATGCCTGGCGCCTCAAGTGAATACACAATGTGTTTTTAATCAATTTATTTTTATAAGTCATCGACTGACTGAAGATAATGAGGGTCAAGATAAAAGTTGTCACTCTTGGAGATGGAGCTGTTGACCATGAAACCTGCACACAGCGCATGCCTGACCATGCAGCCTATGCAGCCATAAACCACTACCGTGACCATGAGGGAACGAGTGTTTGGAGGACTCTTTTGCAGTACCTGTTGGTTCACTTTGTTTTCTATTCTCATTCCATCGACAAGGTGGCAGATTCTATGATAACTTTTATATTTTACTACATTCAATTCAGGCCAGTATGCATAACAGTCAGCTTAACTTTTGGTCAGATAATTTTATAAGGTGTTTTAATTAGTTACTTCTCTGGCTCACATGACAAAGTATGTGACAGAAACAGGACATGTTTATTTCACGAGTCAAGGGTGTCATCAGGCATGGTGGCGAAGTCATGGCTGCAGGAACATGAAGCAGCTGATCGCATTGCATTGGCAGCCACAAAGCAGTGGGGAGTACAGTACATGGGGTGGTGCCACCCACGTAAGTTCCTTTTTCCTACCCCAACTAATTGCTCACAACCATGCTCTGATTTAGCTCCTAGATGTCTCTAGACCCTGACAAGATGACCATCAGTGTTAACCAATCACAGTGTAAAACATGGGTAATAATCAGAATGGGGGAAAGTGTGTGTCAGAATTACTAGTAGTTAATTCTTACATTAATGGCATTTAATCATTGTGATTACCCTGCTTAGGTACAAGTTGAGGTTTTTGACTATTCAAAAGATAATCTGCAATTATGTAATAACTGCAGTAATATGCAATCTGTTGCATATCTTGGCCTGTTTTGTTAATCCTGCAGTGGAGGAGAGGCAGTGGTTCCTCTGCCCATCATACTCAGTGTTGGCAAGCACCGTAAATAAAAGATAGATAAACCAAAAAAAAAAAAAAAAGAACCCTAATGGGCTCATTTGAACATAGCATGGGAACCTTCAGAGAAAAGATTCAGATTTTAAATGGACTACCCATTTTTTTGAATCTAGATTTTGTGACAGGTGTATAGAAATATGATTGTTTGATATGGTTAGGGTCTAATTCTGAGAAAAATCCTAGAGAAGTCTATTTGTTTGGATTTTCTGATCTTTGGGTAGCATTCCATCCTTTTGGATATGGGCAGGGTGTTTTGAAGTGTATGTTGCAGGGATAGGGGGAATCTTATGACGTGCCCTCAGAAAGGGTAGAGAACTCCTTTATGAGTGTGTCTAAGGAATGAAAGGTGGCAAATCGTAGCAATGCTTCCAGACCTTTCAGACCATAATAAGGAGTTATAACTTCTATACTCTCCTTTGGGAAGAGGGATGCTCATTTCTATGGCTTGCCTGAGGAGGGTAGCAAAAGAAGGCAGGAGACAATAGGACAGGGCTTTCTTTGAGGCTGTCATTTGAAGGTGTGTGAATCCACACAGCCCCAAACTCACCTTCCATCCATGTTCTACAGGATCTCATTGCATCTCGTGTGTACATTAGTTGAATGTGTCTTTATTATCAGCGGTGCTAGGCACTGTTTCAGGGTCACAGGGATATGTAACAGCAAAAGAATATGGAGTCCAAGCTTGCAGTCTCATCACTCAGGAAGCTAAAGGCAAGAAGACCCCGAGTTTGCAGCTTGGGCTCCATAGGGAGACTCTGTTTCAGAAACACAAAACAAAACACCAAACAAAACAAAATAAAACAAAACACCAAACAAAACAAAACAAAACAAGCCCCCAAACAAAAAGACAACCAAAACAAGGAGATTTTGAGTGCTTAGAATTAATCAAATATTTCCTCCTAAATACTCAGTACAAGATTAGCCTAAGAAGCATGATGGATGTGTGTGTGTGTGTGTGTGTGTGTGTGTGTGTGTGTGTGTGTGTGTGGTTTAATTTATAGATAAGGGAATTGAGTAATGGATTAATTAGGCAAAATCCCGGAAGTCACAGTTTTGTGTAGCAGAGCTTTCCTGTTAAGCTACCTTTATACCACCAGCCCACTAATAATGGCCCAGAGACCTATTATTAATTATGAAAGCTTGGCTTTATCTTGGGACTTTTCCCTTGCTCACTCTTATAACTTAATTGACCCATATTTTTAAACATCTATGTTCTATCATGTGGATTGGTTATTCTTCACAGTACAGCATATTCAACTTGGTCTCAGTCTGCTGCCAAAATAGTGTGTCTCGACTCCTCCTCCCAGGTTCTCTCTCTACCAGGAAGTCCTACCTAATCTCTCCTGCCTAGTTATTGACTGTTCAACTTTTCTTACACTAATCACAGCAGAACATCTTCACACAATGCACAAATATACCACAACAGTTTTGGAGTCGGGACTGGGCTTATAGTAAATCTTCTCTACTCTTTTCCGTATCTCCCAAATGGCCTTATTTTTTAATGTTCCACAGTTTCTTTTCCACCCAAGACAACCAGTGTCCGTGTGTCTTCTATGTCTCTCTTCTACCACAAAATTCTATTCTTAGCTTTGTATGGTTGTTCATGGAGAAAACTACCTGCCCCCTTATGCTTATACAATCATGTGTGTTTAGCTCCAGTTGTATTTTCCCCATGGTTTTTCCTGAAAAATACTTGTTATATGCCTCCCATGACCTCAGTGCTGGAATCAAACACTAAGATTCCCTGTTTTCATGATATTTCAGATTTCATGGGAAAGTGAACATTAGCCAGAAAATTCAGAGTAATTTTCATGAAAGCAGCAGTTGTTTGTTATATCGGTAACTTTTACACCCTTTTCAATCCACCATAATTTTCTTTCTTGGGAGACTGTTTTAATTTGATGCTGAAGCATTCCACATTTGTCTATAAATAGTTCAGTTACACATCTCCAGATTTGTTTTGATGGGAAGGAGGAAGATCTCATGTTCGAAGTTTATTTTCTTTCTCATTTATCTACCCCATATTGCTTTAGAATAAAGGGGATCTCTTGAACAGTGCAGTAAAAGATAGCATGCATCATACTTGGGGTGAACAGTAAGGATGAAGATAAGTGTACATGGGATTTTGCTGAAATAAACCTGACAGGATGGATTTGGAATCCCGTAAAAGGAGAAAAGCAATTACTTATGTAAACCCTCTAAGATCACTCCTGGTGAAAATAAAAATTAGAAAGATACAGATATGATATAATACATCTTAGATATACCAAGATATAGCATGTGGCATGATAAAAGCTTTACAGTCAGCAAGTGACTTCATACTGCATTTTAGTTTGCATGACAGCATCCAGTTCCCAGGGAGCATTAGGCTGTGTTCTGAGGGATGAGAGCCTGTCCAGTGGTTTCATAGTGTTAACATGACACCTAGTGGTTCAGCTTGCACATTCTTATCCCAGATGATTTGGGTTTTCAGTTATAAATATAAATGTTGGTTTTCCACTTATAAGAAAGGCTTAAAATTAGGAATATGAGCAAGGGCCAAATTTTGGTAAACTTACTCATTTGTGATACTAATATTGTTTTTTTTTTCTTGTGTTTTCCTATAGTGTAAGGGGCTGAACTTAGGGTGCCATAGACACTAGGCAAGTACTATACCAACTGAGCTACCGCCCTGGCTGTTGTTTTTCCTCCTAGGGTGTGTGTGTGTGTGTCAAATTCACTGCAGAGAATTAGCATCTGGCAGTCATTACTAGTGTAGCAGTCCTTGGGGTCTTTTCTGTTGCAGTTTGTTTCCCTGACACTTCTCTGCTCCCAGGGGATACATCTGAAGGAGCAGAAACCAACTGGGTAGCATTGCAACCTGGGAGTCTAGAAAGAGAGGCTGTTACAAGGAAATACAGCAGCTCATTTGAGTAGCAGGACTGATTTTCTGGTTTACACCAGGCAATAAGCTCTTTCTTACTCCTGCTTATTTCTTATAAGCTTCATAGCTATTAACATTCAGACCTGAGGTGCCTATTGAACATATCAAAACTGGATATCAGTTTCTCCCAGCATCCCTCAGTCCCTACTTGTTACAGGGTGTAGCTACAGACTCCGCCCCCTACCTGGAACTTTTTAGCCCAGGGATTGGGCTGTCCTTCCTCCGGTGGCTCTTATATAATTCAGACATTTTGGTTTCTGCACTTTTTGTACCTTTGCCCTCTTGGCTGATGCACTCCTCTCCTGTCTCCTACATGGCCCAGCTCAATCTAGTCATGTCCACTCTGGACTTCCCCAGATGTCCCTGCCTCTGGCTATGCTCTCCCACACGTCTACATATATGAAACAAACTTTCTATTCCTTCATACCCAGGAGCAGTCATGTTCCTTTTCTTTCTTTCTTTTTAAAAAATATTTATTTATTTTGTATACAATATTGTGTCTATGTATATGCCTGCAGGCCAGATCCAATTACAGATGGTTGTGAACCACCATGTGGTTGCTGGGAATTGAACTCAGGACCTTTGGAAGAGCAGGCAATGCTCTTAACCTCTGAGCTATCTCTCCAGCCCCTCTTTCTTTCTTCCTTTCTTTTTTTTTTATTCAGTGGCATCCTTTCATCACAGAGACTTCATAAGCAGCTTTGTGAACACATATCTGTTATAGGATCTTTCTATGTGCCAGTCATTGTCCACAGTACTTTATATTGATGGTCTCCAATTCCCAGCATCCCAGGATTAATAATGTTTCTGTTATTCTAAATACAATTCCACTAAACAAGGACTGGGGAGATGGCTCAGTAGTTAAGAGTGCTTCCTCTTCTTTCAGATGACCCAGGTTTGGTTTCCAGCACCCATGAGGCAACTCACATTGTCTAGAAATATTTGCAAGGCGTCAACACCCTCTCTGGGTTCTGCAGGCAGGGCATACACATGGTACACTTTTCATGCAGGCAAAATACACATATAAAATAAAAATATGTAATGTCTTTAAAGAAGAAATAATCTCAAGAATTTAGGTTAGTTTTCATCTATTTCAGATAGTCTAGGCATACAGGACCAAGGAGGCCTTTGACCCAAGTCTTTTTCAACAGACTGAAGTACAGAATTTATTATGTCTCCCTTACTATGGGAAAATGAGCTCTACATACACCTGCTTAACAGTTTCAGTAATATTTGAGTCCGCTGCCACAAGCAGAGACTGATGTATTTTTTTTTAATCATACAAAAAACTCAAACTTTTGTGATAATTTTTTTTGTTGTTTGTTTTGGTAACATGATGACATATTATTTAGTTAGCCACTCTGGAAGAAATAGAGGTTCCCTCCAATGGGTGTGATAAGAAGTTGCTGGCTGCTGACCACATGGCGCAAAATTTAGCCCTCCTATTTCTCTGTTCTACGCAATGGAGCATACTTGCTCAGTGAGCTTGTATTGGAATGTGTATGTCTCTGGTGAGATTAGCCACTTGAGTTCTGAGTGGGAGGAGAGGCCATGGGTCCTGAGCCTTTTGGACTTGCCAGGCATTCGTACTCCCAGTGTAGAGCTGAAAACATTTGCTCAGTGCTTCAGACTTAGGTAACAGTCCCTGGAGTGGAGGAAAAGGGGACCGGCTATCTAATAGCTCCAGCTGCCTCTGCCTCTAGTGCATCAAACATCAACATTGTTGACAGCTCCTGAAAGAGTGGCGGTTTCCTGATGTTTCGAAGGCTCCAAAACAGCAATAGAGTCTTCTTGAACACCCTTCGGTCCCACTTCCAAAGTGTTTCCCCAACTGGGCACTAATGGCTCTAACCAAATCCAAATTTCATTTTCTCCGAAAATTCCTAATAAGGATCATTTCGTACCAGAAACGATATATGTTGTCCCCGATCATCATCAGCTTGGGTAAATATGAGACAACTCTGGATGAAAACCGGCAATTCATTTTCATGAGGAAAATCATAAAGTTTGGTTTACGTTAGTTCGAGGACACTTGTTCTCTGATTGTTGGCCAGAATCAGCGAAATGGATAATTCCCTAGTGAATGATGGCCTTCTCTCTCCTGTAGAGGGTATCTGCCTTCTGTGTGGTCTCCTATCCCCTCTTTAACATATAAATTCAAATTATGAATTTTGTGTTTCCTTTCATATTCTCACTTCCTAGGGAAGACTAGGTGGAGGGAACATGAATTTACCTTGTTGCAACTGTCTTCCTCTTCACCCGGAGCACTCCTGGGGTTCTTCTTCACAAGAATGTAATAGTGAGATCTTGCATTGTCATAGATGCCCAAAAGAATCACATTTTTCTCAATAAATTTCAAAATGGGGACGCTAAAAAAAGAGAACTGGCCTTTTGTTTTCATTCAACTAGTGTTTTTGGGATGTACAGCTGTGTATAACATTTCTTTTCTGTTTCCTTTGGCAGGTGATTAAGGATGCCATTGTTGAGAGCATTGAATACAGAAGGCAGAACCCATCTCGTTGCTCTGTTTCCCTGAGTAATGTCGAGGCAAGAAAATTCTTCAACAAGGAGTTTCTAAGTAAACCCACGGTGTAGTCTCTGTGCTGGAAAGATCAAGCCCTTTGAATTCCCTGACGATTAGAGTCAAGAGCACATTGGAGATGGTCTTGCTGAGCCTTAGGGACTGGCTAGTACTCAGAGTTGCAGAGATTTAGCTGCGCATTAGGAGGAAAATAATGTTGGTTATGGAATTCTTAGCAACAGTTTCTGTCAGTATGAATTTTCTGACATAAACATAGGGATATCTACTGTATTTTAAACATTCCTCACTAACTAGCTTTTCATGTACTTTTATAAAAAGTACAGGTAAAGTGATTTTCTTTTAAAATATTTAATAATCAGCTCAGTAAGTAAGGCTTCCCATTGTGTGTGAATGTTATTCACAAACTAGATGTGTTTATGCCATGCTACAACACTATTTTTTATTTAAGTATTCATATAAACACATATGAAATAAATACTTTGATGTACAAATTACCATGAGAGACCTGAGTTTTTGTTATCTTTTAAAAATCTTTCTGTGTGAGTGTTCTGTATATGGTGTGTGTGTGTGTGTGTGTGTTTGTGTGTGTGTGTGTGTGTATTTTTTTGTGCATGTTTATGTGAGTGATTGCAGATATGCTCAGACCATGATGTATGTATGGAGGTCAGAGGATAACTCAGTGTTAGTCCTTGCTTTCCACATTTTTTGAGACAGGGCTTCTTTGCTGTTTGTAGCTATGTATGCTAGGTATGCTAGGTAGCTACCCTTGAGTTACCAGGGCCTGACCTATTTCTGCCTGCCATCTTACCATAGGGTGCTGGGGTTAAAGATGCCCACTGCCAAGGCTGGCCTCACATGGGACCCAAACACACCTCATTATGCTTACGAGATGAACACTCCCCCCACTGAATCATCTCCCTGGCCTTGTTCTTTTCTCAAGGAAATATTTTACCATAATTTTCCAGATTCACTGACTTCGAGCAATATAAATATGAAAAGATATTCTTAGATTTTATTTTTAATTTAATTATGTGGGAGGCATCTATACCTAAATAAAGGTGTCCACAGAGGCCAGAGGTGTTGAGTTGCATGCAGCCAGAGTTACAGGTGATTGGGAGTCACTTACCGTGAATGCTGGGAACTGAATGAGCAGTATGTGCTCTTAACTATTGAAGCCCTATGAAATTTACATTTTAAAATTTTTTTTCTTTGAACGAAGAGTGTATATAATTTGTTCAGCAAGTGGCATTCATTTAGAATCATTTATATAAAAATATGTGATAATGTCTAATGCAGTACTTTACTCTGTTGATGTTCTCCAGGACTCCTTACCAAGCCAGAACTGCTGACCCAGAGCAGTGGGAGGGCTGTATCTGGCTTTAGTCAGTGTTCTGGGGCAGCCTCTACTGCAAGCCAGTGGTTTCAGGAGTTGCTGGACTGCTGTGCTTCAGAGGGCACCTTCCAAATCTAAAGTCTTCCCCTACTTCCTGTGCTCTCTGTTTTCTCTGAGTTAACTTTGAGCTATGTTTTTTGTTCTATAATTCTCTTTCCTTTCGTATTCTTTCTTGTGGTCAAAGGCAAAATGCAGTAAAGAAAAAATGAAGGGTTGATAGTTTTTTTTTTAAAGTTTATGCAAAAGACAAATGAATTAGTGTCCAGCATACCCTGTTGGCATGCTGCAGGATCTGGGAGTATAATATTGATTGACACTGGAAAAAGCACCTGCCTTGGGGACTCAAGAGATGTATTAGCTACTTCTCTTATCACTCTGCAGAATACGTGCTGTAAAGAGTTTAAAGAATGAAGGATTCACTTAGACTCTTGATTGCTTGTTGGGTTCTTGGACTCTCATGGTGTCAGGATCATGTCAATCAGATGGACTTTCACCTCTTGGTAGACAGGTGATAGAAAACCTCTTAGAACATGATATTGTCCCCAAGAACACACTTACAGTGATCTGGTTCATCCACCCACTCCCCACGTCCTAACATTTTTAGACCCTCCACAAATAGTCCCACCAGCTGTCAATGAGCCTTGTGCATGAGCCTTGTGAGGGACGCTTTGTGTCTGCACCAGAATTAGTTTTATTAGCCAACAATAACCAAGTCAAGTATGTGAGAGACTGGCACCTAAAGCATGAGAAAGAGATGAGAAGTGCTGGACTTGTGTGCCTTTGAATGGGCCTCAGAGGATCACAGTGGAAAAGTGGTATGAAAGCAAAGATGTGACTTGTGAGCATCCAAAGGGGTTGAGCACAGGCCAGTACTACAGTGCAGCTCACATGCACTTTAGGAACCAAGAACAGGCTGAAAACTTGACAAAACTGTTTAGTTTTAAACAATATTGTGGCTTCACCTCAGGGCAATATCCTTGTTTGTATTTCATTTATACTTCCAAACATCCTTGTGAAGGAACAAAACCAGATAGTTATTAAACTTGCCTAAAATTCCTTGAGTTAATGTCTGAGTTGGGGTGCTCTGACTTGTGGGCTTTATGTCCCAATCTATAGAAGAGAATGAAATGAACATGTGAAAGACCATTGTGCGTCTGTCTGGAGCCACATACATATGATCGTTCATATCATTGTAGTCAACTGCAGGAACTAATGCAGCTTTGCCAATTTGTTCACTTAACATATTTCTTAGAAATCATATTTTATAAAAAATACAACTTGATGACACATTTTTATGAGAATAATTGTATACTAGGATAACTGAGATGCTAGTCAAAAGTAATAACTTGGATGGTAATAATCAGAATTTTTTTGCTAACAACTAGAATGACACAGATCAACACTGCCTCACTTCTGGCATTGTCTTGCCTGAGATGCTCTACTAAATCTGGTCACACAGAGGTACCAGACAAACCCAAACTGCGGGAAATGCAGAAGATATCTCAGAACTATTAAGCCAGTGAAGTCAAGGAAAAGTTGAAGAACTTTTTTATTTTGAAAATTCAAGAGATGTGGCAACTGAAAATCGTGCAATTCTGAACCGAATTTTTCCTGCTAATGATGTCAATGGGGCAATCACTGAAACCTGAGTGGGGTTAGAGGCTTTAATCACAGTTACATATTAAAGCTAACATCCTGATTTTAAGAATGCATTTGAGACAGCATCTCCCTATGTAGCCCAGGCTACCCTCAAATTAACATTGAAGTCAAGGCTGATCATGAAGTTGCAGTCCTTCTGCCTCAGCCTCTACAGTGCAAGGTTCACAGGTATATCCCATCACACTCTTATCAATATCCTGACTTTGATGGGAGTATTGGAGCTTTGTAGTAAATTATTCCTCTTTTAATAGAAGCACATTATCCAGAAGTTTAGGACCTGTGCTTAGCAACATGTTTTGTAAAAGGAAAAAGAAGGAGAAGGAGAGGAGAGAGAGAGAGAGAGAGAGAGAGAGAGAGAGAGAGAGAGAGAGAGAGCCCAAATATTTCTACTTGTAAGTTGAAGTTTCTGTCTGCTTGATATTGGTTCAAAAATATCACAAATGATTCGAAATGTTGGCAATACATTTAGTGAGTTTTCTCTCAAAATTAAAAGGTATTTTAAAATCAGTTTTTCTTTGTTCATATATATATAGTTTCTTCTTTAACCACTATATATGATCAATGTAAGTTTTAATTTTTCTGTATTGAAAAAAAACCCAAGAAGTAAAGAATTGGGTAACCTTGCCACAGCATTTCTCTCCATGATTTTTCAATACTTTATCTAATAATTCAAGGTAAGTATTTTATGGCATCCTGATTGCATTATGCCTATTTACAAATCCAATTAATTCTACCCTTGACTATATATGTATAAAAACAAACTATGAAACACCAAACAGTAAACAAACAATAAAAAAAATAAATAAATTGTAATGAATGGAAAAATTGCCTTTTTGTTTTTTGTTTTTTGTTTTTGATTTTGGTTGGACCCTCAAACAGTGCAGGTCTATGCACATTTATTCTCATACATGTCAGATGCTGTGTTTGGCATGGATCATTGGTATTCCTCCAGATCCCCTTTACTAAGCGTTAGCACCTATCCTCCAGGTCCTGGGATACTCGCCTCATTTCTATGAGAATTGCTCTGACCTGATGACAGTGGCTTGGGTGGTAATGACAGCCTTCTTGGAATCCTATAACTATGATTAACTGAAGTGGGGTCCAGAGGTCACTGTATCTCAAAATGGGGCCATTCCTGGATGGTTTTCATGGTCCAGGATTCTCTCTGAGTTAAGACCTCAATAAATCTATGTCATTGACTTACCACCCTTTCTATTTTTTTTAATTTTCTTTCATTCTCAGGGTCAGCAAAGTATATTCTTTTAATACATTACTCAAGCAAGAACCTTCAGTTTGGTTTATTTTTTTTTCTAGACAATTTGACCTAAGATGGACCAAAGCTCATGAGATTCAATGTTTTATGAAACAGCTTACAACCTTGTGAAAGGGAAAGAAAAAAATTACGCAAGTCATGAAGTAACAAATGACAAACATATTGCTCTTGTGGATTGTGCTTCAAAAGTAGATAATATGGGGAATTTTCATGATGCATCAGCCTTTAGGCTGAATATTTAAAAGAGAAACAGAATTGCAAATGGGATTTAGGAGACAGGTTATTTCTCTTCCAAATTGAACTTATTTCTTCGGTTTGGATTCTACATCTTTTCCATGCATGTTAACATTACTTTAGGGACTTGGGGCACTGATTGACTGGCTTATCAGTTTAAGAAACTCTAAAACTGCAGAATGTTTTCCACAGTGAATTGTTCATATGCCTCAAAAAAAGCTCAGTCTAAACACATAAAACAGAACAAAACAAACAGGGAATTCTGCACTGAAACCCACTGACCTGACTGTGAACTGAGAGGAGGTGCGTACCTCTGTATCTGAAGGTAGAATTCATCTTTACTGCCTCCGGAACAAGGACTTCTCTGACCCCTGTGCTCAGGGACCTGAGAAGAATTTGTTCTAGTTCATAGCTTGAGAGGACATAGCCCATCATAGTGAGAAGTCATGGAAGGATTTGGCTCAGTGGCTTGCAGCCATGTTGATCTTCCAGAAAGCCCTGACAAGTCCAGCACCTTCAGAAAGATCCCACAATCCCCCGCCCCCATGCACTCTTATCTGGGAACTCAGTACTTAAAAGCATGAACCTATGGGAGATATTTCACATAAACCATAACTGAGGACTAGAAGCAAGCTTAGAGAAACTCAGTAAGATTGTTCTGTGTCTAAAGGGAGTCTTTCAACACAGAGGTGATGGCAGTATGTTAGTAATCTCTGAAGAGTTTGGTTTGAAAACACTTTCCCCACATTGCCTCTCTCCCTCCCAGAATTCCTGACAGGCATGGTCTTTGAATCATGCTGATGAATCTCAACACACTTTCATTTCCTGCTCAGTTTCCCAGGTCAGTAACACAAATGGATTGAAACTGAGGTAGGTTAAAATCATTTCAAGGGCTTTTGTGACAGTGGAGGCAGACATGACATAGTTCCACGTAACAATTTGTTAAAAAGTAAAGCGAAACCCATTAATTTATTGTCCTGGTGCTTAATCCTTATTTATAAGAAGGTGAACCCAAAGAAAAACATATAGTCATCCTCCTGGATATTGGAAGTAGACAAGATTGCCGGGCAAAAATTGAGAACTTGGGGGTGGGGTGGGATGGGGGTAAGGGTAGATGGGGCGAGAAAAGTGAGAAGGTGAGGATGGGGTGAGATTGGGGGAATGGGATGGCTGGGATAAAGGAAGGGTAGATATGGGAGCAGGGAAGTATATATCCTAATTACAGGAGCTATTTTAGGGTTGGCAAGAGACTTTACTCTAGAGGGGCTCCCAGGTGTCCAGGGAGATGTCCCCAGTTAGTTCCTTGGGTAGCTGAAGAGAGGGAACTTGAAATGGCCCTATCCTATAGCCATACTGATGAATATCTTGCATATTACTATAGAACCCTCATCTGGCGATGGATGGACATAGAGACAGAGACCCACATTGGAGCACCGGACTGAGCTCCCAAGGTCCAAATGAGGAGCAGAAGGAGGGAGAACATGAGCAAGGAAGTCAGGACCTCGAGGGGTGCACCCACCCACTGTGAAAGTGGGGCTGATCTATTGGGAGCTCACCAAGGCCAGCTGGACTGGGACTGAACAAGCATGGGATAAAACCGGAGTCTCTGAACATGGTGGACAATGAGGGCTAATGAGAAGCCAATTACAATGGCACTGGGTTTTGATCCTACTGCATGTACTGGCTTTGTGGGAGCCTAGCCTGTTTGGATGTTTACCTTCCTAGACCTGGATGGAGGGGGGAGGACCTTGGACTTCCCACAGGGCAGGGAACCCTGACTGCTCTTTGGACTAGAGAGGGAGGGGGAAAGGAGTGTGGGGGGGAGAGAAGTAGAGGGAGGGGAGGAAAATGGGAGGCAGAAATTTTTTCAATAAAAAAAATGTGACTTCAAGGAATCTATTTCCTAGGGGGGACAGTAAGGCACAGCTTAGGTGATTTCCTGGTACTTTTCAATTTAGAGCATAAACTTCTTCAGTTCTGTTTGTATTTTAAAGAGGATTCCTGTTAACATGTGGAAACAGATCTATGAGGGTGGCATTTCAGCTTAAGCAACTGGCCAGGGAGGAAGCTTTATAGGTAGCTCCTCCCTTCACCTAGGTGCTAAAATCCATTACACAAATTACATCTGTAATTTGAATCCAGCACCTGCTCTGGTCTAAGGAACCTTTCAGTGACCATAACTACCCATAATGTTTAAACTAAGCTAATATCTGTATTTCCACACTGAGTAAGGACACGAGGAAGGTAATATATAAAATGCCCTAATATTGAAAATAGAGTATAAATTTCTTATGACTGAAGAAGTCCCTCACACCCACTGCCTATCCAACTTTTGGTTAATTTCTTTCACCTCAAACTTTCCTCTGACCACATCTGACCATCAGTTGTGCTCTACTCACTCACCATTCATTTATTTGATTTTTCTCTTCCTTTGTTCTTTGAGAGAGTTGTGTTATTATATGTGAAGTTTCAAATGTCCCTCTGCTGAACTGGACACATGACTCAGTTTACTTGTGTCACTATGAGTGGACAATGACTTTGTGCTCTGTGTTTCCACACAGGAAATAACACACCTATTTTTTTATGATCTTTTACCAGCCTGTGTGCTCACTCAGTAAGTATCTACTTTAAGCATTAGCAATTTTGAGACACTACAGGCACAGTGCTGAACTAACATTATAAGCACATCCAATTATATGGTGCTACAATTTATCAGCTCTTGTGAATCATGATAGAATTAATGACAGGACTCTATTAGGTACAATGCTAGGGGAAAATAAACATGTCCCATGGGTTGATCATCACAATAAGGCTCTGCTCTTGTGGGTGTCTTTGTGACATTTCACCAGTCCCCAATCCAGCTTCAAAACTGCCCTTGAAGTCTCCTTTCAGACAGGCAGGTTTCCTAGCTAGTGAGATGGCTCAGTTAGCAAAAGTGCTTGCCCAGCATTTCTGACAACTTAAATCTGATCCCTGGAACCCATGGTGGAAAAAGAGAACAGGCTTATGAAAAGTGCAAGTTTCAGAAGGATGAGTGTAGCCTTGGGGTAGGGGACCTGCCTAAGTGAAGGCTCTAGATTTACTCCCCAGAAACAAAGCAAAAAGAATTTAATTTTTAAAAAATTATCTGATGGCCCTTCATTTATTTAAAAGTTTCCTCTGTATCTTCATTCACATTAGGAAAAAAAGTCAAAACCCCTAGGAAACACAGTTAGTTTGATGCTGTAATACCTCTGCTGTTTTACCCTGCTCATGTTTCTGCCTTCTCCCATCATCCTCATACCCTCTTGCCTTTTGCTTTCTAGTTCATCACTCTACGTTATTTTCTCATAACTCTGCCTTTGTTTTCATTGACCATACCATCAGTAGTGCTTATCTCCTTCCCATTGGCCTCTAGGTAAAGGCAAAATAAAATTGTTTTTATTGAACTATATATTTTTCTCCCCTTCCCCCCCTTACTTTCCTCTCCCATTCTCCCCTCTCTCATGGTCCCCATGCTCCCAATTTACTCAGGAGATTTTGTCTTTCTCTGTGTAGCTTAGATCCATGTATGTCTCTCTTAAGATCCTCTTTGTTATCTAGTTTCTTTGGGATTGTGAAATATAGGCTGGTTTTTCTGTGCTTTATGTCTAAAAGTCACTTATGAGTGAGTACATATTATATTTGCCTTTCTGGGTTTGTTGTAGTAAGGTCGTTTGTTTGTTTCCCAGCTGCCTAGCAACTCAGACCTGAAATAATCACACAGACTATATTAATTAAAACATTGGCTAACACTTATATCTTAATTTAACCCATTTCTAGTAATCTGTGTATCGTCACGTGGCTATGTCTTACCTGGTGAAGTTTCAGCACCTGTGTTCAGCAGGGATACATGGCTTCTCTCTGACTCTGCCTCCTTTCTCCCACCATCCAGCTTAGTTTTCCCCACCTAACTAAATTCTGACTTGCTATAGGTCCAAAGCAGTTTCTTTATTAATCAATGGTAATCACAGCATACAGGGGGAAATCCTACATCACCTCCTTTTTTCTGCTTAAATAAAAAGAAAGGTTTTAACTTTAACATAGTAAAATAACATATAACAAACCAGGTATCAAACAATAATTACAGTTAAAATATTTATATCTACTTTATATTTTATCATAACTAAAGACTACTATAACTATCAATTCTTCAAGTACATCAAAGACTCCAGAAAAATATAATATTACCTAAGTAAACAATAAGTTCATTTTAAGCAACTTCTAAAACTCTAGAATTGACAGAGACATCTCACTGCCTGGATAGTCACCCAAAGTTCTTCTGTCCTATTGGAGCATCTGTCTTCAGCCTACAGGCCCATAGTATCTGGTAGACTTTTCCATGAATTGGAAATTTCAAAAATAGTTCCACCTATATTGGCAGTATATCAGTAACTTTCTTCTGTGTCCTGCAGAATGTCTAGAAGAAGTTTTCATGAAGCAAGTACCCCAAAGAATTGTCTCACCTTCATTTCTATGTGGGTCTTGCATGACCAGTTCATCAAGCAGTCCAGGCAAGAGCAGTTTCTTGCCCAAATGGCTAACCAACTCTACAAGGAGCTTCTTCGATGCCCATCTTCCTCTTGAAGTAATTGGTACTGCCAGGAGCAGATGTGTCTCATGGTCATGAAAAGTCCTAACCTCTTAAAACATTTAAATGCCACATTCATTAGGTCTTTGAAAGGTTTGAAGAACAGCTATCTAATTAAAATATATCTCTATATATCTAGAAAACCTGACTAACATGACTAGAAGTTTGACTATTATAGCTGATTATCTATTAACCTATATTTCTTTATTACATTACATTTTTAAATGAGCTGGACAAACATAATATCTTAATAAAGATCAGAAATACAGTATAACAAAATTGACCTTAAATTTGTATTAATAAACCAAGATTTATACTAATGCAAATCTCTATAGCATATTGCTCTTTAAATGTAAACAGGCATTTACAAACAATATTTGGGAATATGGGCATAGTTCTTTCCACACTGCTTCCTGATTTTTGTTGGGTAAAGTAATTTTTGGGGTTGTTCATGGCAACCTTTTAGGGGGTCTTGGTGCATCAAACCACATTGGTCTGGAAGGATTTACAGGTTGTCATTTTCTGTAGAAACAAAAGAAGAACCTCTTTTCCAAAGCAATGTATCCTTAGATCCATATTTTGAAGACAAAATACCTTTAAAATATTTATGTTAATTACTTAGCTCCTTCACAGTCAAAAAGTTCAAAGAAAACACAAAAATATACATAATCCAGACTCTTTTTTGTATATTCTACCTTTACATGGCTTTTCTTACTTTATTACTTTTTAATATTTATTTTATTATCTTTACTCCTTTAATCTGACTCTCTGTACTCTGCCTCTTTAAAGACTTTATTTTTCATAAACCATTTACTTCTTTTTATAACTCTCTATGCTCTTTTTATTTTTCTCCTAAGCCTATGTATATTTTTTTAAACACATTGTGTCTCACTTAGTGTTCTTTTATGACTGAATCTGTCCTATTGTGTATCTTTAATCCTTTTCTGTCCTAGACAGCTTCTTAAAACGCTAAGCGCTTCTTAAAAATTTAAGCTGCAGCATTGCTAGGACACAAACAGCCTTGTATGCTTGCTCTGCCCAGTCCAACATGGTGGAAGTCCATTTACCACCTCTGCAAGCCATGCATATTGTCCCAGATCCAGGTATACAACTAGTCAATGTCATGCCATTAAGGAGGTTGTAACACTCTATTCACAAACCCCATTTAAATACTCGACTTTCTGAAAGAGCCAGAGGTTGTTCTGGCAGCATGGCCCAGGAAGTTGCCTTTTCATAAGCTCATGGCTTTCAAAAAGTAAGTGTTTTTTTTTTTATTATTTTTTTATTAAGAAAGAAAAAAAAA
>NC_022013.1:39905384-39911992 GCF_000317375.1 Microtus ochrogaster | reverse complement strand
TTTGCTACCGCTGAATCAGGAAGACCTCTCTTAAAGGAGCCACAGCAGGCTACCGGCAAGCAAAGCCCATATGGAAAAAAAATATATACAGGCAAACATTGTTTTTTTTTTTTGTTTTTTGGCGGGTTTTTTTTTGGTGTCTAGAATTCCTTTCCAAGCCTTCTCAGGTTTAAAGTGGATTTTAGTTAACCATGTGGGCAATTTCTTGTAGTAAGGCTGATTGTTTGTTTCCCAGCCTCTTGGCAGCTCAGACCTGAAATAATCACACAGAAATTGTATTGATTAAAACACCGTTTGGCTCATTAGTCCTAGCTTCTTATTGGCTAACACTTATATTTAATTTAACCCATTTCTAGTAATCTGTGTATCACCACGTGGCCTTGGTTTATCAGGCAAAGTTCTGGCGCCTGTGTCCAGTGGGTCTACATGGCTTCTCTCTGACTCTGCCTCCTTTCTCCTAGCATTCAACTCACTTTTTCCTTCCTAAGTTCTGCCTTGTTATCGGTCCAAAGCAGTTTCTTTATTAATCAATGGTAATCACAGCATACAGAGGGAAATCCTACATCACTGGGTCTGGGTTACCTCACTCAATATAATGTTTTGATCCATCCATTTGCCTACAAATTTCAAGATGTCATTATTTTTTTCCACTGTGTAGTATTTCATGTAGTACCACATTTTCCTTACCCATTCTTCAGTCAAGGGGCCTTTAGGTTGTTTCCAGGTTATGGTTATGACAAATAATGCTGCTATGAGAAGAGTTAAGCACATGTCCTTGTGTTACAATTGAGCATCCTTTGGATATATACCCAAATGTGGTATTGCTGGGTCTTGAGGTAGGTTGTTTCCTAATTTTCTGAGAAATCGTCATACAGATATTCAAAGCAGCTGTACCAATTTGCACTCTCATCAGCAATCCAGAAGTATTCCTTTTTCCCACAACCTCTCCAGCATAAGTTGTCATCAGTGTTTTTGGTCTTAGTTATTCTTACAGGTGTAAGATGGAATATCAGAGTTGTTTTGGTTTTCTTTTCTCTGATGGTTAAGGATGTCGAGCATTTCCTTATGTGTCTTTCAGCCATTTTATATTCACCGATTGAGAGCTCTTTGTTTAGGTCTGTACCACATTTTTATTGGATTATTTGTTCTTTTGATGGCCAATTTCTTGAGTTTTTTGTATATTTTGGAGATCAGACCTCTGTCTGATGTGGTTTGTGAAGATCTTTTCCCATTCTGTAGGCTGCCATCTTGTTGACCATGTCCTTTCCTTTACAGAAACTTCTCAGTTTCAGGATGTCCCGTTTATTAATTATTACTCCCAGTGTCTGTGCTACTGTGATTATATTTAGGATGTGGTCTCCTGTGTCAATGTGTTCAAGTGTACTTCCCACTACAGGAAGACCAAAGAAACTGAATTAAAAGCCTGAATATACACACAACTATGAACACCTGATTTTTGACAAAGAAGCAAAGAATATAAAGTGGAAAAAAGAAAACATATTCAGCAAATGGTTCTGGCACAACTGGATATCAACACGTAGAAAAATGAAAATAGATTCATATCTATTGCCATGCACATAACTCAAATCCAAATGAATCAAAGACCTCAACATAAAACCAACCACACTGAACACCTAGCCCCTTCTTTTCTGCATTTTCTTGCTTCCCATCTGAGACAGTACTGGTCACACCAGCATTAACATTGCTTTTTGTTGCTGTTGTTGCTAATTAAATGAGAGAAGATTTTGAAAAGCATTTAAAATTAGCTGTCTGATGTGTTTGGTACAGAAACAAACAGGATTCTAGTTTTATTGGTTGTTATGGTATCCTCCAACTTTGTGGAGCAAATAAATGATCCAGCTTCAGAGTCTTCTCTGATGTTAAACTTTTTCATTTCCTGCAAGAAATGCTGCTGTTTTGTTTTGAATATGCATGCCATTATTTTTAAGGGGCAAGAACCTCATCCCACACAAAAGGGACCCCCTCATCCAATCTCAGTGGATTTGCTAGAGCTCCTATGGCTTGGGCTCAGCTCACCTGCTCAGTTTCCACACCAGTTGTGGTATACAGTTAGTGTCTGCGCCACTCAAGATATTTAAAATTCGAAGTTCTCCCAACATTCAACAGAATCAGTGCCTAATTCATCAAAATGAGTTATTGGCAACACAATGAATGTCTTGTGTGAATTATAGCAACCCCTGTTAATTGCCTGAAATCTGCAAACCTGCAGGAAGCATTTGCAATAAATTGATTTTTTTTCCACGCATTGCCTTAGTAATAAATAAATCCTCTTGGTGATTAATAAGTACTCCTTTTGATTTTGTTCCTTTTTAATTAAAAACCATGAAGACGATCAAGAGGAATCCCAAAACCACATCTGGCAAAATAGAGCAGTAAGCACACAAAACAGGCCCGGGGCCTCTCCTTGTAGTCACCACTGTTGAGCCCATCTCTGTTTCAAATGGCAGGAATGGAATTCAGATAAACAGGCAAAGAGAGCGTGTTTGAGTTTATGTGACTAGTAGTGTCCAGTCTTGGGTTTGATCAGAAAAAAAAATGTGATACATGTTACCAGTATCTTTTCCTCCTTCATCTCTGAGGCTCTTTGCCTTGGACTCTTTCCAGCAAACTTACAAAGAGCTAATCATTTACATCAATCTATGTAAATTCTAGGATTTGTGGACTTAGACAAAGATTTTCTTTCTACCATGGCCTTTCAGTGCTGAACTCTGAAGTGTCTTCTGTCTCCTAGATATACCCACATATGTTATAAGTAGAACAGACTTTGGGGTAAAGTGGAAATGGTTTTCCTGAATACCTACTGTGTGCAAGGTATTGTCCTCAGAACTAGTGATAAAATACATTAAAAAGAAATTTATTCCAGCCAGTGCTAAAATGCACATCTTGGCAGAGAATGGCATGCAAACTATTTGACCAACAAATTCCCAGTAGTAATTTTATATTGAAATCAGTTCTAGAAAGATATTAATCAGAATCAGCAATGGTGGTATCTGCAGCTATTTTAATGGTAGTAACTAGGCAAGGATGCTTTTACATAGCTAATAGATGAGTAACAAAACATTCAGGTCCATGGAACGTGCTACCACTTCCTGTTTATACTATAGAAAAATACAAAGTCAAAAATAAGACTACTGAGCTCAGAACCATACATATGCTAAGAACTTTCTCAATTAGGCAAGATTGGGCACATAAAAATAATTCAACTTTGGGAATGTGGCATTGCCAAATTTGGTAGTTGATACCAAATTTGGTTGGTAGCATGCTTGCCTCTCACGCAGAAAGCCAGGGTTCAATCCCAGTACTGTATAAACTAAGCAAGGTGCCCTGCACCTTCAATTCCAGCACTTATGAGGTAGAGGCAGAGAGATGAGAAATTTAAGGTTATTCTTAGCTATATAAGAGTTTCAAGACAGTGTGATCTACATCCTGCCCTCACTCGAAAACAGCAACAGATCTCATGAAAGAAGTATGATTTTCTATTTCATTCCCAGGCTTGTAAGCATGTCCAAGACACATGGAGTCTCTAGAATGAGCTCTATATGAACTTCAAGGTCTTTTCAAGCTTGAAAAACTGAATGATTCTGACCTCCTTCCCAAAGTAATTAATTTTTATACTTTTTAACATTCAGTAGTGTCTGCAAAAATAACGCAAGTTGGACAAAATTAAATTGTACAATCATAATTTTATTATTCAAATTATTAGAAGGGCATTATTAATAACCTTATTTAAAAAGAACCAAAAGTTTTATTCTTTAATGACTCACATGTTAATATTTGTAAACCTCATTAAGTGACTTTGAAAATGCCTAGTGATACAGAGTAATGATTTATTTTCTAGCTTGTACAATCTGTATTTAGATTAACATCTTTCTGATCAGTAAACATTCTCTAAGTGTAGTTGGCATAACCTTGGCAGCTAGTGGAACAAATATTTGAAGAGAAAGAACCCTAAGTGTTTCTGACTTGAGCTGGTTAGCATTGGTACTCTTTGATTTAATAAGAAACACCCACCCAAATGTTACCCTAGAAGAATTTGCTTTTTTCTCATCCATGCTTACAAATGCAAAATATTCATAAGAAGAACAGTAAAAGTAGCTAGTATTAGTGGTTCATTAAAGTATATACATAGCAGTTACTATAGCTAACATTGTGGTTACTATAGCAAACGTTAGTGGATCTATATAATATATACATAGTGGTCACTATAGATAGCATTAGCTCATATATATATATATATATATAGTGGTTACTATATGGGAGCCACTTTTCTGAGTGCTTTGGATCTTGGTTAATTTTAATCCTCAGTAGCCCTGTGAAATGCTGTTGCTGTTAGTTTGTCTTGCAAATGGAAACAGGAGTGACCTGAGGAGAGACACTTACCTGCTCAACATTGCATCCCTGAGAATTGCCCATTTCCTTTCCATCAGGGAGTCAATGTCGTTTTTACTACTGCATCAACCCTGCAGATCCCTTTCATTCTCTTTTACCACCCTTAAAGTGTGGGATGTCTCCATAGAAACTTATTTAATTGCCTAGAACTTAGTATCATCTTGAATCCTGGTTTGTGTCTCTCAGGAGGACAGAGTTTATATTACATTAGAGAAACAAGAGGCTTCGCTTTGTCTGAAGGGAGTTTGGATTTTTGCAAGAGGATGGGATAAATATTTGGAGGAGGTCTGATTGAAGTCTAATTGTTGAAGCAAATCTACCCATTTAAATGGCTTCCTCGCATTTGGCTTTGTAGGCAAGCATATTTAAGCTAATTGTATTAAATATTCAAAATTATGAACTGGCAAAGGATAGAATGATTAATTGGACATAATTTCCCAGGATGGGCATAGGCTACAAGATGTATGAAGCAGTCTCTGAAAAGAGATGCAAGAAGAAAACGAAGTAAAATTCAAGTGATTTTTCAAACTCCCTTAGTAATACCAGACATAAAATGTTACAAGCAAATAAGGCAACATGCCTTGCTCCTGAGATGAGTGCTTTGGGGTAAATAAAATGCTAGAGTATCAAGCAAATTGGAAGACCTTCATTTTCCTGTGCCAATTTCTAAGTAATTGAAGATGATTATAATCTTCTATCCCTCCTGCCTTTTCTCCCTAAATGCTGGGATTACAGGAGTCGGCCACCATACCTAGTCTATGTGGGATTAAGGGTTGAATCTAGGGCTTCCTGAATGGCAGGCAAACACTATCAATTGAGCTACATCCCTCAGCTCTGAAATTTTCTCTATAACATCCAGATGCTTCCATGACCTTACAAGGTAGCTTGAAAACCAAAGATTTTTTTTAAAATGCAAAACAATTTAAGTAGTGTCATTAAGTAAGTGTTCAAATGTTAATCAACATCATCTTTCTCCATTAAGCATTGTTTAGTCTTAACTAAGTAATTATGAAAGTAAATAAATAGAACACTTCAACCAGGCGTCCATCCTCCTGGGACTGGCACACCATCTCTCAGAGTGGGAGTCAGTTTCCCACGTGAGCGTCAGGAAGAACTTGATAATTTCCCTGGTTGTAGCGTATTTGATCTGCTTTCTCATTCCTGAGACTGCTCTTTCCCCTGGGACAGTAGGTGGTGAAAAGAGGAGTTCATGTAGGCAACTCAGCCTTAGAGTCCAGCAAACATGTGCAGACTTCCAGAGACGCTCAGGTAACCTGCCTGTGGCTGTAGTTTCCAAGACTAGCCCTAGTATTAAATAACAATTTAGTTACTCAGAAACACTCAATGACATTCTAGTCTACTAATCTCCTTATTTGCCCGCCTCTAAAGGCATGAGCCTTCACTGCCTGGTTTAGTCTTCTTTGATGGTTAAGTACAAGTGGATAATGTTAAAAAGGATTTTTTTAATTTGTTTTCTTGTTTTTTCTATTTAATAATGGGAAACTCAAAAGTTTTGACTTTTTAAAAAAAGAATTTACATAGAATTGTATCAGTAACTAGTAAATACTATAAATAATAGGTATTTACCCCTTTATTTTCTTTTTTTTCTCTCTAAGATCGGCTCATACAGTCCATGTAACATGAGCTGGATAATTTTTATGTCACTTTGACATGAGCTCGGGTCGTCTGTGAAGAAAGAATTTTAATAATAATACATAAAATGCCTGAGTAGGAGTGACCTGTAGGCAAGTCTGTAGTGCATTTTCTTGATTGGTTATTGAGGTGAGAGGGCCCAGCTGACTGTGGGTGGTGCCAACCTTGGGCAGGTGTTTCTGTGACCCAGGTGTCATAAGAAGCAGGCTGAGCAAGCCATGGGGAGCAAGCTGGTTAGTAGTCCTCTCATATAGCTTCAGTTCCTGCCTCTAGGTTTTTGCTCTGGCTTTTTTCAGTGGTGGGGTATGACTCGAGAGTTAAAAACTGAAATAAACTTTTCTCTCCCCATCTCCCCTTACCCCCATCCCACCCCACCCCCAAGATCCCAATTTTTTGCCTGGCAATCTTGTCTACCTCCCATAACCAGGAGGATAGCTATATTTTTTTCTTTGGGTTCACCTTCTTATTTAGCTTCTTTAGGATATCAAATTACAGACTCACTGACCTTTATTTATGGCTAGAAACCAATTATGAGTGAGTACATC
>NC_022013.1:39883658-39904058 GCF_000317375.1 Microtus ochrogaster | reverse complement strand
GGATGGAGGGGGGAGGACTTTGGACTTTCCACAGGGCAGGGAACCCTTACTGCTCTTCAGACTGGAGAGGGAGGGGGAGATGAGTGGGGGGGGGGAAAGGAGTGGGAGGAGGAGTAGGGAAATGGGAGGCTGGGAGGAGGCGGAAATTTTTTTTTTCAATAAAAAAATTGAAAAAGAAAAAAAACTGAAATAAATCTTTTTTCCCCCAAGTTATCATTGGTTATGCATTTTATCACAGCAATGGAAACAGAACTGTGATTTAGCCCAAATTGGCTTTGAACTTACAATGTAGGCAGGGATGACTTTGTACTCCTGATCTGGTTGCCTGTTACCTATAAAAGCAGTCAGTGCAGGCATGTATCACTTCACCCCACTAGGTCTTAAAGTACATTTTCTCAGAACAATGAAAAAAGAAGCTCATAATACTGAAGCTATTTTATGATGTTGGATTAGTTGCCATAAATATTATCTTTCAAGGAACCATGCAAATTGACATTTTTTCAGCTTAGTTTGGTCTATGTATTTGTGTATGAGAAAGTACATACTTTGACTTCTTCTGTCTTTGGTTCGTTCACATTCGCTGATTCATGGTATGAATCTGGCTTTCTAGTCAGTGTTGTAAGACACGTTAGAGCTCATTGGGTTCATCCTGGGAAATCCTGTTTCTGATGGGCTTTCCCCGGTCACTGTCATCTACATGTCAGACATCAGACTATCCAATTCTGGTCTGAGTTCTACTGACTCCACAAGAAGCAGCAGCTAGAATGAATCATCCGGAAGCCAGCACAGGAGACTTTGTCTTCTAAACTAAAAGTGTAAGGCAGAGAAACAAAGATTACAAAGTTTTGCTCTCAACCTACAAGCTTAGTTTAAAGCTCCAAACGAGGTTGCCACCCTGCCCTCAAGGGTTCCGCTTGCAAACCTTCTAAACAATTTATAAAAATTAATTGCACTGAAGAGTGTCTTGCGCAGTACTCACGTAACTTATACTCTCTGAGCTACGCATGTTAGGTGAGTGATTTGAGGCGTTTTCCGGAGTCATCCTGCATTCCAGTTCACTCTAATTTCCCCTGGATTAGCAAATCAGTTTTGTGTAATACTCAATGAGTCAGTAGTCTCAGCACGAGGAGAGTCTCGCCAAAGGATGACAAATACCTAAATGTGCACTCTGAGGGTCATTGTGAGGATTAGCACAGATAAAGCCTGAAAACATTGAGATCTGTGTCCAGCAGAACAGGAAGCACTCACTCATTCAGTCAGTTATAAGTAATTGCTATTACTTCTACTTTTGGGATTTCGCTGGACTCACTTTCTGTGGCGTCACCACCTAACAGTATGAGAACAAAGCCACGTGGAAATAACACAGGCACCTAACAAGAAGGATGATTTCTCATTTTAACCCACACAGTTCTCTGACACCTATAATGGTTTCAATCAATTATATTAAAAATCAATTTTACTACCTTTTGTATTCATCTATTAGTGAACAGCTGTGATGGTGTCAGACAATAAGACAGGCATGCAAATTATGTTATGTATAATTTCATTAGTCTTCATTTCATCTTTCTCATAGGAGAAAAACTGCAACAAGGTTGTAATTTAGTGACTCAGGTTCACACATCTAGAGAATGGTAGAACTGGGTTACAGAAAACATTGTAAATAAATTGTTGTGGGGCATTTGTACTCTGTATGAAGATGTGTCACTGTGATTTGGTTTAATAAAGAGCTGAATGGCCAGTGGTTGGCAGGGAAGAGTAGGTGGGACTTACAGGCAGACTGAGGAAGTGAAAGGGATGCACCTAGATGCCAGAACTTTGCCTGCAGACTTGGAGAAAGTCTGATATATTGTACTGAGGAAAGGAAAAAAGTCACGTGGAAGGACATAGATTAATAAACACAGGTTCATTTAAGTTCTAATAGCTAGTCGGGGACAAGCTTAAGCTAAAGGTCAATTTTTCAAAATTAACAATAAGTCTCTGGGTAGTTGTTTGGGGACTGGTTGTCCAAGAAAGTCCAAAAAGAAAGTCTGACTGTACTCAACTAGTATAATATTTTGATCTACCTATTATCTGGTAATTTCTCTTTAGTTACTTTAGCACATAATTTCAATGGTTTGAACCATGATGGTGTTCATTAAACCTTGAATAAAGTTCGTACTGAACTTCCCAGAAGTCAGGGTGTGCAACCCTTCTGATTCAAAAAGTTTATCCATGATGGCTGGAATATTGGGCCTCTGAAGATAAACATGCCTGGAACTTTTGCATAATTTACCTATGGCAGAAAGGTGATCTTATGTATCTGATTAAAGATTTTTATGAAGGAGCTATTGTGCTGACTTGTCTGACTAGGTTACATATAAACACATGAACCTATTTTTTCTTATTTTTTTTTAACATGCATTTGTTTTGCCTGCTTGTCTGTGCTTCACATGTCTGAACTTTCCGAGGAGGCCGGAAGAGGGCATTGCATTCCCTAGAGCTGGAGTTACAGATTACCAAGTCTTTCTGTAAGAATAGCCAGTGTTCGTAAAGGCTGAGCCCCCCCCCCCAGTCACACAGTGACCTTATAAATTAAAGAGAAAAGCACAAAAGCCAGAGAAAAAAGGAAATAAGCAGAAACCACAGAGTGCATTATCAAGACAGAAAGAATTATCAGAATACAGACTTCAGACCAGTAATTCTCAACCTCTAATGCTGTGACTCTTTAATACAGTTCCTCATGTTGTGGTGACCCCCAACTATAAAGTTACTTTGTTGCTACTTCATGATGTAATTTTGCTACTATTATGAATCATGATACAAATATTTGAATTTTCCAATGGCCACAAAAGGGTCATGACCAACAGTTTGAGAACCACTGTTTTAGAGTCAAAGTCATGGCATCTAAAAGAAATCATTCATGACATGATGTTCTCAGTCCTGTACCAGCCATTTCAGACTTCTCACCCTCACTCAACTGAATAATATTTGGGTTTGTTTAGAACACTAAGCTTGTTACAGAAACAATATAAAATAAACACATCTTTCTTATAGTATCTTGCTGTGGGATAATGCTCTGTACACTGAAAAATTTGTCACTCATATTGGTTTAATAAAACACTGATTGGTCAGTAACCAGTCAGGAAGTATAGGCAGGGCAACCAGACTAGGAGAATTCTAGAAAGAGGAAAGTAAGAGATGCAGTCACCAGCCAGACACAGAGGAAGCAAGATGAGAATGCCTCAAAGAAAAAAAGATACCAAGTCATGTGGCTAAACATAGACAAAAATTATGGGTTAATTTATGTTGTAAGAGCTAGTTAATAATAGGCCTGAGCTAATTGGCCAAACAGTTTATAATTAATCTAAACCTGTGTGTATTTCATTGGGATTGAATGGCTGTGGTACTGGGCAGGACAGGGTGAGACTGAAAGTTCCACATGTGGTACCTGGTGCCCATTCTTTTCTACAAGTTCTTTCACAAGTCAGAGCATCTGATTCGCCCCCATGTGGATCAGATTTTTGAATGACTTGATTGCAGCACACATATGAGGTATTTAACTCATTTTTTGTCATTAAAAAGTTTCAGGAAATTTAGTATGACAGTTTAGTAGAGAGAAGGATGGGAGATGGGGGTAGGTGGGGACATGGCCATTTAAAGCTGTGGGAGATCTGTAGTTGTTTTCAGTTCCCTAAGGAATTCTGATAAGGCCATAGGAGACATTTATCTTGTGTCATTAAAAAACCACAGACCCATCAACAGGACTACCAGCAACTTGGAGAGCTTTAGTTTTGTAGAGGCATACATTTGTTGTGAAGTATTTGTTTACTTCACTGTGTGAAGATGTGTCACTGTGATTGCTTTAATACAGAGCTGATGGCCAATAGTTAGGCAGGATGGATAGGTGGCATTTCCTGGAAGAGAGAGGAAGAGGAAGAGGAATGAAGGCACGTGATTTCGCAAAGCAGACTCGAAGCAAGTCGGATGTACCATACTAAGAAGTGGTAACCGAGCCATGTGGCAGAATATAGATTAAAACTTATGGGTTAATTAATTATAAGAACTAGTTGGGAAGCAACCTAAGCCAAGGCCAAACTTTACTAATTAATGATAAGTCTCCGGGTCATTTTTGCAGGCTGGCATTCCAAAGATAGTCTGACAAAAAAACTTACTACACACTTTCATCATGAGAAGAACATGTGTGAGAAACAGAGTTTTTGTAACATCTCTATTTTATAAATATAGAAACATAAACATAGCAAAAATGGTTCTATTTAATTAGACATTTTGCTTATACTGTAATTCTCCTTGAATTAATTGACAAGTTGTAAAATAAATGAACTTTTATTATCCCATTTTTTCAGTTTAAAATGTATACTTTTAAAGTTCTTGCCTACTATTTTTTCAACTTGAAATTCTGTTTACTGGGGTGTCTGTCATTTAGAATATAACGGGTAAGGTAGGTTATAAATGATTAAACATCTGTTCGTCAAAGGATAAGCAAGAAGATGCCATTTCACAGACTGGCCACTGGGTGGCAGTATCTTACAGGAGCAAATGGACTTTTGGTTTTTAAACAGTTAATCTGCCTTTCTGTTTTGAAGAAGGTACCAGAGTTGGGTGGGGTGGAGAGTTTATACTGCATTTAATACTTTTTCAAAAGAGAAAGAATTTTTTAATAGCGTAGCAACTTTGATTTATAACATCCATTCTTTTGCGGGGAGGAATTTACTTTGAAATGTCTTTTATAAGTAAACTGACAACACAGCCTTAGTTAATTCTTTATCCATGGGAAAACTTGTAGAACTCTTTTTGCATCTGTACAGGCAGGCTACAATAACAGCGATAGCACCTGTGGCGATATCCTAAGTCCCCCCAGTGTTTTTAGGAAAAATATTATATGGCTTGCATTTATTACATTTGATTGCACAACCAGTGCCTTTCCTACATGATCAAAACTTTCGTGTTTGTGACACGACTTTTTAGTGCTACAATTTGAGGCCAGGTGAAAAGCGATAAGGTTCCTTTAAAGGAATGATCTGGGCAGGAAAGAGGCTATTTAGAAACTGCTTAGTGAATGCTCGGGTAGCCTTTCTGTGGCTGGTTCACCTATCAGAACGTCAGCTGATACTGTCAGTGTGAGACCCTAAGGGGAGGGCTTCCCTGATCCCAAGTCTCTCCAGCTGGCTCACCCTCACCTCGCAGCTGCTTATCAGTAAAATTGTTCCCCCTTTCTGCTTTACTCACTGTTTTCTCTGGGCTGCGGAGGGTGTTAGCCCACTTGTCTAGGTGCTCCTGAGTATCGCACTGGTTTGCGGATACCTCATCTTCTCCCTATCAGAACGGATGTTCGAGGCTCTGCTTCATTAGCTTTGCGTTCACAAACATGTTGATCGATGCAAGTTCAAATGCACTTTAAAGCGATGGGTGCCACGGTTTGCCCTAACCTTGAGGAAGAAATGGCTCTGTTTCAGTGTCAGCAATTTCAGATTTAATAGTTCTTGCTTCAACTATTGGGCTGAGTATGGACTGAGTTTTTGAGGTATAAATGTTCATATGTATTTGGACTTCGATCTTCTCTTGTGTCTGAAACAGATGAAAAGTTCCGAACCATTTCCCAGGTTGGAGTAGCTGCTTCACACATCTGAAAGGTGACTTCTGTGGTGGCAATTGTTAAAAATGTATTGCTGTCATCTTTCATTACGTGTAGGTGTGTGTGTCTGCATGTGGGTGTGAGCTCGTGAATGCCGATGCCTGAGGAGGTCAGAGGAGTCAGATCCCATGCCAGTTGCAGCTGCAACCCAACCTGGATGCTGGAAACAGAACTCCCATCCTTTGCAAGAGTAGTGAGTGCTCCTAACTGTTCAGCCAGTCACAATCTACAGGGTATTCTATGGCGGTAATTGATTCATAAAAATTTTATCAGTGATTATGAAATATGAACAAAAAAGTTAGACCTGTGCTAAAGTCTAGCAATGATTTTATTGAAATATCACTCTTTCTTTTCTGGAATAAAACCTGAAAGATATGACCAAAGAAATGCCAGGAAATGGAATGCTAGGAAACCGAGCCAGGCTTGATCAATCGAGCTAATGGAGTGTGCACTCAGTGGTCAGCGTGCAGGGGCTGCTTAGTGTTTCTGCTTCTTTCTGTTAACCTTTGTTTAAAAATTAGTTTTCCATTAAGGCAATATCAACAGATGTCCGGATGTGTTGACCTTTTTCACATGCCAACCATGCTGTCTTGTTGTCTGGAACTCTAGAAAAGACAGAATCACAACAGAATACGAAGACATTTAGTGGCATGGTGCCCGGAATGTAGCATTGCGGAGTAGCAGTGGTTGGTGGTTGCACTATAGGCCCGCAGGGTTTTCCTTTTTTTTTTAAATTACATGATCCACTGACTTTCATCAAATCACTCATAAACTTTTGGAAAAACAAGACCTACACAGACTGAACATTTGGCTAATAAAAAGAGACATAATAAGTCCATGTGTCAAAACGTATAATCTTAAAGCCCTCAAAGGGACTGACACCACAGTCTGAAGAAACTTATCGCTTCATATAATATGTGGAAAATATATTTAAGAGAAATCCTTGTCAAACCCACTTAGTTTTAATGTCCCACTGGAGGCTGGTTATAGTAAAGATAAAAGCAGGAACCAAATATCTGATTTTATTTATTTATTTTTTTTACTGTTTTTTTTCTTGTAATCTAATTCTTCATCCAAGTTTTGTGTCCTGAGTTGTCCTTTTCCATTTTGTGGCCTTGGCGTATCTTGAGGCGTGGAAGATTGGCAAGAAGAAGAGACAGACTGCAAGCAGTCCATGTCTTTGGGGGCAGCAGGAATGTCCTGCAGAAAAGACCCTCAGAGACAGGATGTTTTCATGTGCAGGATTAATGAAAGAGAGCAGCAAACACTTTGTGGATCCAGAGCTCTGTTCTGGAACAGGAAGCAAATGGCATCAATGATTGCTGTCTGTTGTCTTAGTGTGACAGCCAGGGGCAGAATCTGAAGGTCAGATGCCAATGCCGCTCTCTACCCTTCAGATGCCATGAAGGATGTGAGTAACTTCCTAGGTTTTAATTATTTTAAATTTATCCCAAATGTCTGTCCAATGTTATTATTTGTTTAAAACCTAAAGTCCTTTATCTCACAAAATGCTCTGTAACATTGTAGTTTATTACTCTATTTTCCCAAGGAGTTTAGACTTGTCATACCTTATTGCTGTAAGGCCTATTATACAGACTCCAGAGCCACAAGTTTTACCTATAGTCTTTGTTACCTATCACTTTCTCTGTATGATCTCTACAAATGGCATGGCTATCAGAGTATAGATCCACACGAGGCAGGAAGAAAGTCTGACTCAACAGGATTCAGGAATTGGTGTTGGTTCAAACTTCTAGCATCTGACACTGGGCAATTTATATTAGGGATATTTAAGTACAGTGCATTTTGGAAAAATTGTTACCTGATGATAGCATAATCCAAAGTGTACAACAAAGCTTAAGAAAAGATCACATTGAGACTCTTTTCAAAGTTCATATGACATCTTCTTTAAAGATGGGTTCTATTGACTGAGAAATAATGCTCAAGATAAGGGTGTAGGGAGAACATAAGCACAAAGTCTGGGGGCGCCAGATGTAGTCTGGCCATACAGAGGGTGCAGAGGTCACTGGGCCATCAACCTGAGAGACCCTACCAAAGGAAGTCCCCAGCTAATCCTCCTAGTTTCACTCCTCTGCTTTGTTTTCTCTGTCTTTGAGCTGTCTTGTTTTAAACTGGAAAATTACAGTAGCCCTTATAGTGAAGAACAGCCCTCTTCATTCCCAGTGCACATTAATGAAACAACCTTCAGGATCATGCCTGCTAATTTTGGTTTTGCAATCCATTTCCTGATGTTTTGTGGGAGAGGAAAGGACTTGGGTATTTAGTGGCAGATCTGTCTTTCAGAGAGACAATGACAGAAAGCAAAGCCTGCTTGCTGCTCCTTTCAATTTCTTGGGCAAGCATAGCTAAATCATGTTCTATTTCATGCCAAAGCCACCGAGCTAATAGGAGAAAGAAGAATAGCTCAGACTTTGATGAACGAGATGATACCCTTCGATGTGAATCTCTCCTCCTGTCTGTGAAACAGATTCCAGTTCCTCAGTCTCCTAACGAAATATGGATTCCTATTATTTGCTGTGTTTAAAAAGATAAATATAGGAATAAAAGATGCATTATTTGTGGGATAATTTTCTTTACATTTAAACCCATTAGTAAATTAAGACACTGATTACTATGATATGGTCCTGAAATACAGACTTTTGTTCACAGTTGCCTAGACTAATGAGGGTTTCCTGTTACTGCTATGGTGCTTTAAAGCTCAGATTTGCTGCAAATAAAAAGTACTCAACGTATTAGAGTTCCCCTCTGAAACAGCTCTGCACATTTGCATACTTTGCCTCTCTAGCCAGTGAGAAACTACTGACGAGTTTCTGCTTGCATTGTTTTTCTGCACAGAAATACAGAGTGATCAAAACCCCTGAGTCTCAGGTCAAGTCAAATACTTGGGCTTCTTCTATAATTTTTTTCTCTACCAATACTGTAGTCTAAGTGAAGGAGAGGAAAAACACACAGAGGAAATAACAGAGGTTGAGCAATCTTGCTTACTATATGAACATATAATACATACTATAATATATCTAGTCTGTCAGTCACATATTAGATAATGCTTCCCTAAAAGCAATACATATTTTATAAGTCAGATAAAATTATTGGTAACTTGAAAAAATCTAACAAAAAAATCTCCATGACTCAAGATGTCATTAAACGAGAACTTTCTGTATTAAGTGTTTAGACTCGCCTTGTATTGGCCACAGGCTGGGATGAAATGGATCCTTTCTTACAGTTTTAACAAGTTAGCACAGCCAGCAGAATACACAGACTCCTGCACTAGAGACAGAGCTGATGCATGCCCCCAGCAGAAGGGTGTTCCCCTGCCCTCCAGTTCCACAGAGGGGTGAGCTGAATGCAGTGCCACAATGTGCCACATTGAGAAGCACTGAGCTTAAGAAATACTCCTGAATTTACATGGCAACTATGAAGTTTGTCCAATACAGACTGTATTTCCTTAAGTTTATCAATAAATATATCTCTGCCTTAAGTCAGAGAGATACTATCTTTTTAAAGTTTTTTTTTGTTGTTGTTGTTCATTTTTGTTTTTGGAATCCAGTCTAAAACAAAAACCATTGAGAGGTTTGGTAAAAGTGTCACAGACTTAGAGAGAATATATGTCGGGTGTAGGCAGATACACATAGCATTTTGCTATAAATGGTACACATATATCATAATGTATATGTGTTGTATAGTATACGAATACATTTGTTATTTTTCTATAACTTGGTGCTTTTGAAATTTCCATGAAGCAAGCATATCCTTCTATCCAAGGTGTGAAGGAATCATTTGCACCAAACACAGGGTTTTTTTTTTTTATTATTTGCTGTCAATACCCAGGATGAGTCTAAGCACTTAATCCAGAAAGTTCTTGTTTAATGGCATCTGAATTGCCTAATTCCACAGGGATGGCACGGGGCAGATCTAGAGCTTCACCACTGTTCTGCTGAACATTCTGTACTCTTTCTGGCTAGCCTGTACAGTAATTGCAATGGCAAATAGGGAAAAATAAATGTGTCTCTTTTTGATTCCAAGTTCCAGAAGCATGTCACTTTGAGATTTCTATAGCAGAATTACAGTATTGCCATTGTCACTCTTCTTATAATCAGTCACCTTACAGATTAAACCGTGTGCCCTACCATTCAAACAAGTGTGCAAAATGGTGGTCAATGGGGCAATATGATCCTCTTTCTTCCTTCAATCAAACCAGTTGCTGGGTATAATTATAATCTTGGAAGACACAGTTAAAAAGTTGTTGAGTTAAATTGAGCTCTGAAAATTGCTCACCTCATGATTCCTTCTGATTACATCTTGGCATAATTCCACCAAGTTTCAATATGTAATTTAGGGATAATGTATAATTGGTATCAGAACCATTGCGACTTCTCTACATTTAAATGGGAGGTCGATTTTATTAGTAATAACTATAATAACTCTGCTAAATAGATTGTACTACTTAGCTGCTCATTAGGAAATTATTTTTCAGCAGGAACACCTTACCTTTGCATATTTAGTTCCAATTTTAAATCGGAGGTTTATTAATAAGACACAAGATAAGTGTTTACTAGAAGATGTATATATATATATATATATATATATATATATATATATATATGTAGAAATGTATATATATTTTAGAGGTCTCATAGTTAATTCCTAATCAGACAATTATTTCCGCTAGTGTTAAATTCAAGAGGCAATTTTTATGAAGTCTTATTTTCATGAAAAATTCTCTTCACAAGAAAAGTATGCTAAAGATATGAAATAAGACTTAGTTAAAATACCAAAGAAATAAAACTCTCCTTCAGGTTTATTATACAACATTGTGTGAATGTGTTTTATAGAGAAGCATCATTTTCAGATTAAAAATTCACTGAAATATCTATGCCAGATATTGGTATCTACTGGCAGAAAATAGTGTTATCCACAGTAAACTGAAATAAACACATTCACCTAAAGGGTAAGGCTCTTAAAGGGGCCTCTAAGTGAAGTGAGCGTGGAGAAGAGCTGGTTAAAGTAAGTTTTCTTATAGTCCATTACCTGCCAAATACAGACTCTGAGAGGTCCCACCGTGAAGCAACTTGTTAGTCTTTATCTTTCCTATCATAGAGAGTCTCCTTATTTGGTGACCACATTGATAGTTAGGGTCTGTAAAGGCTCTCTAAGGCTCTTCTTATCCAGAGATCATTATCTTAGGGGGGCCTTGGTGTTCTCACATACTGGCAAACCATCTTTCTCCTCTTTCCCTTTCTCTGCCTCCTCCTCCTCTTCTTTCTTCTTCTTCCTCTTCTTTTCCATTTGAAAACATTCAGTAGTCAATACTTCTGTCTGTTCTCAGGCTCTCCATTGAGTCTGAAGAGACACAACAGGAAAGTTTAATATAGACGGTGGAAGAGGATATAGGCCTGAAGGATTCAAGGAACCTAATGATGCTACAGGATGAATGATGGGGATTTAGTGGCATTGTCTCTGAATGCTCATTATTCGTATCTTGATATCTGCATCTCTAAAATGAGAACAATTTCTCTTTATGTTTGCTGCAAAGTTTACCCAAGCTATCTCACTTGAAATGCTTTACAAATAACAACTATCATAATTGTGTGTTTCAGCTGTTCAAGTTATATGATATGGGTTATATTTATTTTTCACTAAAATATTATTTTATCATCTTTTCATGAAATATTTTATATAGTCATCCAGAACTGTGTAAGACCTACAATTTTTGGAAATTAGTATTGAATCACTTTGTCTCTATTTAGTTTATCCAACAATATTTTTGTGATATCATGTGGTAGATATTTATTTGGCTTCTATAGATACATCAGCAATCCAAACAGGAAAAAAACCTCCTTTATTATATTTGAAATTATAAACAAGTTCTTTACTTTTAGTGAAAGTAAAGGAAAGTTGTAGAACATTAGAAAAGTAATAATAGCACGAGGGCAAGGTGAGTTTGACTTCAGTAAAATTGAATAGGGTCTGGTGTTTTCCAAAAGCAGTTCACTTCTAGCCAGCTCTGTGGCACACACCATGAACCCCTGTATTCAGGAGGTAGAGGCAGGTGGATCTCTGTGAGTTCGAGGCCAGTCTGGTCTACAAAGGTAGTTCCAGAACAGCCAGAGCTGTCACAGAGAGAAACCCGTCTGGAAAAAACAAAAAAGTGAAGAACTAACATGATAACACGATAAGAACACCTCTGGTTTAGGGTGAAATTTCCTTTCTATTTCTACACCACCTTATTAACTTTAAAGATAAAATTCATCTCATGTCTCAGTTCCTTCTGAGGAGAAAAATGATATGAAATTAATTATTTTCTAAATTCTTTTTATTACTTCTAATTCTCTTTTTGTGTGTATATATGTGCACTCACAAATGCGCCCATGTAGCATGCTGCAACTTGAAGCAGCCTGTTCTCTCCTTCCACCTGTATCTTTGGGGGAATCAGTCTGTCAGACTTGCCACTTGTTCATTACCAACTGAGTCATCTGGCCAGCCCTTAATGTCCTTCTGAAACCTTCACCTGGGCTCGTGTAGTAGTAGTAGCAGAGGTGAGCAGCTCTGTATTGCTGAGGGAGTATAGAAACTCCATATTACTCTTGGATGTAGGTGCTAGTTACCTCCTGGCTGTGAAATGGAAGGATAACACAATCTATTCTCTTCAGGCAATTGTTTTTTAAAATGGAAATACAGAAATCATTTTTTTCTCTGAAAGCATATAATTTATTTAAACTAAGATTTTGAGAATGAGAAACTGGTGAAGATTGTAAAGTCTTTGGTCTCAAGTTGTCAATTATTCTAATTGCAATTTAATTTTATGCATTTTGAATGTGTTCTAACACTTCTCTGTGCTGTATGAGTCATTACCCCAGGGTGCTTCATTCTGGATACAAATGTCATTGATAAAGAAAAGAATCACTTATCCAGGTGAGGAGGAAGTTTGGCTTGGTGACTACTTAGCCTGGATAATGTGGTCCATTCTTTAGGATGCATGGTGATTAAATCACAGATCCTGCTAAAAAAATGTCACCTGTCCATCCCAGCTTAAGCTGCTGTTGAGGGCCATGTCTGAGTCCATGGCCCTGTCTTGGCTGGGGTCTGTGATAGTCTTTGTAACCCATGATAGCTGGGATGGGGAGTGGGGGGTGTCATTGGAACCATGCTGTGCTGGATCAGCCATGCCCATCACTGACTAGTATGGCTGGATACCTCAACAGGAGAGCTGGCCGCTCTGGCAAGATGGCCCCATCCCTCACCATAGTTGTGTACCTCATCTGGGCAGCACACTAGAGCTGGTTTTATAGTCGGGGATGCAGGTGAGCTGACACTGCCACCTCTATCTAGTCTGCCATGTGGTGGCTTGGGCTGTTGACTGAGATTTCTATCCTGCGCAATTCCTCAGCCATTCAACCCCAAAGAAACACACATAAGTCTGTATTAATTATAAACTTGTTAGCCTATTTGCTCAGCCTTCTTATTAACTCTTACATACTCCATTAACCCAGATTTCTTGTCTGTGTTAGCCACATGGCTTGGTAGCTTGGTACCTTGGTATCAGTGAGGTGTTCTCATCTTCCTTCCTCTGTGTCTGGGTGATGACTGCAGACTAAGTCTTTCCTCTTCCCAGAATTCCCCTGTTCTGGTTACCCTGCCTATACTTGCTGCCTGGCTACTGACCAACGAGCATTTTATTAAAACAATACAACTGGCAAATAACAGGGTACAAGACCATTGTCCTACAGCATTGGGTGAGGGCAAGATGCCCTCCCCTCTTCTCCCTTTGCTACCTGTAGCAGATGAAAGAGCTGGCCCTGGGATCATGAGAATGAGAGGCTAGTTTTCCCCCACCTCCTGCTACAGCACACAGAAGAGTAGACCCTGTACCTCACCTAGAGTGCACACTAGAGCTGACCCTTTTGTGGGGGACACAGGTAAGCCAGCCCTGAGAGCATGAGAGTTGACACTCTGTACCCCCTCTCTGTCTCCTACAGCAATCAGAAGAGAGGGCCCTACTCCTTGCCTGGGCAAAACAGTAGAGCTGGTCCTGGTGGTGTAAGTGTCTCTGACTACCTGAGAGCAGGCAAACTGGTCCCGCTCCTTGATGCGAGCTGAACTGGGTGAGCTAGCCAAGGTATTGCTGGAGAGCTTGCCTGGGTAATGATAATAGAAGAAAGCTGGAGGGTTGACCAATCCCATTACCACCCAGGCCCAGAACCAAGGCTATGAGTTGGCCCACCCCAACATTCACCTTATCTATGATCTGCTGGAGCATAGGAATGAGACAAACCTACAGATCTAGAAGAGCAGGTATATCAATAACACAGAACAATGGTATATCAAAGAGGAGCCTCAATGAGAGCCTACTCACAGTGACATAGCCGAAGCCAGCCAGAGGCTTCAAGCCAGAATAATGACACATGGTAATGAACACTTATAAGTAAAGATGAATGAACTAAAGGATAAATTGTGTGACTCAATGGACCACACTACAGCTATGATAACAAGATTATTTTCTGCCTTTTTCTCTGTTTTGTTTCTGTTTCTGTTTCTGTTTTGTTTTGCTTCTGTTTTTCTTTTAAATTTGATTTTGTTTTGGAGGGGAGGTTGGACGGGGTAGAGGGTGCATGCAACTGGACAGGGAGATAAGTGGGATGAGAATGCATGTTATAAAATCCACAATGAATCAATGAAAGTTAAAAAAAGAATGCCATCTCTCTCTTTTAAACTGTGTTCTTATTCATCGTCAGTGATAATAATGAGGCACCTTCTTTATGGACTGTTGTCTAATATTTGTTTACACTGTAAAAATGTGTCTTTAATAAGGCAACTTTTGATTGGTGTAGTAAAGATGTGAATGGCCAATAACTAGGCAGGAAAAAGTTGGGCAGGACTTCCAGAGACAGAGTGGACTCTGCGAAGAATAAAGGTCGAGTCAGCAGCCAGACCCCAGGAGGAAACCGGAGGTACTAGATGGAAGGAAGGTGATGCCACATGGCAGAACACACATTAAAAAGTATGCATTAATTTAATACATGTATGTATTAATGTAATGTATATTTCAATATATGTATTTATTATAAGAGCTAGTTGAGAAAAGCCTAAGCTAAAGGGCAAGCTTTCATAATAAGTCTCTGGGTCATTGGCAGGCTGGTGGTCCAAAGCTAGTCCATGAAGAAAGCTTGCTACAGTGGGCAGAACTTGTTTAATATGATTTGTACTCAACAAAATACTTAGCATCTTAGTCATCCCACCTCATGCTTATTTGTTTATAAGATTATTTACGTAATGATTCCAGATTATGAAGAAATTTCAAATACTTATATTACTAAGAAATCCTTAGCCTTCACAGGCACCAGGTAATACAAAAAGGGTCAATTTTAAACATTTTTTCATTTGTCTATTGCTTGGTATATATATATATAAAAACAACCTTACAAAGTTTGAATTTTGAAGTTTCTATCCTCCTAAGAAGAACCCATGCTATCTATTAGAACAACAACAAATCATACTGTTCTCGCTTGACTTTAACATTGCAATCTTGATTTAATTAATTCCTGGGAAAGTAAGACTGGGAGAAAAGCAGAAATCCTCACGAGTAGTCTTAGATCCCAGCGTGAGGGAAAGAAACCTATATCCTGGTGTTAGAGTACAGAAACCCCATTTACAAGCTTAGCAAGAAATAGCCCTAATGATTTCCTGTTGTTCTTTCACCGTCAGGAAACATGCTGAGAGTATTTTCTCAGTTGTATCAGAAATTCCAGAATACAAGGCTGGTGGTAGATTCCTCATCTAAAGAGATGGTACCTTCTTAAGTAGATTTTTGTGTTTTTTTTTTTTTTTTTGGTTTTGATCTCATGAAAAATTATGTAGCAGAATTCATCAGAACGTAAGAGTGCCAGGGTTCAGGCTATTTGGGTTCATATTCTGTTTATGACATCTCCTAAAAGAATGACTGGGGCCATAATCTATAACTACTAAATGTATCTCATTGACAACCTTCTTTCTCAAGGCTTTCTGATGATTGTGTAGGGCAATGCCTATAGGTGGTACATAACACTTGTTTAATAGGTGCTATCTCATTATTGTTTCTATTAAAAAGAAAAATTAAATATATCATATCACGATTTAAAACCCCCTTTTCAGTGTTTCATCTAATTGTCATGTCCACTATGGCAAGAAATCAGTTCTTCCTTGGAAGAGAGAGAGAGAGAGACAGAGAGAGAGAGACAGAGAGAGAGAGACAGAGAGAGAGAGAGAGAGAGAGAGAGAGAGAGAGAGAGAGACAGAGATAGAGAGAGAGAGAGAGAGAGACAGAGAGAGAGAGAGAGAGAGAGAGAGAGAGAGAGAGAGAGAGACAAAGATCGAAAGAGAGAGAGAGACAAAGAGAGATAGAGAGCCAAAGCTTTTGAGATTCAATCACTTCCTTGAAGGCTTTCTTAATACTATTGTGTTGGAGATTGTTTCAGTATTTTAATTTTGGGGAATCATCAATATTCGTACTGCAACACTGGACCATGTCATATTGGCTATATAGTGAAGTGCTAGTCTTTCTGCTTTTACTTTAGTATGTGTGTCATCTCATGATTTATCACCATGCAAATTTGGTATTATCAACATAAATGATACATAGGGATATGGCTATAGGTTCAAAGGCAAACAGGCTAGAATAAGTAAGAAGTTGAATGAATTTGGGGAGCAAGTAATGCTAATGCTGTGTCTGGGCAGAATCTTGGGCAGTCTAGCAAAAACCTTACAACATGATTGCTGTATTGTTACAACTGAAAAATATCAGCTGAAACTAGAACAATTTACATGGAATTAAAGGAGATCGTATTAGCTGGTAAGTAATTTCCACATTTCCTGAAACAGCCAATTTCCTGTTTTGCTTTTAGCTTTGTAAATTTCAGTAGAAGAAACAGCCTATATTCTCATATTTAAGTTATCCCATCGCTCATTATAAATTGCCTGCCTTCAACAATTATGGAAGATATTAGGCACAGCAAGACAGGAAGAAAATTGAGTCAGTTCTGCTAAAGGAAATATTGCTCTTTCTATAGCTTTTACTAATGTCACTTTCAGAAATCTAGAATATCTGTTTTTTTGTTCAATTATTAAAGACAATGTGCTCATGAGACTAAGTCCATTAGTTTTGAATTTTGCTTCATGCTGTTCTGTATAGGGAGATGCTGTTCCAATTATCCTGGGCACTATTTGGCTTTTCGATATTTTTTTCCTGCTTGTTACACTCTGACAGAGATTTATAAATGCTCTAATATATTGCTGATCTTTTGTATATTTAAATATAATTGAAGATGCTAAAGTGATTTCTAGAAAACTGGTGACATAAACATAAAATCTATCCTTGTGTTTCATTAAAATTTCTACATAACCCTGAAGCTATAGGCACAAGTATCTTTAAAAAATGCTGTTTATTAAAAAGAATAAAACACTTGATAACATATATCATGCTATTTTAGAAACGCACATGGGAATAGCAATGGAAACCACAATGCATTTAAATTTGGTCCTCTAGAATTTTACTCAATAATATTCCCAAAGAATGATGGCACCAGATGAATTCTATTATGACTGCTATAAATAAAAAAAATACAAAATCAAGGACTCTGTTTTTTTTAAACTAAAATCAAAATCACCTGGAAAATAATTGATACTTCTTTCTGACCCTATTTTTTACCATCAGACATTGCTACTAGAATGTCAGATATGACTTTCTAGAGCGATAAACACCATGTTGTTCAGAATCATTTCTACCTATACATAGACTGGAATCTTGAGAGGCTCTGTAAAAGCACTGCTCTTCTCAATAGTCTGATTTACATAACTGGTGCCACTTTGTGAATCACTAATTCAGCTAACATGTATGTAGAGTTAACATGTATGCTCATTCAGATAATTGTGGGAGAGACAGAGTTTCCACATTGTGGTAAGAAAGGCAACTCAGTTGCTGAGTGCTGAGTGCATTGAAGACTTTCCAGGAGAGGCTATTTCAAGAGATGAGGGAAGGCCCAAGGAAACCGTAAGGATGCTGCTAGTGTGGGTGACCCACAGCTAGCAACAGCTGTTGAGTTCTGCCTTTCAGCTTGAGGTGGTAGGAATGAAGGATGGTGTGGTGGGAAGCTGATGTTAGCTACTGGATTCTCAGCTAACTGGATTCTTCCTCTTTTGTATAAATGGTAGCTGAGCATCCTTGCTTTCAGCTTCTAAAACAGAGATTAAAAAGGAGATATAATCAGATGAAATAGAAAACAAAGAAATGGTCCTGTAGTCCTTTTAGGCTGAGTTTGGGAGAAGTTCTGATGTCAGATTTATAAGAATGGCTTTCCAAAGGAGGAATCTCAGGCTAAGACAGAACTTTTCCAGGTATTTACGTTGCAACATGTGCAAGCATTCTAGGTCTTAAGAGCCTGGTGCTGGAGCTGGTGCTGGAGTGTTGACTGTAGATCAGAGGCTAGAGCTAGACACTAGTTAACCAGAAAGTGAAAAGGTAGAACAGAGACAAGATCTCTGCCCTTTCAATTTAGGGAGTTAAAGAGGTAATAGGTGACTATCATTGCCCATTTACTTCTCTGATCTTTCAGCTTTTACCCTGATATCTTAGTCTGGGTTTTTATTATTAAGGTTAAATAGAATCATATTACAGAAAGGGTGGAGGGAGAAAGGGAAGGAGAGGGAGGGAGGAAGAGAAGGGAAAGGTGGTATAAGAGAGAAGGCAAAGGGAGAAGAGGACAGAGAGACAGAGAGAAAGACACATCAGGGGAGGGAGGGAGAGAATTAACTAAAACTGGTAGCTGGCAATAAAAACATAGCATATAAGAAAATCAAGCTAAAATGTTTTACAAAGAAAAAAACCTATATAAATGACAATATATATAGGGTTAGGAAAGAGAAGATGAAGTAAGGAAATGTGACCAGACCAGATTTAAGAGAGGCATATCCCAGTATAATCTTAGGGGCAGGGATGGAAGGAATGTATCTTATAGCAATGAATGCCCAGGCTTGCCTGATTGCTACTATCCATGAGCAGGTGGAAAGTTATGTTTTACAATTCCTCATAGCCACCAAAAATGACCAACCCTGGTGACATGTTGGCTAAAACTTTCAGTCTCCAGCTCTGAGAGAGGACATATTTCTCTTGAAGCCCTCTGGTCCTCCATAGGGCAGCTCTGGAAGACCACCACTCATACTGAATTTAGCTGCAGAACTCATTAATCTATTCATCACTGCATAATCATTTCTGATATTTTCTGGTCTCCTTATACATTTCAATGAGATTGAGTTCATGTCAACTCGTTTTTCATTTATAGTTTACAATGAACATTAAGTTGTTTTTCATTGCCAATTAAATATATTCATGTTAGATTTTTCAGTCCTAGTTTTATTTTTCTCTGGTCATTCTACCAAGCCTATTTTCTGTGGATTAAAAATTGAAAATGTGTATTTTACTAAATAGATTTAATTTGTCCAACACAATTAGTCCTATACTAAATAGATTTAATTTGTCCAACACAAACTAGCCCTATACAGCTGTAGACATGGAATTCCATTTTTATGCTTATTTCTAACAATGATTTTCATTATGTCTTTTGTGAACTGTGGTCATTTCTGTCATGAGGAAACTGTGAATAGTATAAAACTAAGCTTGAGTTTTATGAGGGAAAGGTAGGTAGTGCAGAAAACTGAGAGAGAAGCTTACTCAGATAAAACATGAAGTCAGCAGCCAAATTTTCAAATGCTCATTTAGAAATCTCTTGGACTTCCATGCAAGAAATTGAAGCACATACCTAGCATCTCAGCACTTGGAAGACTAAAACAGGAGGATCACAAGTTTGAGATAAGACTGGTCTGTACAATAAGTTCAGGCTACAAAAAGAGACCCTGTCTCAAAAAACAGGTGAAGCCCATCCTTTCTCCTTCTATGAAAGAGACATGTTGGTCTTTATCTATGGCTAAAGAGAATATTTTGTGCTTGGAAATCACAAGACTAACTAACTGAGCTTGGATTTATTTTCAGATTCTCTTTCAACTCTAGGACATCCTAAACTGAAAGTGAAAACAACCATTCCTGTCCTACTAAGGGTTTGTATTGCTTCAATGAAAACTAAGATCAAAGAAACCTTAGGAGACAAGGTGTGCTTATTTGGCTTACACTTCCATGTCACTGTTCATCACTGAAGTTAGGACAGAAACTCACCTGGACGCAGGAGCTTATGCATAGGCCACGGAGGAGAGCTGCTTACTGGTTTGTTCTCCACGGCTTGCTCTGCCTGCTTTCTTACAGAACCCAGGACCACCATTCCAGAAATGACCCCACTCACAAAGGGCTGCCCCCCCAACTCTTACTAATTAAGAAAATGATCGACATACTTTTCTTCAGCCCAATTTTATGGAGACATTTTCTTAAGGTTCCATCCTCTCAGATGACTTTAACTTGTGTCAGGTTGGCATAAAACTACCCAGTACATTCTCAAACCCTCATCCCTGGTCCAGTTAGCTTGTCCCTCTCCCAGGTAACTTGTCCCACGGCTCTCTCTGCTTGTGCACAGCTCCTTGTTTTTGTTATATCTTTTCTTTAAGTTGGGGCACTTCTGTGGGGAAGTCACAGGAGGACTGAGACTTTCTCTTTCCTCAGTTGTGGCCCAAACTAGAAATAAATGTATTCACTCTCCCAATCTCATCTCTCTGTCTCTCTCTGTTTCTCTCTGTCTCTGTCTCTCTCTGTCTCTCTGTCTCTCTGTCTCTCTGTC
>NC_022013.1:39866228-39883512 GCF_000317375.1 Microtus ochrogaster | reverse complement strand
CAGGCGGATCTCTGTGAGTTCGAGACCAGCCTGGTCTACAAGAGCTAGTTCCAGGACAGGCTCCAAAACCACAGGAAACCCTGTCTCGAAAAACCAAAAAAGAAAAAAAAAATATTTTATTTTTATTTTACGTGTCCATGTGTGGGCATGTGCACTTGAGTGAGGGTCTCCACAGAGGCCAGAAGAGGGCATCAGATCTCCTGGAGCTGGAGTTACAATCTGCTGTGAGCTTCCTGACATAGCCGCTGGGAACAGCTCATGTCTTCTGCAAGCACAGCCAGTGTTTCCAGCCGTTGTGATATCTTTCTGTCCTCAATTTAAACTCTTTTTTATTATACAGGTGGTAAGTCGGACTTATAAATATAAGATGGCCTTATACCCATCCAGTAATGACATGACATATCCATATTTTACCACAGGAAACTATGGTTTAGCTTTCTTACCTAGGGCCACAATAGGGAATGGAGGTCATGAAATTATAATGAATCTTTTGCCTGGTGCAATAGATAATAAAATCGTCAGAATTCTTTCTGCTGATTGCTTATCGGAGAGAACAGCAAGCAAACTGGTGGTAATTTGAGGTCACTTTTGACACACAAATAGAACTATGCAAATGGAAAGAAATGAAAGGGTCAGCTTTGGTCTACAGTCCTGCCTTATGGTGGGCATGCTCTGTTTAAGCCCCATCCCTTGGCAGCTGGGTGCCATTTGGAACTGAAGCAATTTAGCTCTTAGTTTGCCAGACATTGATTGTAGCCAGATTCAAGGACTTTATGCTTTCAAACTGTAAAAAAAAGAATTAAAAAATTGCTTATAGTTGTTAGATCTCAGATAGATTTACTTCATAACAGTTAATCACAAGCTTGAAAATACCTTTTCATTAGTGTAACACCCTTGAAGAAAAGTGTATTGGCTTTTAATATTGACATGCACACACTCTAGGGTGAAAATTTTGAAAATCTTTAAATTTTGAGATCAATTACGGCACACGAGGACTGTTAGAAGAGTGGACAATTTCACCCTTGAATGGCTTATTGAATCAGTCTTCTGATAATGTTTTAAATCTAAAAATGTTTACAATTAAAGAGAAAGGACTCATTTCTTTTATAGTTCTAGACCAGTGGTTCTCAACCTTCCTTTTGCTGCAACCTGTTAATACAGTTCCTCATGTCATGGTAACCCTGAACCATAAAATTATTTTTGTTGCTGTTTCAAAGCTGTAATTTTGCTGCTGTTATGAATCATAATGCAAGTATCTGATATGTAGGATGTCTGATATGTGACCCCTGTGAAAGGGTCATAGCCCACAAGTTGAGAACTACTGCTTTAGACTGTAAGCTCAGTTTGCCACTGGAGTCTGAACTAGCCCATCCCAATGTGTCATTCATGTACATCTAACTTCTACTGCAAATTTCTAGACAAATTTTCCTCAGTTTCATAATTGTACAAAGAATTGGAAGCACTAATATCCAAATTCCATTTTTGTTTCAATAGGACATGATACTCAATAGTCATTTTACTTTATCCAGACAAAGCATTTCTAAACTTGGCATCTGTTAATTCACTTGGTGCATACCACATGTGTCCCCTGGTAGGTGATGAAGCTAAAACTAACACATCCGTGGGACAACTGTTGTCTTGCAACCTTAAGTATGTGACCACAGCTAGCAGCAAGACTGTTTATAACTTTTTCTCTGGGTACAGTTTTTGTGTCTTCTCTCAGTGTCCTTTTCAAGGCTTAGTCACACAAAATAACCAATAGACATGAAGAAGAGCCATTTTTAATCTTTAAAATGGACTTAACCTTGCATTTTTGCCATTTTAAGTCTTTGCCATATAAATGATGGAAAAGGAGAAAGTGGAAGAATGGTTTGAAGTTTACAATGGTAGGACATCGATTGCTGGCATTTGCATTGTACTAAAGAGAAATGAAGGCAGGAGGACGTGATGACAGCAGGGAACTTCCACAGTCTTCTTAACAACTCATGACTTTGACAGTTTATATGAGAGTCCCCGCTGTGACCAAGGAAAACAGGATGGTGTCACTTTGACATTGCTGTTACCCTTGGGGTAGGGAATTCTATGTGATTCTCAGGAAAACAGAATATATAATACTGAAAAGAAGCATCATTTGTTGTGCCAGAGCCCCCCCCCCCCATCCTTAATGAGTTGACTGAGGAAAGAAAGTCTAGAAACACCACAAAACGATTCCTCTGTGAATCCCCTCAGTTTTCCCAGAAATGGTAAAATACAAAGGCTGAACAATGCTTCAGCATATAATTTTCACTTTTACGTCATATGTGATTTTATAGTTTTCTACACCTACAAACAAAGGAAGTGACACACTGCACATACACATACACACACATACACACACACGTGGGAGTTTTGATACGATGTTGTTAAATCAGATCAAAGCACTTGCTTTAGGTCAATGGAGAATATGAACATCTGAAGCTGAACACTGAGGCAAAGTGGATAATAATCACTTAAAAGAGTAGTGAAGAGCCTAACCATGAGAAATACAACAAGGCCATTCATTATGTCAGAAGTATCTCTATGCTATTACAAACTCCTGAAATGTGGGACAGTCTTTTGGAGAAGTTACAGAAAATTTACTCTTACTAGGCAATTTATGAATTCAAGAAATGTAACAATAATGGTTCAAATGGCAAGAACTAAGTGATAATATGAGCAGGAGGCTAATTATTTGACAATTTTCATTATGATTGTCTACAATTTTATACAAATATTAATTTATGCTTTCCTGTCTTTTTTGCAGGAGCTCCCTTTCTTCTTTGAGATCACACAGTAGGCAGCCTGCCTTTCCAAGATGTCATCGTGATTGTCATGTCTCACATCCCCTTTCCCGCCAGGCATTGCCAGAGATGCAAGCTTACTAATATTGTCTTGTTTCTTTCTACAAAATCATGTAGCAGATGGAGAAGTGATTATGACTGGCCATGCTGTACATATGGTTATTAAGAGCCTCCAGCATAGCAAGACAATGCCAAGACTTATGATGGCCCTGCATATGCTACCAGGTTACTATAACCATAACCTTCTTGCCACATTTTCAGACAAAACTGTAAAACAACCCCATATCATTTACTATAGATGTAAAGGTTTATTTTTATTTTATTTGTGTGTGTGTGTGTGTGTGTGTGTGTGTGTGTGTGTGTGTATGCCTGTGGAGGTCTGAAGAAGGGGTGGTAAGATTCCCTGGGACTGGAATTGCAGGCAGTTGTGAGCCACAGCCCAAGGGTGATGGGAACCTAGATTCAGTCTGTTGGGAGAGCAGCAAACACTTGTAGTAGTTACCATCTCTCTAGCTCCTATCAGACACTTCAACTTCCACTGTAATTTTGAGTTTATTGATAAACTGAACAATATTGAGTGTGTGATTCCTCTAATGAGAGAAAGATGTATTAGCCTGGAGAGAAACAGTTTTTAATATTTGTAAGTTTCCTGCTTAACCCACTCAAGAGAAAGAGCCTTGGGCACAAGGTTGTCTCTTTCCCTTCATTCTTCATGTCTTTAATGCTGAATTTAATATCTTTGAAATATAGTTGAGATTAAAAGTCATTTACTTGCAAGAGAGATATTCTCAGGGGATGTGAAGAAAACTCTTGATGAAATTATTGTTTTTTAAAAATAATTTTTATGAAGGAAAAGTCATATCTTTACCTTGGTGATTTATAGCATGCTTACATAAACAAATTATTTGTGCTCTTCACAGAAAAATGGATAAATTAATGATGATTCAATTTAAAATCTTGTCCTGAGGTGAGGTATGTAAGATTATTCAAATTGCACCGTTCATATTCCATAAAAGGGAAGTTAAGAGCAGTTTATAATTCCTGGGACAGATATTTCCATACCTATTTTTCCTCAACAGACAAAAGCTTGAAAATTACACTTTCAGTTTTAGCTGAGATTGCTTATAGCTGGAGGAGATGAAGCTAACTGGAGAAAACTGATCACATCATACACATTGGAGTTTTGGTGAAGAAATACCAAAGCAATGCAGTACTTTCATTTTGGATTTGAAGATTCATCAAACTATGTGGACAAGGACTAAAAGAAAAAATAAGCTTTGTAAATGATGATCACATATGTGCATGTAACCACAGTCAGAAAACAATGATCACACATATGCATGTAACAGCAGCAGTGAAGGAAGAGGCTATGAGTTTGAAAGAGAACAAGGGTTGGTGTATGGGAAGGCTATCAGTATACCAGAGAGAAGAAAGGGAAGGATAAAATGATATAATTGTATTATAATCTTAAAAATAACAATTAAAAGGAAATTAAATTAATTTTCAAAAGAAATTAACATTAAAGGTATATATATGTATATATATCAAATAGTCATAATAACTAAATGGTATGAGATTGTAAAGTACAAGTGGCATTGAAGAGTCATCTGAAATTATAAAAGTTTTAAAGTCTGTTGCAACAGCAATTTTAGACAGAACCAAAATTGTATTATTCCCAGGGAAATTGACCATAAATATTCTGGAATTCAAATTTAAAGCTTAGTTTCTATTTTATGTATTTAAAGTCTTATTACCTGGAAATTGCCAGTCAGTTTTGAAAAGCTCTTCTGAGGTCCTATTAGTCTACTAGAAAAGGAAATTGAATGGAATTGGTGAATAATTTGCACTAATGGGGAGATTTTCTACTGTGGGTTTGTGTTTGCTTTGTAAAGTGTCTCAGGTAGGTTCTATCAGTAAGGAAGAATGTTTACTTAAATGGTTCTTCTAGGAGAGACAATGCGATTATTCTTTTCACAGTGACCCCGCTGTAGTTTCCAGAGGAACCTAAGTTTTTCCAACAAAGAAACTTTTCCATCTCTCAAAATTGATGTAGTAGAACTCAAAATATACAACTTCACTTGTGTTACCATGTAGAAAAGGTATTAGAAAATTCTTCTCTTAAATTTTCTTGTCAGACTTGAATACATCCCTTTGGGGAAGGCTGAAAAATAAACACATCTAGACCTAGAAAAACCCAGAAATTATGATTCTCATACTGGCTTAATGAATTAGAAGATGGATGTTGAAAGGTGGGGATGAAGCACAATGATTGAAGGTCTTATGCTGACCTTATTTATGTGAGGAGGAAGAGGGCCTTAGTGTTAATGCCGTCTCTTTCCTCCCTCCCTCCCTCCCTCCCTCCCTCCCTCCCTCTCTCTCTCTCTCCCTCTCTCTCTCTGCTAATCTTTCATTTAACAAATGTTTATTATTTTATTTTTAGAGATAGATTCTCCTATAACCCAGATTTGCCTTGGACTTGCTGAGGCTTTGAACTCCTCTTGCCCCTACCAAGTGCTGAGATTGTAAGTGATCATCATTGTAGTTAGCTAGTAATCTTCATATACCTTTGCAAGTAGAATTCAGCAGGCCAGGACTTCCATATTCTCCAGTGGTCAAGGATTTCATGCCAGTGGAAAGTTTCCTAATCTGAAACAGATCTAGCTGTTTCTGCCACCATCTTGGTATTGCATAACCAAGATTAAGGTTCATTAAATAGAGACAAACTTCAGTAGTTTCTGGTATATGTGTGTGTAATCTATGCCCTGAATAATGACAGTACTTGGTGACTTGTATTTCTTGCACATCTGTAATCATTGATGGAAAAATACCCAAAAAGTGGAAGATATTTTTAGTGACACTAGTTTGAACAGAATTTTGAAAATACTATCAAATTAGCAGCATTGCCATTATTTTGTTGTTGTTGTTGTTCTGAGGGTAAAAATATCCACACGTTTGACCTTTCACATAAATATTCCTGAGTACAAACCACAGACAGTGTGGAAGAAAATCATGGATTTCCCAAGCACCAGTCAGCTAAAGTCGATCTAGAACTCCCCCATGTCTGCTGGATACTAGGTAATTACTAATTGGACCTTTTGCTGAGAAGTACATGCTCTAAAATATTTACAGTATTAGCCACACTTCTATTGCTGTAAAGAGACACCATGACCATAACAAGCCTAATAAAAGAAGGCATTTAATTGAGGTTTTACTTACAACCTCAGAGGTTTAGTCCATTATCATGGCAGGGAGCATGGTTGCACACATGATACTGGAACATTAGTTACATCCTGATCTATGAACAGAGAGAGGCAGAGACAGAGACAGAAAAAGACACAGAGAGATATTAAGAGAGAGAGAGATTGAGCCTGGAATGGGCTTTTCAAACCCCCAACTATCTTCCAGTTACATACTTCCCCAAACAGGACCACACCTCCTAATACTTCTAATCCTTTCAAAGACTTCCACTTCCTGGTGATGATTATCCTTTCAGCTATATGATCCTATGGGCCATTCTTATTCAAACCACAACATTTGCATAGCATTTCCCAGCAGTAATCTATGTAAGAAAAAAGTCATCTTAATCTACTCCCAAACAGCCAGGTTCTGCTAAAGCACAGAACTAACTCTTTTTCTAAGTTGAGAACTATTAACTGTGTCAAGAGGTTTTATGAAAAGGTAGGTAGAAGAATGTAAAATAGGTTGGGAAAGCTGGAAGAAGCTCTTATTTACCGAATTTAAGATGTCACTGTACATCCTGCAGTGCAACCTCGTAGAGTAACTATGAACAACCTCTCTGAAATGCTCATGAGTGTGTGCTGGGCATCTGAGTTCCTGCCAGGGAAAGGATGTTTCTTAGCCCTGTGAAGTATGTGTATTACTAGAGACAGATACTCACTTTCCATTGGTGTTTATCAGTTGTCAAGAGACCCCAGGCAGTGGTGTGTATTTTGCCATGGAGGTCAGCCCCAGTTAGTTGCCTCCTTCTATTTTTAAAAAACTCACGTTGAATTGAAAAGTTATTTATAGGAGATTCTTTCTTGATTACCTATCATCTCAGTAACAAGGGCATGGACTCCTGTGTTGGAACACAGCAGAAAACTCCTGTTCTCAACTATATCAGTTTTGGGTTCAGCTTCTGGGCCACAGAAAGGAGGAAAAAGATTTACTGAAAGAAATCTTTGTGTTGAAATTTCAATCAATTAGCAAATATGTGTCATCTGTTGTCTATGAAAGTGTGTAGTAATTTGCTTCCTCTAATTATGCCTGAAATATAGAATTTAAATTTGACAAATAGAAGGAATCTAGTGAATAAATAGTGTCCAAGAAACAATAATTCATCCAAAAGGGTACAGCTTTACAGAGGCAGGCTAAATATAGCTCCTGAATATTCCAACAGAAGCAAATGCTTTGACAACTAGGTACTGAAAGAGTGGTAAAGTCCTTTTCATTCTTTATCATTGAGTTTTTTTTAAAGAAAAAAACCTCTTAGTTGTTTTATTTTTCTTTGTAAAGCCAATATCTCTTAATCACATTAGAAAATGAGATTGTTTTCTCTTTTTTTAAAAATTGGTTTTTATTTATTGCACATTGTCATGGGTTTGGCCCTTCCTTCAAGTATTCTCTCTTTGTCTGTTACACAGACACACACACATATACACACATTGCATACAAGTCATATGTTTACACACATGTTATATCAGATTTTAAAGTCTGCCTTTTATTGTTTGCCCATTATTTTGCAAAGTCCATGATTTCAAAATAGAAGGGGGTTCCAGGAGAGGAAGAAGAGGTCTAAAGTAATGACGTGTTCTGGCAAGCAAGAGGGACAATGGAATATCTGAGACAGGAGATCAGACAGGGGAAGCCCTTGGATTGAGGAAGGAGAACATTGGGAGCAGGGGATAGGAGTAGACATGAAGAAAGATGAGTAATGGCAAGGAATAATGATGTATCTATGTAAAAATACCAACATAGAACTTATTACTTTATCCATTAGCTAAAAAAAGTTTAGAAAAACATACATGTAACTGAATTACTATTTCTAAATGTTTAAAATATAATCATATTTCCTTCAAAATACGTTATAATAATAAAATATATTCAGCATATGTAGTGGAGTCAGTGTGTTCCTAGCCTCTGCACCATGGGAATCCATTCAGAGAGATCACTCACTCACTAGTGTTGCACCACAGAGCAGTTAGAGGACTGGAGGGAGTGGTATTGTTCCCTTTTGGCCTCTTGTACTTAGATATTAGGTTGGAAAGCAAGGTTCCCAGGGTGGTTTTCCAGAGTACCTGCCTGCATGTAGCATATTTAGCACTGCAGTGACAGGGTAACCTGAATTCTGTGCTATCTCAAGGTTTCCAAGAACAATATTCCTAAAAACCCAACAGAGAAGTGAAAGAATATATTAGCTTTAGAAATCTCATTTCTTTATTGCTACTACATTTTATTGTTTGAGCTTGTCCCAGTGAGGTCAGCATAAATTAAGGAGATTCAGAATCCACTTCTCTATGAAAGACATGTCTTAAGCCAAGGAGAATAGCTCAATGGAGTAGGAGATTGAACCTATGATATAAATAATCATACTGTGTTCTTCATAAGGGTTTCTTAGGTTTGTTAGTGGAGGTGCCATTTTCTTCAGTGGTGTAGCCACTGGTAAGTTATACATGCTCTTTGCTTGTCATACCCATGCTTGTGCAAGCAACTCTAATTTAGTCAGTGGGATGCACACACACACACACGGTAATGGCGGGTGACTGAAAAGCATGGCCTTAGCAGGAGGAGAAAGAGAGAAAACAATAGCAGGCCACGGAAAATGACATGCATGTGTGAAACTGTTGCAGAATTTAAAAAAAATGAAGCACTGCAGATCTATTCTTTCTTTATTTTTTTTCTTGGCAGAAATTTTATTTATTTAGCACATAGCAAGGAGTTTTTAGTAATCTGACCATTCATATTTTATTTTATAAATGAATGTATATTATTACTGTGTGCATGCATGCGTGGGCATGTGCGTGTAGGTCAGAGCACAACTTAGTGGAGTGAATTCTCTAATTCTACCTTTACACGGGTTCTGAGGATCAAATTCGGGCCACTGAAGGCTTGTATGGCAAATGTCTTTATCTGTTGATCCATCTCATGGGTCCCCACATTTTAAAAAAAGAATATTAATTTAGTTTATCCTTCAATATTTACAGAATACTTGGATTTTGTGGTTGGATTTAACCTTCCCAGCCATTCTGAGGCTCCTGAATTCACTTGCCTCCTTGATTAGCAGTAGCTGAAGTTGTCAGGTTTAAGCAAAATGGAAGCAAACCAACCAGGGATCACCAGCACCTGTGATGACGGCCTGTTTTTTTTTTTTTTTTTTTTCTGTACTCATTAAAAAGCCATATATATTGCCATGATTCATAAGGTTTCACCACATCTGACAGCTTTGATTTAGGAACAGACCTATTTTATGATTTTAACAATAGGTCTTTAGGTAGCTTGGGGACAAGAATCTGTGATCAGAAGTTTAAGAAGTATACCTCTGTACAACTCAGCTGTGAGGTATCTGAGACTCACTAGGAGTGCTAAAGTAGCCTGCAGTCATTGAAAGGAGAGTCACATTTTTGGAAACAGATGGCAGAATTGATGCTAAGTTTATGTGAAAACTCATCTGTGATGAATAATGAAGCGATGTTTTATAATGAAAAGAATACAAAGAAGAACTAGTGAGTATGTATGGGGTTACTGGTATCTTGAAATGCAGGAAAAGAGAAAAAATGAGACAGAGATGTATAGATAGAGGCTAAAGAAAAAGCATTAGAAAGGTGTAACTGCCTCTAATCATTCTGAAATGAGATAAGGTGTAACTTTACTAATAAATGAAAGAGTTTAACTAAAAAAAAATCCAGAAATAGAGAAATGTAGACAAAGGAATAGAGACATAGCTATCAGACGTGCAAATGATCAGATATCTTTTTCTTATTCATTTAAGACATGCATATGGGCATAGAGGAATGGAAGCCTTATCTATCTACTTTAGGCACTTTATGAAATGAGCTAATATTGAAAGATATTCCAGGAAGAGAGATGAACCAACCTAGATAAAAATGTATTGAGACAACCCACAGACAGACATTTCTGAATTTCTCTTTCTTATAATGATATACCTGCCCTGGAGTTTTCTTTCTTTTCTTTTTTTTCAGGGATTTTGTATTAAAGCCATTTACAACTGTATATCATTTTAGAAACTTCTGAAAATATTGCCTCTTGGCATTTAATTCACAAGCTATATTATAGTTATCAGAATGTAAGCTTTAACTCATGGACCAGGAGATTTCTCAATTTTCACTTTTGATAATAGCATGAGTGGATATCTCCATTAGCTTGTAATTATTTGAATGGTTTAATACACATTAAAACTGTAGGAATGGTTGTTAATGCCCTGTTTCAGTAGGGTGTTAATGATTACACATGCCATAAGGCACCCACATAATCTAATTCCTTCACATTTGTTCAGGTACTGCAAGGCAAGTATTTATAGTGGAAGAGAATATGAGAAATGAATCATTCCATCGATAATTATGCATTTAATCTTTCACGAAACTTTATATTATTTAAGGATAGATTTTAAATAGTATTTTCCTATAGAGGTAAAGGTTTCAACTCTTCAATATTTTATTTCCTAAAAAATGAAAATTATTATATTTTCTTTAATGTAAAACAAAGTATTGCCAGTCTCACAACATACTCCTGGTTTCTGCTAACTCACTTCATGCTCACTTCATAGTCACAGTGTATGAAAACTGCTTTCTAAGATGTATGCCATGAATACATAGAAGTAAAGAGCATGTCATGGATTGTTAGAAAAAAAATGTTTCTTGTGGATAGAAAAAGATTACTTTTATTTTAGAAGAGTCAAACCTTTTTAATGCTGTCAGAACAGAAAAAATAAAAGTTCTTTACTTGATACTGTGAGATAGTTTAAATAATATACATTTTAAGGAAAAGTATCAAAATGTCAAATAGTTTTATGTAGACTTTTTAGGGTATTATATGTTGTTGAAACATTTTTTTAAAGTTCTGTTTTCTCAACTTGTTACTAAATGATACATTGTCAAACTATAATGTTAAATTCTAGATAATCAAAAGACACAAACCATCATATTATTGATAGAAAACTAGGATGAACTGTGGACTATCAAAGACCCAAATTTTATGAACCACAGTGAACCAAAATTAAGGTTTGAAACATCAAGACACCCATGGTAAGATGTTTCTAAGACATCCACAGTAGATTTTTGACTTTTTGATAGATATACCCTTGTTCATTCACCCTCTGGATGATGGAACAAGATTTCTTGTTTAACAAACAAGATATCAAAATAAGACAGACTGAGGCTTCCAAAGATATTCCATTAACTATATTGACTCTCTCACTTTGCTATCTTAGTTCTGGAGACTTCGTTAAGGCATAGGACACACGGCTTCATAGAGCGAAGTGACCTGTCTTGGATGTAAATCCACGAGTCCCAGTCAAGCCTTAAGATAATTACAATGCTGGTTCACAATCTTGATGGCTCCCCTCATAAAAACAAGCTTGCTTCATAAAATACACTGAGCTTAAATAACTAATGGTTTTGTAATGTCACTCTTCAGTTCATGATCCAAAGAAACAGATTATAAATGTATGTATTACCCAACTACTCAACTTTCACTGCCAAGTTCTGCATAGATTTCTGGATTGTCTAACTAATTTAAACACACATTGATCTTATAGTTCTAATACTAATATTACATGTCCTAATGGCATTGTGGTTAGTACTGGATGATTCTGGGTCTCAACTAAATTTTTTAAATTGCTTTTATTGAGCTATATATTTTTTCCCGCTCCCCCCTTTTCCTTCCCCCTCCCATTCTACCTTCTCCCATGGTTTCCATGCTCCCAATTTACTCAGCAGTTCTTGTCTTTTCTATTTCCCATGTAGATTAGATCCATGTATATTTCTTTTAGGGTCCTTTTTGTTGTCTAAGTTCTCTGGGATTGTGAATTATAGTCTTTTTTCTTTTTTTCCTTTGCTTTATGTCTAAAAGCCACTTATGATTGTGTTGTCTGAGGTTTTCTGTCCTGCCCAGTTCTTGCAGTACTTAAGTCCCAAAGAAATCATACAGAGGTCTACATTAGTTATAACCTAATTGGCCTAGTAGCTCAGACTTCTTATTAACTCTTATAACTTACATTAGTTCATTATTCTTACCTATGTTAGCCACATGGCTCAGTACCTTATTCAGACAGTCAATCACATCTTGCTTCTTTGTGGCTTGGACAGGACTGAAGACAAAATTTTGCTCTTTCCAGAATTCTCCCGTTCTTGTCGCCCTGCCTCTACTTCCTGCCTGGCTACTGGCCAATCGGCATTTATTTAAAATATAATTGACAGAATACAGACCATTGTCTCACACCATGATTGAGTATATATTATGTTTATCTTTCTGGATTACCTCACTCAATATGATGTTTCATAGATCCATCCATTTGCCTGCAAATATAACCCCAGGATCACAGACAGTGAGGGCAACAATTAATAAATGGGGCCTCCTGCAACTGAGAAACTTCTGTAAAGCAAAGGACACAGTCAACAAGATAAAATGGCAGCCTACAGAAAGGGAAAAGATCTTAACCAACCCCACATTGGATAAAGGCCTAATCTCCAAAATATGCAAAGAACTCAAAAAATTATTCATCAAAAGATCAACTACATTGTTTTTACATTTATGTAATTATAAAATATATTTAGGTGATCATTTTGATCTTTTCTAGGTATAATAATACAGGAATCTCATCTATCTTCTGGGTAAACTGTGGGTGAGGGAGGCAGTAAAGGGGAGGGGATGGGGGTGAGGACATGAGGGAATGGGATGGTTGAATTGGGGGAGGGATAGAGTGGGAGAGCAATGTAAGAGATATCATGATAGAGAGAGCCATTATGGGGTTAAGGAGAAACTGGTGCTAGGGAAATTCCCAGGAATCTACAAGGATGACTCCAGCTGAGACTCTTAGTAATAGCGGAGACCATGCCCTAACTGGTCTTCCCCTGTAATCAGATTGGTGAATGCCCCAACTATCATCATATAGCCTTCATTCAGTAATTCAACCAGATGCAGAGATCCACAACCAAGCAAATGGCAAAATCCGGAAATCAGTTGAAGAGAGGGAGGAGGAAATATATGAACAAGGGAGGCTCATATATATTCTTCAACTTAACGGACCAGGCTTTGTTGACTCCCCATGGGAGTTCTTTCCCTTTATAAGGAGTGGCTGGGGGTTGGGCTGGAGGGCAGTTGAGGAGGCATAGGAGGAGGGGTGGGAGGGATAATTGTGACCAGAATGTAAAATGAAATTAAAATATAATAATATATGAATCTTTTCTAATTTGTGATAGCATGAGTATTGGTTTAACCAGGTACAATAATCTGTTTTGATATGGAAAAATCTGTGTATTTACTAATATTACTAAGTTCTTATTTTGTATTTAGGATCACTTAAAAGATAATAGAGTATTTAAAAATAGATTTAGGAACCTGAATTATACTGGCTTCAGTTTATTATTGACATTTCTATTATAGAAGATAAGTTGCTTGATATATGGCCTATTGATTAGAAATAAGGGAAAGATGAGCTGCTGTGCTATTCTATTCTAGAGGCACATTTAAATCACTGAGAGAGTTTTAAAAATAGCAATCCTGGTGTTTCACCTGGTACCAGCTAAATCAGAATTTCTGGTAATAGAACAAGGGGGTAGGGACAGTTTTTTTTTTTTGTACTTTATATGCCTTTGCAATTTATGGGCAGTGGTGAGGACTACTGTCACTCCTGGGCAATTGTTACCATGTGGAAGCCATTTGGAATGAGCCCATTGCACACAGAAAGTAAGGACACTCATAACTCTGCTGGAGGAAGAAGAAACACTGGTCCAGGTTGCACAAAGTACATGGGCAGGTAGAACTGGGCCATGCTGCATATGCTTTTAGCTTCCTGAGAATTCTCTACACTAATTTCCATAGAATAGTTTCTATTTAGTCCCAAGATGAAGGCTAAAAGTTTCAGGTGAGATTTTCAAACTAATAGTTTATGTAATCTCAAAGTTTTAGTGGCACGTGGCCTGACTTTTGACAGGAAGCCATGATAGTAACTTTACAAATAAATACTCTTTATTAGAAGCAACTCCTCGCATTGCAAAAATTAAGCATATTACAATTTGAAATAAGTGTGAAAAAACATCTTCCACAAAATAGTAAATATAAAAAGAAAATTATTTATAGTCATAAATTCATGGACAGAATGTAGTACTTGTGAGCTAAGGAAAAACCCCACAAAAGTCATTATAAGCCTGGTCTACAAGAGCTAGTTCCAGGATAGGCTCTAAAGCTACAGAGAAAACCCTGTCTAAAAAAAAAAAAATAAAGAAAGAAAAAGAAAAACAAAAAAATTCCAAAACAAACAAATAAAAAAAGAAGAAAGGTTCAACCCAACAATTAAACATAACTATTTAATTAATAATTAAAAATGAATATATTAACATGTCTCTTCCATTCATTTCAGAAGAGTGAAGTGCTTTAATACAAAAAAAGAACAATTTAAAAATCAGCATTCCATTTCATTATGAGAAAATTTATGCAAGCCTAAAGTACAATTCCAGGGATTCATCTTCAAATTATTTTATTTTATGTGTATGGGTGTTTTGATTGCATGTATGTGTACCTTGTATGTTCTCAGTGACTTCAGAGGTCACTACAGTGACTCATGGGCACTTACACACACACACACACACACACACACACACACACACACAGAGAGAGAGAGAGAGAGAGAGAGAGAGAGAGAGAGAGAGAGAGAGAATAGAGGGCGATAAAGACAGAGACAAAAATGGAATAACATTTTTCAAAAATAGCATACAAAAGAATACTTGTAAAAATAACTCTCCAATGAAGCTCATTACATTACTGCTAAAATTCAGACAGTTTGAATTGTTCAACCCAGAATTGCAATTGCAAAGGGATAGTAATATCTATATTAAGCTTGCATGAGAGCATAGGACTTCTGTATATATATATATATATATATATATATATATATGTACTATATATTTATAATATTTTATGTCTATCTATCTTTCAATCTATGTATCTGTCATCTATCTATCTATAAATCTATCTATAAATCTATCTATAAATCTATCTATAAATCTATCTATAAATCTATCTATAAATCTATCTATAAATCTATCTATCTATCTACCATTTATCTATCTCTGTCTATTTATCTTCAGTTACTATTAATAACATTTGAATGAATGTTAATTGGAGTTATTATTAAAGAAAAAAAAACCCAGAGACATTCCAATGACTGATGGTGATTGTGCAACTGTGCAAAGGGACAACAATTGGACCATGAATATCATTAGACTTCTGACCCACAATCCATAAGCAATAAACCCGGGAGGACAAACTACAACCTTGCAGCAAATATCTGAAACAATGACGAGTCATCCAGTGGCTCCTAGATCCCCTAGTTCTTTATAGCCTTTGCTCCCATTTCTGATCCACCAACAGAGTCAGATATGCTATACTGCTGAGCAATGGGATGTGCCCAGCCTCTCCAGTCATCCTCTTCCTTCTTCTGACAATAACCTTGGGTAGGAATGACAGCATACTTGATCTTTTCCATCACAAGCACTTCTACTCTGCCTGCCTTTGAGTCTCTGCCAATTGCAGTGATGGAGGCTGAGTTCCTTCATAAAGCAGATTCTAAACAAATAGCCTGTTTTTAGATAGTTTCTGGTCATTTACGTCATATAGCATATAAACTTTTGTGGGCATTTGCTTGAGAAAGATTTGTTTATTCTTACAGGCTTTGACATCAATAACATCTGGGCGCTAGTCCCTGATATCAAGCTTAGCTCTTCTGCCTTAATAGTATTTCATATTTGTTTTGCTTTATAATAAACACATAAAAGTTATGTGTAGAGACACTAAATCCCGTCAAGTTGCAGGTCTGTTTATCAGTTTATGCAGTTTTCCATCACTGTGACAAAGCACTGAGATAGCTCACAAGAAAAAGTTTGTGTCCAAAGTTTCAAAGGTTTCGGTCCACTGCTACACCACCATTTTGTGTCTGTGGCTGCAGAGTATATCCCAGTAGAGGGCAGATTAGGGGAGTCACAGGCAGGAAGCAGATCCCTCACATGCCCTGGAGGTACACTTTCTCAGTAGTGACCTGACTTCCTTCTCCCAGGCCCCATGACCTAATGATTTCCCCACCTATTGGTAATTCACAGGACAGAACAAAGTTCCAACTCCAGAGGGTATTTAGATCCAAATTACAGTTGTCATTATGCTTGATGTCAAAATGAAAATTCTGTATACATGAAAAGGATATATATCCCTATTTATACGTGACATATGTGTGTGTGAATCCTATCCCCATATGAGGAAGCTTAGCTGATTAGGTGCTCCATTTCCTCAAATATTCTTTAAAATAGTTTCTTCTTTTGCATGTCTGAAGTTTTATTCTAATAGTTATTCTTTAAATATGAAAAATAAGTGGAATATAGAAATACATTTTTAATTATAAAAATGATTAATGAGTGTGAACCATTGAAGGTCTCTCTGATTCAATAGTCTCCATTATTCAGCCATAACTCAAATAACTATTATCATTACAGGGTGAGAAAAAAAAGTCCCCTTAGATTAATAAACATAAATCTTCATGGTCATCAATTTTCTCTGATATTTCTTTAACAAAGGCCAGAAAGATTAGGGGTTTGAAGAGAGCATCGCTCATTTCTGTCAGCATCTGATTATTTATCCTTCTAAGTTAAACAAAACCCTCGTCATGACAAAGCCTAAACTTTGAATAAATCTGCAGCCTACAATCACACAGTGGAGAGGGAGAGGAGGGGTGCGCACAGGACCAACGTCTCTCAGCTGAGCCCACTGCTGTTGTTCCTGGTTGAAACAGAGGATGCATACACATCTGGCCATGGAGATGGGCTTAATTTCATTTGAGGCGGTGCGCTTCTGATCATGTAGCCCTGCTTCATTTCCTTCAGATTTGCTCTGACTTCCTCATCCATAGCAAATGAGAGAACCACCAGGGTCAGAGGCAGCCACATGGGAAAGAAAAATGGTCTGCAGAAACAGCTCTCATTTTCTTCTCTGCCACATTTGTTTGCATATTCATAGTGTGTGGGTGGGTTAAGCATAACACATACACACATGTCCACTCATGTAGTAATAGGAGCAGCGGGGCTTTGTCCCCAGCACCCTAGTCGCCTGGCTAGCTTATGCCCCGAAATAACAACATACAAATTGTATTCATTTAAACACTGTTTGGCCCTTTAGCTCTAGCCCTTACTGGCTAATTCTGATATCCCGATCAACCCATCTCTAATAATCTGTGAGCACCGGTC
>NC_022013.1:39858229-39861578 GCF_000317375.1 Microtus ochrogaster | reverse complement strand
CATCCTGTTCTGTTTTCCCCGCCTACCTAAGGGTTGGCCTATGAAATGGGCCTAGGCAGTTTCTTTATTAATAAGAAATCATTCCCACATCATGTCTGCACATACATGACAGGATTAACCCTCAGTTGACAGCTTGGGAGACATTTCTCTTCTTTCCCCATCTTGGAGCCATCCTGGCACTTCCTTCTCTGTGCTGGGCTGATTCTAAGTGCCAGTTGGAAGGAGGCAACTGGGCAAATTCTTCTCTGTATCCCCTAGAGTTTCAAGTCCTCTTCTACATGGTTCTAGAGCTAAAGGAGGGGGATGCCAGGCTTTGCCAGCCTTCCAGGAATGCAGGGCCAAGTAATGAAGGAGTAGTGGCAGAGGAACTGAAAGAACAGAAGGGGAGGCGAGGTTTCCTTCCATTTATTTTAAATGATTTTTTTCCATATCATCTTTAATGTGTTGCTGGAGAAACAGATCAGGAGACTAGGGAGGTAACAAGGTAACTACCATGGTGGGAGGTGGTGGTGGTGGGGAAGGTTGTAGTCTGATCTTTTGTTTCCTAGTGAAAAGTCAGAGATCTTGGTTTGTGCCAGCTTTGAAGAGCATCTGTCATCTTGTGAGTTTGCAGTTAAAGCATGCCTTTCTTTCCTTTTGTTATCTATTCTGTGATGATGGTTAATTCTGGACTGACACTTGAATATTTATTATCTATGATGGAAAAACAAACAAACAAAAACAGAAAAACCCAAATTTCATATGGTTGTACACCATCAACAAGAGGGCTCAGGGAGAGGGTCGATGCCCATTGCACTAGGACAGATCCTGGCAGTTTGTATGAGTCTATATGGAGCCAAGTAATTTGTTCTTATTTTTACTCTGAGCACCAAGCAAAGATAGTTTTCTGTTTGAGGAGAACGTCAGCAAATCTGACTTCAGCTTAGTTAGCTTTGGAGCTATTCAGTGTGGGGTCCTGGCAAGATGCAGCTCCTTAGCAGGGCATAGGCCGAGGGCTTCTGTAGGCATCCGTGGCAGTAGAGTCAGTGATGGATGTGGGATGTTTTAGACTCCATGGAATTAAATACAAGATAACCACAAATTATACCAAAATCACTTTCTGAAAACTCAGAACAGCATTCCTGTTACAATTTTAAAGAAACCCAGAGTCCTCAGTACTATGTGTGGGGTGATCAGGCAGCTACTTCAAGTAGAAGTTGAAGATAAAATGACATTTTTACAGATACAGATAAATCTAAACATTTTTGGTGAAATTATCTTTGGTCATTATCTTTTTTTTTTATAAACCAAGGAAGGTGTTTTAAAAGCATTTGTATGTTAGGATGGATGGACACAAGCCATCCAAAAATGATTTAACATTTTACTACTGTCTAGTCACTAAGATGACAGAATATGCTGTCATTTTCCTCAGGAGATTAAGAAGAAAAATGCCCAGATTATTCTCCGGTAAACTATTTCAAAAGGATCCTATCCAATATTTCTGAAGTGGTAGATGTATTCTCTCACTTCTCCTAGAGAGATCCCCAGGTCCCCTTTCAAACATTCTTAGTCAGTTTGGCTTATGGTTTTGTCAGAGTACCTGCAGGACTGATATTGACCTGTTTCTTTAGCTAACTCACTGCTGAGCCATTCTGCAGGCCAGACTTGTTCTTTCAGGTAATTCCCAGGTGGACACAGACAACAGGAGCACTGTGCCGTGAGGCCAATCTGTCTTTCATTGGCTGAACTTGCTAGTACAGGTATTCTCTGATTTAGAAGCTACTGAAAGCTCTCTGATAAATTAAAAGTCGTATATATTTAATTGACATTTAAGGTGAATTTTTGAATTAGCAGTGAAAGGACATTTTTAAATAAAATATTTTTCTCTAAAAAGGAAAAAAAAGCTGTTTAAGCTGTGCTGGAAATTTATTGGGGATGAGGAGTTGAAGAGATGGCTCAGTGGATAAAGCACTTGCTGAGCAAAACTGAGAATCAGCATTTGGGTTTCTGGCATGCATATAAAAGCCCAGGGGCTCTGTGGGCCACTTGCTCTTGTGTGCTCTGGAAGTAGACTCAAGAAATTCTGGGGCAAACTGGCTGCCTAGACTTGCAGAGTGGGCGAACTGCAAGATCAGTGGGAGGCTCTATTTCAATAAAAAGGGGGAGAATGATTGAGGAAGACATTCAGCATCAGTCTCTGGCCTCTTCACACACCTGGACACACGTGCATGTGCACACATGTATGCTCACAAATGTGTGCACATGAATATATGCACACACACTCATATATTAGTTAGTAAAGAAACTGACAATAAAAGTAAATGATAACAAGATGTTTTTAAAGTTGAGTTAAAAATAAAGGATAAAGGAAATTTATCCCCAAAATTATTGGTGTTTAGCTGCATCAAGTGCCAACCGGGCAAACTGCTTTTTATTGATTTCTTACCATTGTGCGTATATGTATAATGTTTGTGCAGGGATCACAAAACAACTTCTTGAAGTTGATTCCTTTCTCCAACCTTTAGATGGGGTCTGAGGATCAAACTCAGGTCATCATGTTTATACAGCAAGGACTTTTGCCCACCTACAATTCTCTGACCTAATTTAAGCAAATTAAAGCAACTTGTTAAGTGAGAATTTTCATTTCAAAGCAATAGTCTATTCTTTATAACTGGTGTATCTCTTCACATCAAAAGAAGAAGCTTGTTTCTGGTAACAACCTTTAAAGGTACATATTTTGAGATGAAGATAGGCAAATGGACTAAACACATTAAGAAGCTCTCTAGAGCAAATCAAGTAACAGAATGAAGAAATAATGTAAGAGAATGGAGAAACTGTTTACAAGACATATCTGCTAAGGCAATGTCTTCCAAAGGACACAATGAGCTCCTCAATTCAATAGCACAAACACCTAGTAACCAAGTCAGAAGCTCGACAGGGGCTTGGAGATTTCTCAAAAGAAGATATAGGATAAGCAGCACGCTTGTGAGAAGATCCCCAGAGCCATCCATAATCAGGACAATGGAAGAAGTACCACATCACACCTGACAACATGACTACAAAAGTTGGTGAGGATGTGGAGAAATGGGGACGCTTAGACCCTCAGTTGATGTGCAAGAGGATCCAGTTAGCATGGAAAGCTCTTCAGGGTTCCCTTAGCAAATCAAAACCTTTATCCAGCATATTCAAGGCAATGAAAGGAGACAGAGACAGAGTCCCACATTGGAGCACTGGACAGAAATCTCAAGGTCCAAATCAGGAGCAGAAGGAGAGAGAGCACGAGCAAGAAACTCAGGACCGCGAGGGGTGCACCCACACACTAAGACAATGGGGAGGTTCTATCGGGAACTCACCAAGGCCAGCTGGCCTG
>NC_022013.1:39856045-39858129 GCF_000317375.1 Microtus ochrogaster | reverse complement strand
CAACCCATCTCTAATAATCTGTGAGCACCGGTCTCACCGGGAAGATTCTAGCCTACGTCCATCCTGGGTCGGAGCTTCATCACGTGTGTCTGCCCGGGAGCGGGGCATGGCGTCTCTCTTAGCTCACTTCCTCTTCCTCTCAGCATTCTGTTCTGTTTATTCCTCCCACCTATGTTTTAACCTATGAGGGCCGAGCAGTTTCTTTATTGCTTAACCAATGAAATCAACAGATTGATATGACACTCCCACATCACACTCACACGTATACATATATAACACTTACTTGTTTTTAATAAAAGCAAACTCTTTATGTTTTTTAAACACAGCCTGAGAGATCTTTTCATAGTATATTTTGAATAACATTTTAATATATTACTTTATTCACTATTTGAGAATTTCATACATGCATACAATATATTCTGATTATATTTACCCCTCTTAGTACCTCTCAGATCAATTTCTCACTTTTAAACCCTTCCCAAGTTCCATGTGTGCTACCCATATACTTCTTATGTTCATTACATGTGAGTAAAGAAGAGACCTTATTTCCTTTATTGTTAAAATTATAATGTGCTTTTAATCTCAGGATGTTTTAATAGTATAGTTTTCTTACCATTTTATAAGCTTCATACACACAAAGAAAGAAATATATTTTCATATAAAAAAAGTTTAATTGGAGTTACCTTCCTTAGGGGATAATGTCCTCTCTAGATGCCATAGGTGGCCAAATAAAAAGCCCAGAACCAAGTGTAGACTACCTGCCCTGGAGTTGTAGGTCAGGAGAGACACCAAAGACCCACCAGACAACACAGCCTCTAAGTGTTGCTCTTGGTTTCCCATTAGAACTTGGTGGTCAGACCCTGTTGTGGGAAACATCATACCTATTAGACACAGGACATGGGGAAATCAAGTTGGTACTGACCAGGAAATTTATTTCGTGTGTGTGTGTGTGTGTGTGTGTGTGTGTGTGTGTGTGTGCGCGCGTGTGTGTGTATCGTATTTCTTGTTTACTGAGGTTAGAGGACAAGTTGTGAGAGTTTGTCGCTCTGATTCTGTGTGAACTGTGGATTGAACTCAGGTAGTGAGACTTGGCATTAAAGGCCTTTACCTGCTAAACCATCTTGCTGCTCCTGCCCTTTTGAAAATAGCTCGTGTGAGCTGCTAAACCCACACAGTCCTATAAATAAGAGAGCAAATATGTCAGAGAAGAGAAAGTAAGATCTGTGTCTGAAAGCCATTTTTATGTCCAATGTGGCTGATTTTAAAATTTAAAAACTTAATTCAGAAGTAGGAAGGGGTTATTAAAAAGTATTAAAGAGTAATGGAAATAACTTGATGAATAGAAAAATAAGTGGGAGCATATAAAAACATAATATGAGACCCAAGTTTCCACCGAGTAATCTATTTTTTATGTGAGATAGTAACAGAACTATTTAAGGAAAGACTGGAGAGGTGGTTCAATGGTTAGGAGTGATTATTTGATATTCTAGAGGACCAATTACCAATCGCCTTCTTTGCATTTTTATTGAGTCCTAGAACAGTGAATATCATTCACAGAAGCTAATTATTATTGCTTACGTTTTTGACTTCTGTGTGCCATAGTAATTCCTTGCACTTACAGCTGGAAAATTATAGCCAGAATTAACCAGATGCACAGCTCTAGTGCAAAGTTCCCAAGTGTTACCAGACAGTTGCAGTAATTTCCTGCAATGTGTGTCACACTGCTTCTGAAGTTCACTTTTACTAACTTGATGTGATTTAATTTACAAATGAGAAGCCAGTGTCTGTGTTGAAATAAGAGCGGCGGAGCTGCGTCCCCAGCACCCGGCCGCCCACATGGCTAGCTTAGCTTATGACCCGAAATATTACACGGAAACTGTATTCTTTTAATTACTACCTGACCCATTAGTTTCAGCCTCTTATTGGCTAGCTCTTATATATTAATCTAACCCATTTCTATTAATCTTTGTAGCACACAAGCTGGCTTACCAGGAATGATCTTAACCTGTGTCTGTCTGGAGTGGGACACTCATGGCGACTCTCTGACTCAGCTTCTTTCTCCCAGCATCCTGTTCTGTTTTCTC
>NC_022013.1:39845154-39849954 GCF_000317375.1 Microtus ochrogaster | reverse complement strand
GGGAGCCTAGGCAGTTTGGATGCTCACCTTACTAGACCTGGATGGAGGTGGGTGGTCCTTGGATTTCCCACAGGGCAGGGAACCCTGATTACTCTTTGGACTGACAAGGGAGGGGGACTTGATTGGGGAGGGGGAGGGAAATGGGAGGCGGCAGCGGGGAAGAGACAGAAATCTTTAATAAATAAATAAATTTAAAAAAAGAATTTTCTTCAAAAGAATCGAGAATCAGGATATGGAGGGGATATAGCCTCTGGCATGTGTAAAATAACATCACTTTGAAGATCCAAGATGTATAAATAGTCTTAAAGCAACAGAAGCCAAAAGAAAATGTGCCATAAAACACGCAGAAGGATTTTTATCACATGAGACAGTAGAGGTGAATTGTGATGAGCAGAATGAAGCCCTCAGAAGACACTGTTTGATGCCATGCACATGAGGAATTTCATCTCATCAGCCAGAGAACCCACAGGATGCAATGGTGGCATCAAGGGCTAAGGAAGGGACATAGCTTATTACTACTAAAGTAAGCCAAAAGGTTTCTGTTAGAGAAACTGTTCCTCTTAGAGTTCTGCTTGCAGCCCTGAGCATGCACTCAACAACCCTGAGTTCTACACTTAAAAATTTTAGAATGTAGATCTCACGTTACGTTCTCAGCATGATAAATTAAAAACATTAAAAAGCTGTTGCTGCTCTGTCATGCATTTGAAGATACAATTTTTGGTTCAAGGATTAGATGATTAGCCATCAGTTTGAATTGCGTGCTTCCTTTAATGAGAAATGACATTTAAACACAGCCCCTGAGAACAATGTTGCCGTTGAACCTGGCAAATCAGTGTTATAGAAGAGGAGCAAAAAAGGTAAGTACTTGACTGTTCTGCCTTGAATGTCCTCTCAGCAGACTTCCCCAGACTCCTGTGTTCATCAGTGCTGCCGACAGGCTTATGTGAACAAAAGGGGGATGCTGCACAACAGTTTTCTTTCTACGTAGCTTCCATTCACTGTTGGTAACGGGAGAAAATACAGGTCCTTCCCGACATGCTTACGACACAGCCGCTGACTGCTTGAGGATGATGTCTTCACTGATGTGTCTGACAGTGCATCATGTTAAATGTATAACTAGAGGATTTTTGTGACTGCACAGTGGAATCCCAGATGAACCCTTCATGACATCATCTGTTCACACATGTGGAGCAGCTATTCCCTGAAGGAGACAGTCACTGGGCAAAGTGATGGCATAGAACATGGCCGCTTCTTGATGTCTGATGGACCACCAACGTTGCCGTTCCTGGCCTTGGAGCTCTTCCTCATCTACAAAACTCCTCCCCTCTCTACATCTAGACAACTTGTTCACAGTTTTGTCTTTCTTGTTAATTGCCACAAGTGTTCACACCTTTGCGTTTTAACGTTATAGATATAAACAGGGCTATTGTTCTTTGCTGTTGTCATAAATCTTGTCCCTTCTCCTGTGGAACTAGTGAGACTAGAAAGAAACAACATACAGTTTGTTATTTAAATTATATCATTTCATAAACTACTGAACAGCAAGGGAAGGATATTCTCTGCAGAACTGATTACTTTTGCAGATATTTGTCTTCTGAAAGGATTCCTCCTAAGGACTGGACAGATGGCCGAGCACTTAAGAACACTCATTGCTCTTGCAGAGGAGCTGCGTTCGGGTCTCAGCACTCTGGAACTGCAGTCTCTAGTTTCTGAGGCCTTGCTCTGATCACTGAGGGCACCTGCAGGTACATGGTGCACATCTCTAGGTTTCTGAGGCCTTGCTCTGATCACGGAGGGCACCTGCAGGTACACGGTGCACATGCACATGCGCGGACACGCAGACATACCGATAAGTGAGAAGAAAATTTAAAAGATATCCTCATTTTCATAGAAGCCCATTCGATGCCTCCTTTGTACTTTACTATTCTCCCACATAATGCTAGACACTGACGGAGTCTCACTCACGTTTAGAATTCATTGACTTTTGTCCCAGGGTCCTGGAATTTTTAAGTACAATGACAGACAGTTCTTCAGATGGCCACTAGATGTCACCATTGACCAGTGCACTATGACTAACTGGCTTCCACCTTGAAGCAGGTATTATAATGATTTGCTCCCTAAAATAGGGACTGGTCAGAAAAAAAGTCAGTAGACAAAGGTCACAGCACAATTTTGAATAGGCAGAAACAACTCCCATACCATTCCATTACCTTCTGACCCACAATACCCCTGCTGAGGAAACAGCGGGTGGACAACTGGAAGCGTCTAACCTGGGCTTTGAACTCAGAATGTAAAGGTCCCTGAGAAAGCTTGTTCTGTGTGTGTGTGTGTGTAGTGTGTGTGTGTTCTGTGGTTGTCTATGTGGGTGCACAGGAAGCCAGCAGCTGACGTTGTGTAGGAATCCCATACTCAGGTCCCCATAATTGCTTCATAGGTAGTTTACTACTTAAAGTAGTCAGCATTAGTAATTAAAAAATTTGATTGATCTTCATTTTCCTTACCTGTGAAACGAATTTTAATTTAATACCCCTTTCAATTTTAAAGTGTAATTTCTCTAAGCTAAGCAGGTCCTTAACCAGATCGAAACTTCTTAATAGTCTCCTCCACAACTCATTCTGGAACATGGCCTTCTGCAGCCATTTTTCTTTCTACACTCTGAATGGTGTTAGCAATGTAAAATGAACTAGATAGTTTTGTTCTGCTCTCTGTTCTATTTGTGACAACTGGATTGAGTTGTTTTTAAATAAAAATTCTAATAATTTAGAGTCTAGATTTTAGACTAGAACTAGAACAGTGATTCTCAACCTGTGGGTCGAATAACCCCTTCACAGGGGTAAGCACAGATATTTACAACACAGTTCATAGCAGTAGCAAAACTGCAGTGATGAAGAGCGACAAATGCAGTCTTATGGTTGGAGTCACCACAGCGTGAAGAACTGTGTTAAAGGATTGCAGTGTTAGGAATGGTGAGAACCACTGCTCAATAGACCAGTCCCTTCCCACACAAGGACATCTACTTTTCCATGTTATCAAAATCACACCAAGATTTATGTTTACTCCCTTAAACATTTTTCTCACACCTACACAGTGTTCGTCTTCAGGTTTCAGCTCTTTTTTTTTTTTTTTTTTTTTTTTTTTTTTTTTTTTTTCGAGACAGGGTTTCTCTGTGGTTTTGGAGCCTGTCCTGGAACTAGCTCTCTAGACCAGGCTGGTCTCGAACTTACAGAGATCCGCCTGCCTCTGCCTCCCGAGTGCTGGGATTAAAGGCGTGTGCCACCACTGCCCGGCCCAGGTTTCAGCTCTTAATTGCTTCCTATTCCCTGTTGGTGGAACAGCCTCAGCAGATAGAGGAAATAGTGTTGGCTTTGGGCTCCCACCTCAAGAATCACCCTTTTCTTGAAAAAAATAAATTTCACACTTAACCTGCAACATTTTAATGCCCATTATCTTTATGTGAGTTAAGGTATTTTAAAAGTCTCATTAACAGTTAAGCCGGGCAGTGATAGCACACTCCTTTAATCCCAGCATTGAGGAGGCAGAGGCAGGCGGATCCATGTGAGTTCCAGGCCAGCCTGGTCTACAAGAGCTAATTCCATGACTGGCTCCAAAGCTACAGAGAAACCCTGTCTCGGAAAATGAAAAAGAATTAGATATCAATTGTTTTCTTAAATTCTAGGGATTCTTTGAGAAAGAGTATATCAAGAGAATAAGAATTTCTCTTGGCTTATGGTCTCTGAGATTTCAGTCCACAGTGCTCTGGTCCTCTTGTTTCTTGTCTATGGCAGTACAGTATGACATAAGCTATAATTCCCCTTAGGGTAGCCAGAAAACAAAGAAGAGGAAATGGTAAATCCCAGCTTCCTCCTACAGAGTGCACTTTCTGAAGATTCCATATACTCACAGTAGTACCATGGGCTGGAGCTAAGCCTTTGTTATGTGAGCTCCAGAAGGATAATTCAGATCCAAACTATAACAGCCACCAAATACATACCGGGTGTGGGACAATGGTCTGTATTCTGTCAGTTATATTTTAAATAAACGCTGATTGGCTAGTAGCCAGGCAGGAAGTATAGGCGGGACAACCAGACAGAAAGTAGAGGTGGGTCAATGAGAACAGGAGAATTCTGGGAAGAAAGAAGTCCTAGTCTATAGTCCTGCCAGCCACAGAAGCAAGATGTGACTGCCTTGCCAAATAAGGTACTGAGTCATGTGGCTAACATAGACAAGAATAATGGGTTAATATAAGTTATAAGAGTTAATAAGAAGCCTGAGCTAATGGGCCAATCAGTTTATAACTAATGTAGACCTCTGTGTGATTTCTTTGGGACTTAACGACTGTGGGAACCGGGCAGGACAGAAGCCTACAGACGACAATACATACATTCCATTCTTCTATTGAATGTGAACTGAATGGGGATTCCTATAGTGTGAGGTGAATATCAGGGGGGAATAGATGGGGTAAATGCTAGAATAAGATTAAAAATAGAAAATTCTTCAATTTGAGTAAGAAAGGGTGAGGAAGCTGTGAGTGCTTCCTTTCTCCATTTGTGGAAGTGCATTTCATGAGCTATTTGAAGTTCAGTGTTACTACCAGGCTCATTTCGATTATGTCAAGATATTGAGACCTACAGAGAGCTGATAGGTACACATGTGCAGAAGTACAGCAAGTACCCAAGTGCGCAAGTGCAGAAGTGCAGCAAGTATTCAAGTGCACACGTGCAGAAGTGCAGCAAGTATCCAAGTGCACACGTGCAGAAGTGCAGCAAGTATCCAAGTGCGCACGTGCAGAAGTACAGCAAG
>NC_022013.1:39820136-39845054 GCF_000317375.1 Microtus ochrogaster | reverse complement strand
GTGCACACGTGCAGAAGTGCAGCAAGTATCCAAGTGCGCACGTGCAGAAGTACAGCAAGTATCCAAGTGCACACGTGCAGAAGTGCAGCAAGTATTCAAGTGCGCACGTGCAGAAGCGCAGCAAGTCCTTATTGGATACATCAGTCTTGGAGCTGGCACTCATGAGCAGTTTAGTTCCCTAATAAAAACTTTTGATTCTCCCATGAAATTCATATTTTTTGAGCTCCTATATGAGTTGCAATTCTTTTTATGTAATTTCTTGGCAATACCAGGAGACTGGGGACATTCGTTTGGCCATTTTCACCTTGGAAAGAAAGAAAGCAAGCCTACAGCTTCTCTCTGATGACCCTTTGGAAACCTGGATGCCACCCTTTCAAGGGGTTAAGAGAAAAGCCAGACTGGAAATGGAGCAGCAATTACATACAGACTGGAAAATTGCCAGTTGTTCCTGGTCACTGACCCTCTCTACAAGGTCAAAGCTGGTATGCATTTGAAATTTATACCATAATCATGCTTCATATTTGACATTGTTTTGCATTTTCTAAAAAGCACTTACATGCATCCTTCCTCGTGGACACTATCGCTGCACTAGCCCTATATTGCTATGGCAGATCTTATCAACTGTGCTTTAAAGCAGGGAAATCTAGTATAAAAACAAGGCAAGATTTTGTGTAAAGGTCACACAGAACTTGGTGAAAACCTGTGTTTCCTGTCTCCACGGTCGATGATTGGTCAGATGCAAGAAGCTCTGCCTGTTTTAAAATACAACATTTATCTCATTGTTGAGAATATAACTCTCGAAGGCCTTTCAGTTCCAAATGAGAGACAAAACTGTTTTGCCTTACTATGCCTGCTATGTCAGATATACCTCGACCCCCACCACGTATGCCTTGGAAGAAACTCCAGGGAAGTAAGAATAAAATGATGAATTAGTCGTTTTCAAAAAGTGAGTAGTGGAATTCGTGATGGGATTTTGAGCTCAGCTTCCAAGTTTCTCATTTAAATAGAAACTCCAGGATCATTATTCAGAGTGGCATGAATAAATTCTGGTCTGCGTGAGATGCAAATTTTGAGTTTCCCCAAGTGTGATGTTTATGAGTGTGTTATGAAAAAAAAATAAAGATTCTATGCTCAAACTAGTCAAAGACCTTTATCAAAGGACCTGTCCCAGCATCTCATATGCCTGACAGTCTTGGTAGGGACCCTTGCAGGTTAAAGAAAGCAGTATCATCCTAATGTATTTTCTCACAGAGTCATCCCCCCAGCCGTCCCAATTCCACTGTGTGGAAAGCTATATTAGAGAGAAAAATGGTGTGATCCCTCTAGTATTCTTCTATTCCTCTTAGTCTTCTCAGTCTTCATTACCACAATTTTCAATGTTTCCTCATAACGTTAAATTGTGATAATTGCCAAAACCAAACATCTTCATGTCCATAAATTAAGATTTAATCACACTGAAGTTTAAAATATATTTGCATGTTTCTTGATCAACAAAGAAAAATTAAATAAGGGAACTTAATTAGCACTATATTTCTACAGTTATAAATGGCCCACGCTAAAACAACTTAACACGGCAGGGTCCGAGTACAGCAAGGAAAGGGACTGTGAGATAGATTGAAAGGTGCAAGGTGACAGAAAAATGTAATTCCCTCAGCCATCCTCATCGGAGAGGCCGCATCCTGAACAATCAGAAATCCTGATGGGCCTGCTTATCCCACAGCTGCTCTCTCTGGCTAAAATTGAATTTCCCTGGGTACTCACGAGGCAGGCTGGGAGCTTACATTTCCCTCTACGGCTTGCTTAGCACTGATTCCAGAAACAAATCGTATCTGTCCACTCCCAGATAAAATGGTTCACCTGTGGCTTTGAAAAGTGAAGTTTTAACCCTTACTTCTTTGGGACACTTAGGCTGCTCCAGAGAAATAAATCAATAATCCCTTCCAGGTTGCATGTTGGGTGGGTGTGGTCTTGATGACTCCATGCTCCTTTCTAGGATGTTGGAGTTCCCACAGATGGTTCTCCACTGAACTTTCCTTTCTGCTTCACACGAAGCTGTGAACAAGACAGGGATCACGACCTCTTTCCACAAGCAATACAGTGACTTGTGCAGGAAATTGCTGATTGCCAGTGTGCAAAAGTCCAATCCACGACTGACCACTCCCAATTAGCCAATTTGTTTTATTCCTATTCTGTGATATGCTGATCCCTTTTCCCTTTTCTTTTCTTTCTGAGTGTATAATTCTATTTCATCTCTCCCTTTTCTTCCTCCAAGCCCTCCCATATACCCCCGTGTATTTCCAAATTTATGCCTTGCTGTTTTATTGTTGAATCATATATATATATATGCATATATATATGATCATATACATATATATTCCTAAATACATAAATGAAATCTGCTCAGTCAGTACAATGTTATTTGTATGTATGTCTTTGGGGCTGGATGATTTTGTATTGGATACCTAATTGGTGGTGCTCTTCCTTGGGGAAGACTGTTCTCCTGATTGAAACATTTCTTGGTTGCCTGTAGTTCTTTGTATTGGGTTGAGCACGCATGGACTTTCCCCCTTAGGGCGCCAATTATTGTCCTTGTTCAGCGCATGTTTGGGCAGTCGTGTTGCTGAGACATTCCAGGTGTAGCTTCTGACATTACTAGGAGTCCCAATCTCACAGGAACCTCCCTGCTCTTTTGGCTCTTACAATCTGTCAACTCTATAGTGATCCCATAGCCTTAGGTGAATGAGTTGTCTTGCAGCTGTAACATTGGGAATTGGTTACACAACTTTATATTTTGAATGGTTGTGGCTTTTGTAATAGTTTCCATTTGTTGCAAGAGAAGTTTCCTTGATGAATGAGAAGGATTACACTGATCCTTAGGTTTAAGGCCAAATACTTGTTTTGTTTGTTTATTTGGTAAAGTGGTGGTTTTAGGTTGCCTCAGTAGTTGATATAAATGTATGTACATATATACATATAGGTATGCAACAGCAATTAATTAAATGAGACCATGAATTTAAAATAGAGAAAGAAGGGATGCTCAGGAGAGTTTGGAGAGAGGAAATGGAAGGAGGAGGATGTAATTATATCATAATATGAAAAAAAATAAAAGAAATCATTCCTAGATTTCTAGTACCAGGCACCAGGCATAGTTTTCCTCTTACTGAGTGGGTCTTTTTTTTCCTTCATTTATCTGAGACAGGGTTTCCCTGTAGCTTTGGAACCTGTCCTGGAACTAGCTCTTGTAGACCAGGCTGGCCCCGGACTCATGGGGATCCACCTGCCTCTGCCTCCTGAGTGCTGGGATTAAAGGCATGTGCCACCATTGCCCTGCTTGTTGGGTGGGTCTTAAGCTCAATTAGAGAGCTTTGGTTACCACCAAGGAATACTGCCACTATTAGCCCTTTCAGGGTTTTCATGTCATGTCAGTTATTGTTATGACTATTGTAATCGATGCTATTATTGAATTTTAATACATATCCTGGGGCACTTATATTTATTGTCCTTCTTCTGTTAATTAAGAGTAGGTCAGGAGAGATGGCTCAATGGCTTAGAACACTTACTGCTCTTATAGAGGATCTGGGTTTGTTTCCTAGCACCCACATCAAATTGCTCACACCTTCTGTAACTCTAGCTATAGGGGACCCAAAACATTTTTCTGTCACCTGCAGCTATCCACACAAATGTACAAATATCCACAATCCGCCACCACCGCACACATTTTTCAAAATTTAGAAATAATAAACCACATTTTTTTATGTGTGAAAACAACTTCTGCGGTCTTCAACACGTCTCTTGAAGTTTGATTTTTGACATGTTATTGGATTTACTTTGATTATTTTACTTTCTTCTCCTTCCTTCCCTTCCCTCCCTTCATTTATGTATGTAAGTATATACATATATGTATATAAACATATCTATATGTGCATTTACTTATTTATTTGTTTGTTTATTTATTAATCTGTTCTAAAAGCTTTATTTTAACTTGGTCCAAAGCTTGGGAGTGGTTCCCAGATGCTGCTTAAAGACTGAAGTGGTTTAAGATGACCTCCAGAGAACAGCTGGGTGCTGAGCAGAGAAGGGAGCCACTTAGAAGGCCAGGAGACCTTCTTTCTAGTCATGTTTGAGAGTGGGCATCTCAAAGAGTTGCTTTTCCAGAAATGGCTAGGGTATGTCCGTCTGCATTGCTTGGGCCAGGGAATCTTGCAGAGGTTGGTCTTGTGATTACCCATCTTACTGAGGAGCTTCACATCCTCAATAAGGAAGTGGTTTTTCTAGAAAATCCACAGAGATGTGAGTCTGTGAGGGCAGACTCCAGACACAAAGATCCAAGAGGTCTTGGTCCAGATTCTTCTTCAAAGTCAAAGCAGTGTCTTGGCTCTTACCTCACTCATCTTGTGATGGTTAATCAACATTTTATAAGAGCACATGGCATCTCTGGATGATTTTGTAACTTGAGATGAAGTGGATGACTTCACATTTCTTGGCCAATTGACAGAAGATGTGGCCTACACCTTCCAGAGCCAAGTCATCCTGTCAAATATTAGCCTAGAGAGAGGTAAGTGTAGGAAGCCTGCAGGGGCAAGATTACAGTTAGTTGAAGGAGGTTCCGCCCTTCTAAAGAATAATTCTGGCAAATATGTGAGGTTACGCTGATAAGCAGTATGGAGCCAAAGGACAAGAAACCATGGCTAATCCCAGGAGATGAAGGTGGAGGAGATGGTCACTGAGCTATAACTGGAGAGGCTGGAGAGCTGTTGAAAGCTAAGAAGAGGGAGTCCCCTGGTCTCTTAAGTCCCAACACTGGTGAAGCAAGAACAGATCCAGGAGTCTCTGGGGTACTGCCTTTATTATTTTCTTAAAGGTTTTGCTCTCATGAGGACTATGGAAACTACGAATTATTTCCCTATGCCCTTTTCCAGCTTCAGCTTGGCTCTCTGCTCAGCCTTGGCACACTCTTCCAGAGGCTAAATCAGAGCATTCAGGAAATCATGGAAAGAAGACAGCTCTGTGTATCCTTGGAACCAATGATGGGAACCTGGGTGGGCATCACTGACACTGTTAGGAATTTGACTGTGTGTGCTGACACTCCCCTTTGACACATCTTTTCTTCACCTTCTAGTAAAAGCATATCACCTTTTGGATTTGTCAAATTTAGATTTCTTGGCACTGGCAGCATTTGAATGGCTTTCTAAACCATTGATGTTTTACTGTAAGCAGTCTGCTCACACTGTTTAGGTAGAAGTGATGGCCTCATTGAATTCCTTTTCTTTGTCCAAAAGACTAGCTCAGAAATCTACTATTACCCTCATAACTTGAATGAAGAAATGGGGGGGGGGGTCCAGGTCTCACAGCTTACAGCTTGTAAACATGGAATTTAATGCTTACCCAACTCCATTATCAATTCTTATCAAATTATACAGAGTCCATACTTGTTCCTTTATATTTGTAAAAGATAAAAAGAGCAAAATGTCACATTTTTTTTGTGAGGGAAGTTTACCTGTGCTTCTAATTCCACCTGTTCTTGAATCGTCCTTTGACATTAGGCATTGACTTTTTCATGGGTCTCCACAACTTAAAGAACTGGTTCCACAAGAGAGTCGCTATTACTTTCTACTGAAAGAGTTAGAATCCACTGTCTCTTCCTATTAGAATAAACTGTGTTCTTGTGCAGCCTGACATATGGACCGCAGAAGTGATCATTTGAAAGGGAAGAAAATGTCCTCCTGTTTATTCTTTGTCAGAAAGTTAAAAATGCCCCGAGCATCTGTTTGTATGCATCAACACAATTGGAAAACTTTCGTCCAAAATAATGAGAACAAAATACAACGTTGGCATATTTTTATAAGGAAGGCAAATTATTAACATGACAAGATGATATGCTGTGAAGACCCGCGCTCCTTGTGCTATGTTGTCTCTGAGAGAGGTCAAGCAATGGACTTTCTTCTTCTCATTATAAAGGACCCCTGAGTAATATTGTCACAGTCATTGAAACCTCTTTTCATGTGAGTTGAGCCACTACTTTTAATCATACATTCCAAAAAATAGGCTTTTTGACATCAATTTCTTGTGTGCAAATTCTAAAGTAATTGTTTTAGCTTTCTAAGTTTTGTGGAAGAGCAGAGGTTAGGAAAATGGGACTTTGGAGGAATGCCTGGGTTGTGGACTAGATAAAATATGGGAATTTAGGCAGCCCAGGGATTGTGAAATTTACTTCAATTGGAAAGAGATGGAAAGATTTAAGATGAGTAAATGCTGTGGAAGTTTCCCTTGTTTACAGTTTGTCATATGGACAATCTAGAATTACCAGTAGGATAAGTATGTAGGTGTTTTTATTAACTTCTCTTCTAAAAGCTGAAAATCTTAGTGCTTTACTGCTACATTAAAGTCCTTAATCTCCTCTTCCTTCTTTTTGACTTCATAACCGTTTCTGTCTTTCTCTTTAAAACAAAGAAATCTCTACAGAGTATCTCAGTTTTGCACATATGACCTCAAAGGCCACCCCTCTTTTTCCTTGGGATAGTCTTGTTCAATACAATTGTGATAATCATTCAAACTTTGTTTTATTCAAATTATTCATGCAAAAGGACAAACCTATTCATCATAACGGGACAGAAGATTTGTCACTGACATTAAAGTTTATGCAGAAGTGACACATCAACACATTTCTAGCTGTGAAATTCTTTTCCAAGAGTTGGACACAGGCAATCTACTAGAATGATATTCTTCAAAGTTTATTATTTTTAGTAGTCTCTCCATCCTCTTCTTTCCACTGTTGTATGCAACTTTCTTAATCTGATATAATCCTATTGGTCTATGTTTATGCTTTTGTTGCCTGTGCATTTGGGTCTTAGCTACATAATTGTTGAATATATTGATGTTTTAGTGCTTTCCCTATGCTTTCTTTGAGCAGTTTTGCAGTTTGAGGCATCAGGTTTATATATTTGATCTATTTTGAGTTGACTTTTGACTTTTGTGTATGTTGAAAGATAGGAGCATATTTTTTCTGAATATAAATATAGATCTTCCTAGGATCACGTATTGAAGAAACTGTCTTTTATGCATGGTGTGTTTTTGATGTGTTTCTCAAGAATCAATTACTGATAGATACATAGATTTATTTCTGAGTTTCTTTATCTGAGATTTTTTCCTTCTACCATTAACTATGCAAACACTTTCCCAGTTCCAAAATATTAAAACATTTTAGTTAGCTTAAATCTTTAGAAAAAGTCTACCATGAAGGCTTTGAATATTGACTTGACTAGAATAAGACTGGCAATCATAGGAAGCTTGACTCAAAGTAGTACTTCCCTTTGTGATGTGACTTTCATATCCTTCTTCATTTTCCTTTTTATTTTTGTAGCTAATTGATGTTATATATACAAATTAACCTTGGACTTCCAAGCTCTTTGGAGATTGGATGCTCAGGTATGTTGAAATGGGAAAGACATTCAGATAGTTGTTTGCAATAGTGGTTTGGAAATACTCATGTATTACTGAGAGTAAATAATGTCTTGAGACTAGCTAGTGTTTGGAACAAAACAAATGTATGAATTAGATCACTCTTTCTTATTTATGAAAATATCCACTCTTTTTCCCTCATACCTCTTTTTCCCACTATTTTTTTTACTTCCCCTTGTCTTCTAAAGAACATACAGTATCTGACAACTAGTGTGCACATTATTTTATTTGCTTGACTAAATATTGACAAGACATCACAGCACATGTATTCTTTTCTTATAAGTCAGATTCAATACATAAATTAGAAATAACAGCATGAGGTAAGCATTCATAAACATTAATTAATGTAATATTATGTAAAATGAGTCATTACCTAATTTGTTTGTTCTACTTTTTATGTAGATTGCATTTTCTGTTAGTGCATGTTGTTTTATTCCTCATACAATAGGATTAGAAAAGAATAGAATTAGCAGTAAGAGTACAGATAAAGCAATTTGTTTGAAAAGAGGACAAAACTGAAATGTTGAAATAAGGCGAAACATCACCCCCACCACCACCCCCTCCAAATTCAGACTATTGTCAGGTTAAGTCTATTGCCTAAGTCAGAAAACAGTGAAGACAACATGATATTTAGAGTTCACCTCTTTAATAGTGGAAAGCAAAAAAGCACCCCCCCCAACAACAGTATTTTACAGTTGCATATAGTCTATTTTTTATAAGAATATGTTTTGTATGGGCCACTAAACAGTGCAGGGATTTCAGGATCAGAAAATGGAGATAAATTAGAAAGGGCTCATAAGATGATAGATAAAGGTCTGTGGAGTTTATCCATTAGGAAACATAATTGAGTGAAAAATATAGTTTGATTCACCACTAATGTAAGATAGAGCCTCCAAGAGTTTGATAAATGTGAGTAACTCAGACCACAGAATTGTATGAGTATATGTCAGGAGCATGGTGGTGTGAATGGGTCTTCTATTTAATGCCCAGGAGTGGCTTTACTTGGCAGCACTGCCAGTTGAGTGTATGTCTTTAAGCTTCCATAAAGGTGACCAGAATTGTTTAGGCTATTTTTTAGCATTAGAAAACAAACAAACCCTTGAGGATCATCAACATTCTTATTATAAAAAGGCCCCTGACAGTGCTTGTGTAAGAGAGTAGTAGGTATAGGTCTGTTGACACTGGGTCTGGGAAAGAAACGGAACCTCTCCAACAATGTCATTGTCTCCAATGTAGAAAGAGATCAACTCTAGGCAAATGTAATTTCCTCCAGTGTAGGAGGTGATATGCTGGAGACATATTGCATAGAGAGTCTAAGTATCTCCTTTGAATATTTCTAGTATTGCTATGTTACAGAAACAAACCCTTTGTGTTCTAGCCTAGCACTGAATCTACACGAGGACCGTGATGAGATGATTGAGAATTTCAAACCTCCAGTTTCAAAACAAAGGGAAATATTATCACCAGAAGGCAGAAGAGTCAGTGCTGTAAATACCAACCTGGAGGACATTAGAATTCAGGAGCATAGTTGTTGTAGAAGGCTGCTTGTTTGTTTGCAGCTGCTCAGCCCTGAATTAATCACACAGAAACCATATTATTTTCAATATTGTTTGGCCAATAGCTTAAGAGTGTTTCTGGCTAACTCATGTCTTTTTTTTTTAATTTTTTTAAATTTATTTATTTATTGAGGATTTCTGCCTCCTCCCCGCCACCGCCTCCCATTTCCCTCCCCCTCCCCCGATTAGGTCCCTCTCCCTCATCAGCTTGAAGAGCCATCAGGGTTCCCTGACCTGTGGGAAGTCCAAGGACCGCCCACCTCCATCCAGGTTTAGTAAGTTGAGCATCCAAACCGCCCAGGCCCCCCCAAAGCCAGCACGTGCAATAGGATCAAAAACCCATTGCCCTTGTTCTTGAGTTCTCTGTAGTCCTCATTGTCCGCTATGTTCAGCAAGTCCGGTTTTATCCCATGCTTTTTCAGACTCAGGCCAGCTGGCCTTGGTGAATTCCCGAAAGAACATCCCCATTGTCTCAGAATGTGGGTGTACCCCTCGCGTAACTCATGTCTTAAATTAACTCATCTCCATTAATATGTGTATCTCCAAAATGCTGTGGCTTACCAGGTAAAGTTCTGGTGTCTGTCTCCTCCAGTGGGGCTACATGGCTTCTTACTGACTCCACCTTCTTTCTCCCAGCATTCAGTTTAGTTTTCCCTGCTTAGCTACATTCTGACTTGCTATAGGACAAAGAAGTTTCTTTATTCATTAACCAATAAAAGCAACACATAGACAATTCCTCCCACACCATTTCCCTTGTGAGATAGATTCTAGAGCCAGCAGGAAATTCAGAGCAAAGTACAATAGCAGTCAGTACAAACTACTCTTCCTTGATGAGGTATTGCACACTGCCAGCCATAATAGACCTGCAGTAGACATTGTTTTGTGAGGTGGTACTTCGGAGTAGAGTAACAGAGAAACTTCCAGAAAGCTTAATTTGGTAATTAGGGGAATAATGATATTGCTAAACCGTTATTGGAACTATTACCAAAAACTTGGCTTAGAGTCATTCATGCCAGATCATGCCTGATCCAGGCAGGGTTCTGTCTTCAGGAGACAGTTTTGTCTACTTTCAGGTTTGTAAGTGGAGAAGAACAAAAGGCCCTTTAACCAGCTTCGTACAATGTGGTTCAAGTATGTTGGTGTAGAATAATGTACTCTTCTGAAATAGTACATATTGCATACATTTACAAGATCTATGTATTATATCTGTAAGTACAATTTTGTTTTGTTTTGGGACAGGCTCTCACTCTGTAGCCCTGGTTGGCTTAGAACTCATAAAGAGCAGACTGGCTCAAATTCACAGAGATCCACTTGCTTCTGCTCTTTAAATTCTGGGATTAAAGGTTGTTGCCACGACAACCAGCCTAGAGAGATATTTAAATACTTAGCATCCTAATTTTCTGAAGTCCAGAGGTCATACTATGGTGTTAAGAGCATAATAGTCTGTATAGAATGTTTGTACAGTGTAACACATAAAGTGATAAGAATAGTATTGCTATTACAAGATAGTAGCTGCAAGAGTATTTGCATCTTTAGCTCCAAATTATGGTGTGCTTATTTACACATATGAAATCTTTGGTTATTAGAATACAGTGATGGTGACTTATATGCAAGATGAAAATGATATAATTGAAAGATCATTTTAAAAATATAAAACCAAAAATTATAGCCTGCTTTACTATTAATGGACATTGATATTTCCCTGTGTAAAACCATTGTGGCCAAAATTTGGAAGTCCTCCTGGTGATAGGAGCACATTGATACAGACATTGTCCATTCTGTGTTATAGTAATACATTTTTACTGTGTGCTATAGGAAAGTATCTGTTCATACATATTAGGAGTACCTGAGCATGTATGAAGCTGCTAATAATTTGCTTGTTCTGAGTTAACTTTAAACCTAAATGTCATTCAAATGAACTGCTAAGACAGACTGCAAGACTCAGCAGTCTTGGTGCTTATAGAACCTGCTCATGCGACACATATGGGAGAATACCCACATGCACACGCATGTGTACACACATACACACACACACACTCACTCAAACACACAGACTTGTACACACATAGAGATAGAGATAGAGGGAAACAGAGACACAGAGAGAAATAGAACATACGTAAAAGGGAGAGAGGAAGAGTGAGAGAGAAAGAGAAAGAGAGAATAAGAAAATCTGATGAATCTCTAGGACAAGTTCCACTTGACCAGGGTAGTAAGACAGAACTTTGAATTGGTTTATAGTCTTTGTTCTGTTCCCTACAGAATTCTAATTAAAAAGATGATGGGAAAGGCAGCTTTTGCTAAGTTTTTCCACATTGCTGGCTCTCTGAACAAAACAGTGTAACGATTCCATTTCTGTTTTCACGTATGTGATAGCTACAGGATCACTTGATTTTTGTTGACAACCAAAGCAGAAAAGCTTCCAGAGTTTCTGGTAAGTCACTGAATAACTCAGAAAGTATGATGGCTGCCTGAGTCTAGATCCCAGGACAGGAGCCTCTTAAGTGGCTTCTGAGTGACCTTATGTAGGGATGCTCCCTTCCAGATTTCTCTAGAACTTTCCATTGTCTTTGTAGAAATTGAATTGTATTCTCTGATTTGATTCCTGAGTTAGGAAAAATTAAAGCTTCTCTGTCTTCATATTTACAGGAACCTGTGGTTTGATTTTGTCTTCCTAGGAAGTGACCAGTGTGCCCTCTGGTTTTATGAAAACTTTCTCATTTGTCCTTTTCTCCACTGTATGACTTATATAAGAGCATGGCCTATTACAATGGGTGACATTTCCTCTATTCCTAGAATCAGACTCCTAGGGTATGTTCTTGTAAGTTGATACAGCTGTGCTAATGGTTATATGAAATAGAACAAGATGGTATATTGTTTTATGCAGTCCAGACACTCCTTACATTGGGTTTTGGGCAAAGAAGGTCATTGAATGATTTCCTAAATTATGACATTATCTTAATTAGGGTCTCTATTGTTGTGCTAGAGCACCATGACCAAAAGCAACTTGGGAGGAAAAGATTTATTTTTATCTTACAAGTATCTGGTACCCTCTATCACTCAGAGAAGTGGGGGCAGGAACTCAAGGTAGGAACCTGGAGGAAGGAGCTGAAGTAGGAACCATGAAAGAACACTGCTTATTGGCTTGCTCTTTACAGCTCACTCAGCCTGCTTTCTGGACCATCTAGGACAACCTGACTAGAAATGGTACTACTCTTGATAGGTGGAGCTCTTCCACATAAATCATTCATAATTTTTCTAAATGCCCTCAAGATTTTTCTACAGACCAATTTTATGGAACTTCTTTTCTTCAATCTCAATTCCTTCTTCAAAGATATGTCCAAATTTGTGTCAATTTGACAAAAACCAATCAGCGCTATGGACCCGTTGTCAATTTGAAACACAAAATCACTAATTTTCTAATGTCTGATTTCTGGTTTATCCCTGAGAGCTCATACTAATATCAATATCACAATATAAGACATTTTCACTTTAAAAAATTCCAATCTTTAAATATGCAAATACGTTAAAAGCTGTTTCTTTAAAATATCCATAGTTTCCTTCAAATTCCAACACTTCTCTAAAATATCTAAAGTCTCTCTAAATTATGTGAAGTCTCTCTAAAATATTCAAAGTCTCTCTAAAACATTAAAGTCTCTTTAAGTGAACAAAGTCAATTACAGGCTCCTGTAAAATCGAAACAAGAAGTTATTTCTTTCTAACTCCAAAAAGGAAGGAACAGGGCACAGTCTCAAACAGATCAAAGCAAAACCTATGTCTACCAGTTTAAAACTCAGGGTTAGACTTTTGGGTATCATCGAGGCTTCAAAGGGCTTTCCACAGTACTCAGTGTATTCCTGGGCTCAGACTGGTTCTACTCCATAAGTGCTATTGGCTTAGGTGGTTGTCTTATGGTACTTGTATCTTTAGTGTTGGGGTATCTATTGTAACTAAGTATGCAGTCTCACTATTAGCCTCTCCTGGGCTCTATTCAAAAACACTAACTTTGACACATGGTGCCAAGCCTCAACTCTCCATGATGCCTTTTTATCCAACACAGACCTCTCTTGACCTCTCATAATGCCAAGCCACATGCTGCTCTCCATACTCCTTGATGCCTGTAAAATTGGCAGCACCTGAAGGACTCTTGCATGGTTACCAAGTACTGCTGCCAGCATAAGGTACAGTGTCAGTCCCTTTGAACTCAAGGTTCTGTGCTGACCCGAGGAACTGCTTAGGAGTAGTTTTATGATTTATGATTCTCTGTTTTACTAGATTTATGATCCTCATTGCACTAGACTCTTCTCAATCATCACTGACTCTTCAGCCCAGATGACCAGGATCAATTATTCCAGAAAGTCAAAGGTTTCACTTTATTGGTTTTTAGTTCAAAATATTGATCCACTCTGTAGCTGCTTTTAAGGGACTCACAAACTTCTCTCTGAAACATAACAAGCCAAGCCTGTATTATCTTCATTCCTCTCAGAATTCTTATCTCCCATGCTCCCACAGAGAAACCCACAGAACTCTGAGCACTCAACAGCTTTTCCAGCCCAAATTTCAAGTGACATAACAATACCCCCAAATTTGGATGATCAGGTTTTCATGGTAATATCCCATTACTTTGGTACCAGTTTCTTGAGGTTTCTAAGTGCTATAATAAAACACCATAACACAAAGTGACTTAGGTGTGAAAGAGTATATTTTATCTTATAACTTTCATGTCATACTTCATCACCAAAGGAAGTCATGGAAGGAACCCAAGGCATGGCCGTAGATGAAAGAACTAAATTAGACACCATGGAAGAATGTTGCTGTTTGGCTTGCTCTTTCTGGCTTGCTCAGCCTTCTTTCCATATCACCAAGAATCACTTCCAGCAATGGCACCCACAGTGGGTAGAGCTCTTTCCCACCAACCATTAGTCAAGAAAATATCCTGCAGACTTATTTACAGGCCAATATTATGAGACATTTTCTCAGTCAAGATTAATTTATCCCAGAGATATCTAGGTTCGCATCAAGTTGAACCAGTGTGCTCACTTTTTTTCAGTAGGAATTGTTTTGAAAGGGGGAAAGGGAAAAGGAGAATTCCATGTGTTTAAGCTTTAGTGGCCATACACAATCAGGATTCAGCTTTGACTGAAGAAAAAGTCAGAAGTTGTTTCAGAAAGTTAGAGCCCTGTAAGGGGCAAGGAAGAAACAGATACTGTCCAGCTGGCAGGTATAAGACCCTCAATGACAGCACAGCTAGGAGAAAAACCAGCTCTCCCATCCAAAGGGAGACCAGAGAAGATGAGAAAGACGCAAAGCCTGGAGTGATGTTTTCATGTTGAGCTCTGTAGGGAGCTCCTGTTGGTGGGACTGCTACTTAGTCGCAGAATGAGCAATGCTCACAACACCTTTCTTTGATAATAGCCAGTTGATGGGCTACTAATGGGACCATACTCCCTTTCCTACCTCAGATATTCTGAAACAAAATATTGTAGAACCTTTGAGGTGGACACCTAAAAGTGACTGATTTAGTTAACTTTATCTTTGTCCTTCAGCTCCAAACAGGTATTCAGGCCTTGATCACTATCCTGATTGGGGATAAAGTAGTATAGTGTAGAAAAATCCAGGGAAAAAGGAGGGAAGATGCCTTAGACAATCCAGTCAAGACTCACCTCAGTGAGGCTATACTTATGGAGAGTCTAGTTAGGTTCTCAAGGAGACTAGATTAGTACATCTGGAGAGATGTGGGAGATGTGTTTTGAAAGGTCTTAGGAAAGGAGTTCAGAAAGAAAAATCCTAAATATGGTTCAGGTGACAATTCTTTATTCTGTAATGGATCTATCAGAAATATAAAAAATGCTGCAATATAGACCCAGAGGCTGCAGAACATGTCAGAATGGCTCATATTTCATGGAGTGTCCCTTCCACTGCACCCCTATGACTAGGTCTAAAGAATTACTCTCTGCTACTGAATTATGCTACCCCTCCCTCACTCCGCATACATCAGCAAAGAGAAGACATTGTACATGCACCTTTAGAATAGATTTTAGAAGCTATTTGAAGGAGAATAAGCTGAGAGTCGGATACATGAACATTTTTGGGGGGAAGTTAAAAATAGGAAGGATAACAGCATGAAGCTTATATGCTTAAAGCACTTACCCCCAAGTGGAATATATGAAAGGGAATGAGAAGATGGAGCTAGTGCCTCACCGATGTGCCAATTCAGCGTATAAGATGAAGGGATTTTGATGACTGATATAGGGCTTACAGAACACTTACTGCTTCTTGTGCTTTTGTGGAGGATTTCTTTGGAACTTATCTTGAAGCCTAAAAATATTTTGCAAGAAAAGCAATGGGAACTTTCAAGGTTTTCAACAGTCAGACTTGAGTGATATTGGCATATACATAATGTTTAGGCAGAATATTTGATAGCTGACAATATATTATTGTTATTAAGTCAACCTAACAGCTAATGAAGAAATTGGAACCAAGATAGACAGATGTTTAACATTAAATTGTCTTTTAAAGCAGGGGATAAACCCGGACTCTCTGAATATGGCAGACAATGAGGGTTGCTGAGAAGCCAAGGACAATGACACTGGGTTTTGATCCTACTTCTTGTTCTGGCTTTGTGGGGGCCTAGCCAGTTTGGATGTTCACCTTCCTAGACCAGGATGGAGGGGGGAGGACTTTGGACTTTCCATAGGGCAGGGAACCCTGACTTGAGAGGGAGGGGGAGAGGAGTGGGGGGAGGGTGGGAGGAGTGGGAGGCTGGGAGGAGGCAGAAATTTTTTTTTCTCAATAAAAAAAAAGAAAAAAAATTGTCTTTTAAAGCTGATCTTAGCAAGCAGAGGTTTGGGGATAGCATGACCCTGTCTACATGTTCTTGGGGAGAAAAGTGAGATATGAAGAAAAATTCCTATTTGGCTGTGAACAGATTCTCTCTTGATAATAAACCATCATCTTTAATAAAAGAAAACTCCATCAAGCTAAGGAAAAGGAATTATTCTTCTTAAAGGGTGCCACACCACTATTTTCATTGCTTTATTTATTTTACAAATAAAAGAAAGGACACATTCAAGTTGGAATCATGAAAGAAAGGATTATTAAATAATTCCATGTTTTTTCTATATCTTTTCAAATTTTTACAGGTATAAAACACGTGGTTGCTTTTCATAACTGTTTTGTTATTTGTCTTGTACATCTCTTGCTTGTGCTCCAAGCTTGTATGTTTATATGCAGAAGAGTGAATGAACAGAAACCGCCAGGGAAGGAACAGAAAGGGACATAATATGACATTTCTATTCACGCTTTGTGACACTCAGATGATAATAAACTATTTACAGTACCTGACTTTGCTCTCTGGAACCTATAATTATCTTAGGATTTTATGTTATATTGAAGTAATTTCAGTGAGTGCTCATATAGTGTGTCTTATATTGCTGGGAAGAGTGTGCATCCCATGTGGGAAGCAGAATGGCTTAGTGAGTCACCTTGGGAAACTGTTGCTTCCTGGCTTTGAAGCCTGGCTCAGATTTCAGTTGACTCTGTTGCTCATGTTTGGTAGTTCAGTTCTTTATCTATGAAACATGTGGTTGTAAAAATAGCACCTACCTTCAAAACTGCACAGCTTGACTTGTTAGGAGGTGTGATGGTGTTAATATGTATTTAGCTGTAAAGAAAGGGCCTGGTTCACAAGTCTTCATATTATTATCATCTTGGAACAGGTGCCTTCTCCTAAGAAGATGCATCTGACAACTTTGGTGGTTGCAACCATTTTTAGCAGAAATTATTTTGCTTGGAAATTTACATTCTTTCAATGAACTGAAAAAAAATAAATAAACAAGAATAAGCCTCAGTAGGAATCTCTCGTAGACCAGTCTCTTTGAGAGTGTTAGAGGGCAGATTGGTTGCAAACAGAAAAAAAAAATATTACAAAGAACTCACGACCATAAAGGAATTAAAAACATTAAAGAACAGTGAGAACTGTAGTAATCTGTTACATATCAGAAAGTGGTGGTATCGTGTGCTAAGAAAGGGACCAAGTGGCTCTCGTGAATAATAAGTAAGCATTTAAAAGGGCTTAATGTCTCTTAGAAGAGAAGCCAATAAGGAGGAATAGGGCATACAATATCCTAGATGATGCTTCCAGAAGAGGGAAAAGAGGAAAGTACAGTTGAAGTAGCTGCAGGGGGAAGCTTCTCTGATGATGACTGAATAAGACACTGATATAGTACTACAGCAGATATCATTAGGAGGCATTTTGTCATTACTTGCTTTTTTCCCTTTCTTTCTTTTAGACCAGTATTATTTGGCTTTTTCCTAGGTCCATGGTCTACCTAGCCTCAAGTTCTTGGTTGCCTGAGCAGTGTTGGATATGGGTTCCATCTTCGAGTGGAACTTAAGTCAGATCAGTTATTGGTTGGTTACTCCCACAAGTTTTATGCCACCATTACCCTAGCATATTTTTCATGTAGTACACCATTGTAGATTATGGGTTTTTGGCTGACTTGGTGTCTGCATTTCTCTTTTGGTGGTGTGCAGAAGTCTTGCTGTAACAAAGACACTGGAAAACAGGGGTGAAGGCTCTATTTAGGTACCAGCTTGACATCTTCATGTTCAGCGAGTTGTGTACGTATTACCTTCGAAAACAGGGCCATACTGTCAGTTTGTGGGGGTCAATCTATAGTCATGAGACCAGACTAGGTTGTTTTGGCATTTTCTTAGGGCCCCTTTGGCTAATAACTCAATTATATATAATCTAAGTTTGATATTGAAAGTTTCAATATCTTTGGTGACAAGAGATAATTAGTTGTGTCTCTGTTTCTCCTATTATCTGGCAATTTTATTTTTATTATCTTCATATATGTGTATATAATGACATATTTAGTAAGTTTTCACCATATTAGGCTTCCAAGGAACCCCTCAAATGCCCCTTAATTTTAGCTGTCTTTCCCCACATTTCATTCTGCTACTCCTTCTCCCTTTCTCTCCCTACTTGATCTTCCTATTGCAGACATCCTCATCAATCCATACATAAATATCCACTCTATTTCTTTTTCCTAATGCAATCTATCTCTGTTCCCTCTAGCCCTTATTCTATACCAATCCTCTGTAGTGGACTGATTATCATTGATTTAGTAACTAATATCCACATATAAGTGAAGACTACCCTAAACTTGTCTGATCTCATCTGATCTCATCAGCTAAGCAGTGTTGGGCCTCATTAGTGATAATATTGGAGATATTTTGATTTTTAAGATCATAAATTTGTACTTTATTTAGGCTTATGATATATACAGGCAATAGCTAAGGACACCTTTCTGATAGGTCATGCATGATTTTAATATCAAGTATTCATGTAAAAACCTTATTTGGTGTGTTTGCTTATTTAATTACAGTATCTGTACTGTTTTAATTACAGTATCTGTACTGTTAATATCCTGATATCACAGGGGAAGTAAAAGAGATAACAGAAGGTAAGTCTTCAATAATGCACCCTATAAGGAGTGAAGACAGGGCCCATATTCCCTTCTTGCTTTGGTGCTGAAGCAGGGACTATCCAAAGCAGAGGAAGCATCTACAACTTTTCAGGCCCTGGTTTTATCTTCACATTTAGTTGACAAATTCAGATCAGTGCCAGTTCGCTCACAGCCATCAGGCGAAATCCAATTTATTAAAATTTCTATTGAAGCATTTTTTGAGATAGACATCGATTATTATTCAGGTTAATAAGATAATTTTTTGAAATCATTTGGGCCTGGATTTTTGAAGATTTTGTGTTCCTTAGACTCATTACGAATTTTTCCTGCTTAAACGGTTAAGTCTAAGCTCAGACGATAATTCTTAGGATGAATTTTATTGACAGTGAATTTTATGTGTATAACATGGATGAAGAAACAGTCAGATCATCAGTATCTTAAAGTCACTATTGCAAAGCCCTCTCAGTGTTACTTTAGGGAAACTGCCTTCATTTATATGTTCTTAGACTAGCTTGGGTATTTTCAGATCCTTTTTTTTTGTTTCTAGGAATAAAAATTATACTATTATTATTAATAGATTTGGAAATCTTGTTGTGAAGAATTATTAAATGTGATCTGGAGAAACAAAGGGAATGCTGATAAGAATAGACGATCTCAGGAGGGTTCCCTATAATTCCGTGGGCCCACCCGCCAATATGAAAGACAAAAAAGATGCAGCGAGAGCTGACTCAGAAGAGCTATTCACAAGACAACAGCTGTCTCTGTGAAAGTAAAGGGTTCCCTTTTCCCCTTCTAACTTCTCTGATAAGTCATCTTTTCCTCTCAGCATCTCAAGTGGGTCATCTTTTACGACACATGGCTCAGTCATTCTCTTCCTTTGAGTTTGAGTATCTCATCTTTTATCACCATCTGCTCTAGGAGTATGATCCTCACTCTACCCCACTAGGACATCTTTTCTTGTCTATGGGTCTGGTGTGTGACAGTCTTTCCCTTTAATGTGTTTAGGGAAGGACATCTTTTTTCAGCGTGCATTCCATTTGTGACATCTTTATATCCTTGGGGCATCCACATTTCATTTTTTTTCAGGACTGTGTACTTTTATTTATGGTTGTTGTTTTTAACTTAAGTTTACTGATTGCATTTTTTTTCTATGCTGCTGTATCTCAGTGAACTCCCTTACATTTTTATGTGCCAGTCTTTGTGTTGAGGTGGTGGGTGCAAATTTGCCTTGTCCTTTTGGGGTTTGCATGCTGATGATTTGGTGGAGGAAGCCAGGTGTCTACTTTTCTATTATGTAGAGATTTTATAATCCTGTTGAATGCACTGGAATTTTCTGTTCCTGCTTTTCTCCTAGCCTTCACGTTATTTGGAAAGACTGTGGCTTACTATTAGTAATCTTATGTTTGGAGGCACAAATGGAGGAACAAATGTATATGTGGTGTGTGTGTGTGTGTGTGTGTGTGTGTGTAAGCAGGTTACTCAATGACAATTAGGGAGGCAGAAGGAAAAGAGATTTTAGCACCATCAGTGTAAAAAGCATAGGATTATGTGTCTTCACATATTATTTCATACGTAATTGATACTCATTGTAGTATAACTGATAGAAAGCGCAGAATAGGAAGCTTTATTTTGGGGCTAATATACCATCTTTATCACTTTCCACTTATCTGATTTTGGCAAAATCTCTTAATTTCACTGTGACCAGATTTCTTTATCTCATTTGTGATATATTTGCTGACTTGAAACAAGGTAAAATAGTTCAAATTTTGACCTTCTTCATATATTTTTATCGCTTGTTCCTGAATGTTTAATTTTTAAAATAGTTCCTGAAAGTGACACAGAAAAATACTAATTGGGTCCACTTCTTAAGATAAGTAATTAAATAATTTCTTCATTACAAAATATCCATTGGGGCTCCAAAGCCACAGAGAAACCCTGTCTCGAAAAACCAAAAAAAAAAAAAAGTACAAAAAAAAAAAGTACAAAATATCCATTGGGAAAGTGAAGTATTCAGGATCAAAGTCTGGGTTTTTGTTCAGGTATATTCTTGGTCTCTATGTAGCTGTAAAACACTACAAAAAGTCAAATTTTCTGGAACTTATATAATGTCAGCTAGTTTGAGGACCCAGTATGATTTCAGAAATCCATAATCCTAACTTCTTGATTCATCATTCCAGTATCCATCCTTGTTTGTTTGGTTCCCAATGGTGTGATAAACACAGAGGACATAGTGTTTCCTTCAGCACAACAACTGCCAAGTCCAGATACTTACTGGGGTCACCAGGAGGACTTTCCAGATTCATTAACTCACAGTTTAACACCTCAGGGATCCTCTCACAACTGGCCAGATCGAAAAATCAAGACACAGGTCTTGGATTAATTGTTTGCTATTTACTGCACTGGTGAAGGATGCTTCAAGTCATGAAGACAATCAAAACATCTGACCCCTGACAGATGAGACTGCTAGATGACATGCATATATGTCTCTGGAGAAGATGGGTACCACGTGACTAAGTTCCATGTGGAGCTTACTCTCTGCGACAGGGTAACCTAACAGGGTCTGTGCAAAGCAGGCTTTGTGTATCAAGATGGTGAGAATGTGGTTAAATTGTTTGAGTAGTTCTGCTCACTGAACAGGAATGGAGAAGCAGAGCATGCCTGCTCTCTGGAAAAGAGGTAGTTTGTTAGGTATATTTTTGCTTTGGAGCTGAATGGGGATGAGGACTTAACTTCAAACCTCTAAGTCGTCTCAGTTTATACCTCAGTGCAACACAGATCACTGACCTTAATTTAATGTCTTAAATTGTGAAACCTATGTTGAATTTCAGGTTGGCAGGTCATTGAAACAGCAATCCACACTTTTTATCTCTTTACTAGCTCCTTTATCTCCTAGGGTCATGGTGTAAATTACTTCTAATCATCCAAAGATGTAAAACAAAAGAAAGCACAGGGTAGGCACTTATGAGTTTTTAAAATCTCGGTCTGAAGTGTCGAACTTGAACTTCTACTCCATGATCACTCTTAGGGGAAGGAGACCTAAGAAGTAAAGATACCTTTGAAGTTATTTCATTATCACTCTGCAATCATGGTTGGGCTTGAGCTAACTGCTTTCTCTCATTGTTCAATGTCTTCTTGAGTCCGCACGCCTTTACTTATCAATGTGTCTCCTTTCAGAGTTTAACCCTTCATGAGCGTTGTCCTTCATCTAGGGATCTGTGGTGACTTAAACAAGGTGTCTTTTAAAAGTCTAGGACAGTTGAATACATGGTGACTTTCGGTGAGGTTTAGGAGATGTGAGTAAGGATTTAAAGTTTCAAACACTCCTGCCATTTTGAGTTAACTCTCCCTGCTTCCAGCTTCTGAATGGAAATGTTACTGCTCTGCTGTTGTTCCAGTACAAGGCCAGCCTGCCTACACATGTTCCTTGCCATCGTGGTGAGGGACTCTTAGCTCTCTGGAATCATAATCCCCAACTAAAGCCTTCCTTCTTTAAGTTGCTTTGGTCAGGTTATTTTACCACAGCAACTAAAATGTTTTTCCACGTGTTTATGTAGTACTTCCCAGATTTTTTTTTTTTTTTTGGAAAAAATCATTCCACACTAATCTAGAACTCTTGGTTAAAACTTTTCTCTTCCATTATTCTTTTATAATTACTATAACAAACTTTTATATTTCTTACAGTGCCTTATGATTTAATAATTTAGTCAGATGTTTTAAAGTCGTATTTATTTGTATAGTGACTATGAATGAGCAAATGCATGTCACACAGAGGACAACTTACAGGAGTTAGTTGCCTCCATCCACCACATGGGTTATGGGTCTAAAGTTTAAAGTAGTATTATGTGCTGTACTTGGTCTTTTGGAGGTGGAGGGGTTGGTGGATATATATGTGTGTGTGTGTGTGTGTGTGTGTGTGTGTGTTATACATACATATATAAATGTATTTAATGCATATAAACTTGATGATGTGCATAGAAGCAATTTTATTCTGATCTTCCACTCATTCAACAGGGAGTTTTTCTCCTGACAATAAGTAAAAACAGTATGTGATCATAGAGCATTTATGATCCACTCTAATTAAATAATAGCACTTGCATTTTTATTCACAAACACTCTCAAATTAAGACAACAGCTTTCACAATAAAGTATGCTAAATTTAAATTCAATTTCTTTTCTTTTTTTTTTTTTTTTTTTTTTTTTGGTTTTTTGAGACAGGGTTTCTCTGTGTCTTTGGAGCCTGTCCTGGAAATAACTCTTGTAGACCAGGCTGGTCTCGAACTCACAGAGATCCGCCTGCCTCTGCCTCCCGAGTGCTGGGATTAAAGGCGTGCGCCACCACCACCCGGCTTAAATTCAATTTCGAAGATATATGCCCCTTGTTTCCCAGCAACTGTCTGTTATATAGATAGGCCAATTGACTCCTGACTTGTCTCTTATTTTTCAGTTCTGCTAATGACACTTCATTTGATGAATTCCAACCTTTGTCTTTCTTTATATACCTACTAGGAATTTCCTCTTTTAACTTAAAAATTCACAAAAATTTCATTTTCTAGTTCTTCATTGGTTATTTATATTCTTCATCTTCCTCTATGTATTCTTGGAATTGTCTTAAAAAGTTTTGTTCTTTTTCCTAGAGAAGGATCATGTTTGCTAAGCTTCAAAAGTCCCTTTGCTCCTCCATAGTTGATGAGTGTATGTCCCCAAGTCCAAGCCCAATGGAGTGAGTATATATATGTGTGTGTGTGTCTGTGTGTGTGCTTGCGCGCATGCACATGCATGCATGTGTGTTGATCTTTTATGCTTGAATATGAAAAGAAAATTACTAATGTACTTCTTGTATATAATAGTGGGTTTCATTATGAAATTCCATACATATACATAATGAACATTTTTCAATCATTTTTTTTATCGCCATCACCTTCTCTTTTCTTCACGCCAGTTCTGTTTATTTCCTCTTACCAATGTCCCCTTTCTATTTCATTTTCTAAAAATCTCAATGAATTTTCTTAGTGTTTCCCCCCCACCCCAGGAGCATATGTGAGTGTTTGTTTACAAAAATGTGGGCATCTTACCAGTGGCTATACCACTGAAGAATATGTCTGCTCCTTCCCCAGCAACAATTATCTCAATGTTACCTCCCTAAGTATGATGTCTTTTTTCTATATACTGTTACATTTTGCGTTCTTTGAACTATGTTTTCAGCAAGGTCAGAGCTTCATCTCTGCTGTTTGCTCCCATGTGTGCTGGCTTCCTTTCTTCACCTCTGGTGACACTTCCTTTGGCTCTCCAGAAGCAGCACTTCTCTTTCAGTAGGTCATTTATGTTATCCTTATCATTCTTTGTGGGGACCAAGGACAATTTTTTTCATTTATGTTTAGTTAGAGAGTTTTTGTTCAGATGGACTAAAGTTTAGAAAATAATTATGTTCCTTTATGACTGCATGGAGTCATGACCCTTTCTTTCATTCCATATTATACCAACTTTTACTCTTGTCCAGCAGATGAACTGCCATCTTAGTTTGAGTAAATAATTTATCCTCTTTTCTTTGTATTATTCATAAATTCGTTACTTAACACATAATTTTGTGTACTTACCATGCTAGTTGGTGGCATGGACCAGGGAGAGCAGGACCCAACAATGAGGTGGTCTAAAGTCTCATGCAATAGCCAAGTTTATTTAGAGTATCAGGCAATTTATATGCTGAGGGTTAAGAAGAAAAGCATAAGTAAGGTTTAATTACAAGGACAAGCCACGCATGAAAAAAACATGTTTTTCCATGGAGATATATGAAAACTAACAGCTGAAGTAAACTCGTTTCTATCCACAGCACCTGGGAGGAGTATGAAAACATATTCCAAAAACAGTTCTGTGCTTTGAAGAAACAGACTCCACAGGTTTGGTTTTGTTTTCTTGGAGTTTTCTCATAAGCACTCAGAATTCTCAGATGATGCCATACTTGAACTGTGTTCCAGCAGGAATGGTTGGGATTCTTCCTTATAACTCACAGTTTCCATATGGAACTTGTGTGTTTAAGAGTTCGAGCATTTCATTTCTTCTGGGACCCAATAACCTTCTCTTTTGTATTTGGCACACCAGGAAGAGTGCATTATATGTGTTCCCATTCAAACACTCAGCAGCTAGTTAGCTATTCTCTATTGTCTTGGCAGTATATCACTGTTTATTCTATAACACACCAATTTGCAGATTCCTGAATGTAAATATGTATAGGGATTTTCTCACAAGAATCTTCATGATTTTTACTCATATTTTTAAATCCTTCTGCTTACTAAAATATGAACAAATGATGACTGACACAATGGGAAGACTACTGCATTTTGCTATTTCTTTTTTTTTTTTTTGGTTTTTCGAGACAGGGTTTCTCTGTAGCTTTGGAGCCTGTCCTGGAACTCCCTTGGTAGACCAGGCTGGCCTCG
>NC_022013.1:39796419-39820036 GCF_000317375.1 Microtus ochrogaster | reverse complement strand
GTAGACCAGGCTGGCCTCGAACTCACAGAGATCCGCCTGCCTCTGCCTCCCGAGTGCTGGGATTAAAGGCGTGCGCCACCACCGCCCGGCATGCATTTTGCTATTTCTACCTCATGACACAGTAACTAATATAAATTATTTTACTTTTGTCAGAAGTATTCTTTTCTATATTGTTTGAAGGAAAATGATCCCTAAAGTTTGTGGCACTATTAGGAGGTGTGGCCATGTTGGAGGAAGTGTATCCCTGTGGGAACGAGCTTTGAGGTCTCTTTTTCTCAGGCTTTCCTCAGTGTGACAATTAGTTGATGTCCTGCTGTCTGCAAGATGCAGTATTCTCAGCTCCAGCACCACATCTGCCTGCACACTACCATGCTCCTCCCCTTTATGATGATAAAGGACTAAACCTCTAAAACTGTATGCCAGTCACCCTCAATTAAATATTTTCTTTTTTTTTTGGTTTTTTTCGAGACAGGGGAAATATTTTCATTCATAAGAGCCATGCTGTGTCTTCACAACAATAGAAACCTAACTAAGACAAACCAATTAGCACAGGCACCCAAACTGAATCAATGCGATTTCATCTTAAACAAATTTATTCATATTCTATGTAAATAATTGGCTCTATATTTCGGATTTGTCTGTCTATCCTATAAAGCTGGTGGCTCAACCTGCAAATATTATATGAAACACATTTTCTGGTCCTCTTGCTCTTATAATCTTACTGCTCCCTCTTCTAAGAGGTACAGAAATTGTGCTGTAGACATATGCTTTGGGGATGGGCTCCCCATGACCCTAATCTCTGCATCACATCCAGTTGTGATTTCTAGTAATGTCCTCCATTAGTTGTAAAAAGGAGCTTTATTGATTGGGTGGGATACATACCTGTGTGTATAAGGATATGTTTTAGAATGTAGGTAGGAATCATGCTGATCTAGTAAAACGGTGGTAGTGAGTTCTCATCTGAGATCATGACTTCACTAGCCCCAGGTAGTTGGATACATTTCTGGTACTAGTGATGATGATTTCCCTCCTGTTGAGTGAAAAGAGGTTAGTTCCCAATAATACACATATTTTTATATCACTCCATCTACTATCTATCTATCTATCTATCTATCTATCTATCTATCTATCTATCTATCTATCTATCTATCTATCTATCTATCATCTATCTATATCTATCAATCATCTATCATCTATCTGTAACAATAATAGTAAAAGAAAAAGAGGCCATCATTTGATAGGGTATGAGAGGGAGCATGGGAGGAGTCGGAGGAAAGGGACCTGGAGGAGTTGGAGAAAGGAAAGGGAAGGGGATAAGTGAAGTGATTATAACTTAATTTAAAATATACTAAAAATATTTCTCTATGAAACTCATACATGGATACTTTGATTTGAATAAAATAGGAAAGTAGAATACTTACTAACAAAACTCTTACCTACCCTATCCTAGAGGAACGGGATTATACCCACATTATACATATATAATGTTTACATTTCCCTTGGGACAGCCACAGATACTACTTGAGTTCTATTTTCCAGGTTCTCAGGATGCATTCTGTCACTGTATTTCAAAATTTATTTTGGATTTTTTGTTTTCTCTGTTGTAAGGATTTCTTCTCTTTCTCTCTTCCCCAAACTCTGATCTCTATTTCTCTTTCCTGTGTTTCCTTCCACATGTTCAGAACACAGCTGTGGCAGGGGTCCTATTCTTTAGTTACCGCCAATGCACAAAACTTACCAGTTTCTCTTCTTATTAAACTATTATTCCCACTTTGGACAAAGTCTTTAAGCATCCATTTGTGCCAATGCTTCCCTAATGATCATTTACATTTCCATCTGTGAGGACAAAGCACTTCACTTTGTTCCCTGGAGACTCAACAGTATTCACTACTCTTCAGTGTTCCTCAGGTTCACTGTGCTTATCAGCACATCCTTTCTTCCAGTTCCTCTTCCAGGCCTCCTGCTCTGACACAGATGTCTCAGTTGACCCCAGGGGCACCTTTCCTCCATATGCTTCATCTGTTCCCAATGTGATCCAGATGACTTGAATTCCCTTCCAGGAAACCCAGGATCTATAATAGGATCTTTATAAGCCATCCCCAGTGAGCCATCTTTCTGTCGTTTTGCCTGAGTTTGTTGTATTTTTCCCCAATGTGTTACAGGTGCGTATGGCTCTTCTTCTCGGTGCAGATGTGAAAAGCTTCCTCCTTCTGTTTCCACACTGTGGCTGATTTATGAGCCCCTGGTATACCTTTTCACCTCCCACGGAGCCCACTTATTTCCTTTCTTCACTGCACACAGCTACCAATATCCTCTCTTTAGGAGCGCACACTACTTCAGGGGATCAAGAGATACCTCTACTTCCCCTCGCTCAGATACATTAGACTTTTTTCTTAATGCATACATTTGTGCCAATGCTTCCCTAATTTTGACATTGTGAGTCTTTTTAAAAGCTTGACATTCTGAAGAGGTCACTGCTGCTTTGCCTTTTTCGAAACACATGTTATTATTTCCTCCTCATTCACAATCATTACTGCATAAGGTAAAGAGTTACTCAGAGTTCACGAGGAGCAAGGTGCAGCTCTGAATCCTGTTTCTCAGAGTGAAAAAGACAGAGCATGCTGACTATTGAGTAGAGTATAATTTTATGTCTGAGTTTTTGGACAAATGGGATTTCTTATGTAACAATCCGTGTTTATTGGAACACACAAACAGCAATGTGGATCTACAATTTACCTGATGTGTAGCTTTTTTTTTGTCATGAACTAGCTAAACTGACTTTTTCCTTGATGTGCCCTTAGTTAGTAAAAATGCATTTTCTCCCCATCCCATGTGCCATGGTGACATAGCCCTCAGTATTCCATGATTCAGTCGCCTCTCAGTGAAACTCGGCACTACGGTACAGTAACGTGATAAGTCCCCTCTGCTAAGCATGGCTGGTCCTCTCATGGTTGCTTACTTTAAATTTGTGACAATTTCCTTTAAATTAACACAATGCTGCTTTTTTGTCCTTCATGACAGTTGCAATTGATAATTATCTCCGGAATTATGAACACACTGTGATATGGTGGTGTATTCCTAAAATCTCAGTGCTTGGGAAATGGTGCCCAGTGAGTGTGAGGCCAGCATTTGCCAAATGAGATCCTGTCCTGATAAGACAAATGAAAATAGAACCATACACTGTAAATTATATTTCTTCATCTCTTTGTTTGCCTGCCAGGTCTTCTACCAGCGTGTCTTCATTTGAGACAGCTCTGCCTGGGAATGCAGCATCCTTTCTCCTTTGGTTCAGAAAGGATTTTGGAACAGTTGTCCTCATTGCCTTCAGTGCTGCAGAGGGAGCTCATTTTCTCCTTAAGTGCGATTTTATAGAACCCGAGCCCCACATCAGCTCTTGCCTCTGTGACTGCCATTGACTTCACTAGAAGAACCAACTGGCTAAACTATTTTTGCTCTGGCTAATACTTCATATTTCTCTTTCATACCGTGTGCCCATTAGTGTTTTCCTACACAGGGATTAAAATATTTCTGTTGTTACTTCTAAAAAATATTGTTTTTCGGCACTAAGTTCTGTTCAGGGACAGAACTTAGGATCTCACACTTACCAGGCAAGCACTCTGACATTAAACGGTGCCCACAGACCTTTTCCTACTTTTTATGTTGAGACAGGTTCCAACTAAGTTGCCCAGGTTGCCTGGACTAGCTCTGTGGCTCAAACACACCTTGAACCTTCAATACTTCTGCCTCAGCTTCATGAAGAGCTGAGATTATACGTCTGAGCTATCAAGCCGTTGTTTTTCTTTTAAATATTCATTATCTGCTATGTATTGAGCACATAATATGTTAGCATGCCTGCCTGGTGCCACTTGTCCTGCGTGGGTAGAAGACAGCCAGAGGCCTGTTGGCCATGACACTGAGCAGTTGCACACTATTATGATGAGAGAATATAAGGTGAAAGAGAGAGAGAGAGAGAGAGAGAGAGAGAGAGAGAGAGAGAGAGAGAGAGAGAATGGTTCATGTGCTGTGGGGAGAGACTGATTAGAAGAGGCAAAGGTAGAGATGAGCAAGCTGATATGGTATGAATATGAGTGGCTTGATTGCCACCTGGGGCCATGGAGATGTCCAGGCATGAGATGATGCTGAGGGCCATGTCTGGGTTCATTTCCCTACTGCAGCCAGGGTCTGTGTTGATGTCTGTGACTCCTGTTGCTACCAAATGCTGTGCGGATGCCTGGAGTCTGGGCCAACACCTGAGACCATGTTTATGAGTGAGGGTCATGCTGCCACCAGGGTCTTACAGACCTGAGCGACCTGCAGTGCTACACAGGACCATGATGACATCCAGTCCATGCTGTTGCTAAAGGGCCATGTCTGGATCCATAACTTTACTACATCTAGGGTCTGTACTGATATTTGTGGCTTCTGCTATCATCAAAGGCTGTGAAGATGTCCTAGATGTGGGCCTACACACAAGCCCATGTTGATATCCAGGGACCATGCTACTGCTGTTCTCATGATCATCTGAGTGGCCTGAACTGCCAGCAGGGTCATCTTGATGTCTGGACCCAAGCTGCTTCTGAGAGCCATATCTGGGACCACGCTCCTCCTGCAGCTGAGGTCCGTGTTAACGTCTGTTGCCTGGTTATTGCAGGGACCATATGAATCACATGTGTTAAAGTCTGAGGGCTATGTTGAGCTGGTCCTGCCTTTCATTGGCCCTGAGAGAGCTAACCCCACTCCTGCCCAGCCCAAGAATAGTGGCTCATGACCCCAATGACACAGGACAGCTTGCATTGCCACTCATAAAAGAGCTAACCCCCACTTAAGGAAGCTGACCTTACCTCTCACCACAGGTGTGGTATAGCTGGCTCTACCCCATTGCCTGAGAAGTATGGTTCCAGTGGCCCAGACTGATCAATTCAGCTACCACCCAGGCATCCATCCAAGACTTTGAGTTGACATCTGCTAACATCTACTCAACCTATGACCTGCTGGAGCATGTGAAGGAACTGGCTCTGTGGGATCATGTCTGCAGGAGCTCAATGACTTGGGACAGCAGTAGGATATGCAAAAGGAGTTTTGATGAGGGTCCAGTATTGATGGTGTACAGAAGGCAAAGGCCTTAAACCTGACCAACAACTCATTACACAATGAACATCTGAGCATTTGTACTTGAAGCTGTTTGAACAAAAGAGTGTTTTGGATGAAAAACCACTGCACCACTGTCACCAAGACAAATAGAAAGGTGATAGAAAGGAAGAAATGACAGGAGCAAAGTGTTTTTGTTTTTGCTTTTGTTTTGTATTTTTTTGTTTTCTTTTTTGCTTTTCAGCATGATCTTTATTTGTCTTTTTTACATTTTTATTATTTTTACTCCTTCTTAAAATTTCCTTTGGGGAGAGGCTTCTACAAAGGTAAATGGCAGATATGGAGCAACTGGAAAAAAGTGGATTGGGTGAATGATATGAAATTATCAAAGAATCAATAACAATTATAATTAAAAATGTGTTATATACCTGGGAGTTTAATATAGAAATGAAGAGGTTGGCCTTTATAAATCTTAACCAAGGGGACAAAAAATAAAAAAAAGAAATAAAACATAGATTGTAGTATTGTTGGTAGTTAAGTCCTTATTGGGAGGAATGCAGAGAGAAGCGGTGATAGGAAATGTGTGGATGTGTATTCCAGTGTGCGTTTGGTTGAGAGACACTGCATCTTGGATAGAAGTCCAGGGAGTCCTCACTAAAGCAGTGATATTTGTGGGAGGAGTCAGATATGTTGGCTTCTGGGTAAAAAGAATGCAGGGAACAGAAACTCCAATGGGCCAACCTGGAAGTATAACCAGATGTCTGTGTGAACCTATGAGAAAGTCATGGATTTCAGTTGGCGAAGAGCAAAACATGGCAATATGAAGTTAGCTGCATCACTGGTGTTCCCAAGGCGAGATGCTTGGGAAGGCATTTTACACTTTATAGAATCTTAATTGTGAATGTAATATAGTGTAGTCATCATTCTTTATGAACTGCTGAATAGTGGTTCTTATCATTTTCTAAGGATCTCATACTTTCCCCCAAATTCCATGCATCCTTTCCCCATCACTTCCTCTCTTCCATCCACCATTATTTGTCTCCTTTCTCCATCTGATGATATTGAATTTATATATATATATAAACAATTATGATATGTACATATATTATATGTATATTATATACATACTATATTTTATTTCTTAGTTAGGGTCTCTATTGCTGTTATAAAACACCATGTTCAAAAATCAAGCTGGGGAGGAAAGGGTTTATTCAGCTTACACTTTTGTATTTCTGTTCATCACCAAAGGAAGTCAGGGCAGGAACTCAAGCAGGGCAGGAACATGAAGGCAGGAACTGATGCAGAGGCTATGGAGGGGTGCTGCTTATTGGCTTGCTCAGCCTGCTTTCTTATACAACCCAGGACTACCAGCCCAGGGATGGCACCACCCACTCTTGGAGGAACCCTTCCCTATTTGATCACTAATTGAGAAAATGCCTTACAGCTGGATCTCATGGAAGCAATTCCTCAACTGAGGCTCCTTCCTCTTTGATGACTCTAGTTTATGTCAAATTGACTCACCAAGCCAACTAGTACATTAATCTTAATGAATATGACACTATAGCCTCTTTTAATGAAGATTTCCTTCCATCTGCTAAGATAAGTTCTCTCATCTCCATGGTTATTTTAAAATATCATGTTTAGGTTTCATACTCATTTTTTTTTTGTTGGGGGGCATGTGAGGAATTGAACCCAGGGGTATGGATAGGCTAGACAATTATTCTGGCATCCACAATCCTCAATGAATCCCAAATTGTCTAAGAACATGGATACTTGAGTATTTGTTGTAGGATGACTAGAAGGGTGGGTCCTTTTATCTTCAGGTACTTCAGAACCATGCTGTGATTTCCAAGTGTTTCTAATCTTCCTTGGTCCCTTCCCCCATGATTTAATTACACATCATGTATTAAATTCTTTCCTTGTGCTATAGATCCCATTTATACTTTTTAAAAGGCACCTTCTCCAGAGTAGGGCACCATTCTCCTCACTCTTCTCATGAGTCAACTTCTCCTTTGTCTATTTTAAATTTGATTTTGTTTTTCTTAGATGTTCCTTTCAACTCAGGGACACCTTAATTTGCACCCGTCTTAGTTGGAACACACACACACACACACACACACACACACACACACACACACACACACGATTGTTTCCTCTTGGCTGTAACAGGTGCAAGATGAGTGGATGGGTCCAGACAAGGAGAGCTGTGAAGGACTCTAGAGTACATGCATTCTACAGTACACAATGAAACAATATTCCCTCTTGTCCCCACACAGAAAGGCAGCACGTATGGACTCATCATGCTGTCATCCTTATCATGTGCATGGGCTAGAGATTCCTGTGTTGAACAGTAATACTGATTATGAACTCACAAGAGGTCTGCTACCACAATGACTCTACACCTTCCATCATCGAAATGATTTCACAATTGTGTTTCTTGTGAGGGAAATTTCTGGAGAACTCCAGATTTTCTCTGCTTCCTCATGCCTTCCCTAATCAGCTTCTTTCCTGATAGTAGATGTGACTTGACAGGAACCTAACACTCTCTAATGTATATGTAGCCTTATTTATATTTAAATGAACCCATGTAATGAATCATACCTCTTCCTTTTGAAATCCACCCTGGCACTTAAAGCAACAAATTTCTGAAAGTTAGTGCTCAGTAGTATATCCTAGAGTGTCCATATAACATGATTCCATTTACCAATCTTTCTAAATCTTCTATTTGCTACCCTTTTCACATGGGAACTCTTCATGGGTCATCTCATAAAATCTGTAGTTATCTTTACTAAACAATATTTATTTGTTTATTGTACTAAGGATTAAACAGAGTTATGCATGCCAGGAAAGAACTTTATTTGAGAGTCCTAGCCTTAGCCTTCTTGTAAGCTCTTAATTTTGAGACAGGAGCTCCTTAACTTGCCCAGGGTGTTCTTGAACTCTACTGTAGTTCAGGATGTACTTGAATTTGTGATCATACCTTGGTTTCCCAAGTAGTGGGGGTTACAGGCTGCAGTGTCAGGCCTGACTTCTTTTCTGTTTAAGGTAGATTTTTACCTTGGATTTAATTTCTTGGCTGTGATAAGTGTTTCCTACTCTCTCTTTTTTTTTTTTACAGACAGTAACAGCTCTATCTGCAAGTACTCAGAGTTATATATGCTAATTCATTGCTGAACATTTGATATTACAGGTTTAACTTATGGTTTTGTCATGTTAAATGTTTTTTTTCTAAGTTGATTCTTGTAACATGTAGTCTTTCAGTTCTTGATGTAAATAAAGATTTGAGTTTTAAGAAAGGTCTCTGGACTATAATGTATCTTCTTTTGTGAATTGCCCATTACACCATTGATTCTGGTACTTTTTTCTTCATTGTGGGAAGAAGTTATATTATAATTGGTAACCCTTTGTTATGTAGGTTTTACAAGTATGTATATTTCCACATGATGATTTTTGATACAAAATGTTCCATTTGATCAATTTGTGAAATTATTTTTACATGTAGATACACAAAATGTATTCTAAACCCAAGCAAACATCAATAGTAACTAAATTTTCTTATGACTTTCGCTTGCATATATGTCTTATCTATCTGTCTGTCTGTCCGTCTGTCCATCCATCATCTATCTATCTATCTATCAATCTATCTATCTATCTATCTATCTATCTATCTATCTATCTATCTATCTATCTATCTACTGGTTTTTTGAGACAGGGTTTCTCAGTGTAGCCTTGTCTGTCCAGAACTCACTCTGTAGATCAGAATGGCCTCAAACTCACAGAGGTCAACTTGCTTCTGCCTCCAGAGTGCAGGGATTAAAAGTGTGAGCCACCATCACCCAGGGACTTTCATTTATTTTTTAATTTAAATATCTATCATCTTTTGCAGTAAGTTGAATTCATAATGGGGGAAGAGAAAAAATTCTCTTTACCCTAAAAGGGCTCCCAGTGTTTTCTTTTGTTGCTTATTCTTCAACGGTCTGTTCAAGCACTAAGATTCATAAGCATTTGTTCTGTTAGTCCTTCCATGCGTAAATTATTCATGCTTCATCTTTTTCTTTTGTTTATAGTTTGCCTATTCAACTCAACTTTCTCAAGTTAGTCTATTTCCCCCCCATTGAAAATGAAGATGTCTTTTTGGCATTTGCATGGGATGCTATGTTTCTATATTTCTGTACTCCTGTGCTCGTTGCCTTTTTTGCCTCAGTGCAGAGTGGCATCATTTTTATTTTCAAGAAAGTATTTCTCTGTAGCTTTGGAACCTGTCCTGGAACTAGCTTATAGACTAGGCTGGCCTCGAACTCACAGCAGTCCTCCTGCCTCTGTCTCCTTATTGCTGGGATTAAAGGTGTACACCACCACTGCCTGGCTGAAACATTATTCTTGACTAGAGTTCTACCCTTGTGTTTAATGAGACCCTTTGCCATCCATATGGCCGCATTTAGTTCTACCTTTCCTTTTGCTTTTTTCTGTCCTACTAAATGGTTTATTTAAACATATTTTATATTGGTTGCATATCATTCTGACTTTTCTTATAACTTCTGCTAATGTGATACTGAGGATATTCTTCAGTTTTTATTTTTACACTGGCCTTCTGTTATTCTCTTTGTCTATGCTGTGATGTCATTTTCACTGTCTTGGAGTCCAGTTCACCCTCCCTGACCCTGTCACCGAGGTTCGTGTCCCTGCCTTGTCCACATTGGTCATCTGCCTGTTTGCTTGACTTTCTAGGTATTTCTTTGACATATGAATCGCTGTAACTACATTCTCACCTTGGGCTTCAGAGAGCTGTCATTTGTCAGCAGATGATCCTGTCCCTTTGTGTCTCATTTTGTTTCCAGCCATATGATATCCTCCAGAGTTATGACAAATCTCTTTCCATTTCTCAGCTACTTCCTCTACCTCACTTTCTAGCCTATGTGTACCCATCACATTTTTGTTTATTTGTACCAGGCAACTCATATGATTTAAAATAGTTCCCTTTTGTTCCTCTTCAGGTGTGTTTGCTTTTGTTCTGTATATTCTCGAGAGAAATGGGTTTTCTCTTCTCTATCCAGGTCTCCCTATTTTGTATTTCACTCTTCAGTAAATGATGTTTTTGCCCTTACTTTCTTGCTTCCCTTCTCTTTTACTTACTTATTTTTTATTTGTACAGTGAACTCTTCTCTCTCACATCTCAATTTTCTTTTTATGCTGTGTCTCTTGCCACTGTGTATCTAGGGATGATTATATAGTTTTGCAGTCCTGCACTTGTTGCTTCAATAAAGTTGAATAATCTTTGCTTTTGATAAACAATTTACTTTTCCCTTGAGAACTACAGTAAATACTCTTCTTTGTGTTCAATTTTTAAAGTGCTGGTCAGTCTGCTTCTGTTTTTGTTCCCCATAAAGCTTTTATTTTCCTTTGACTATAGTATCTTGGATCTGCTATAATTTGCTTTTTACTATTCTTTATAAGACCTGTAGTTTTTCATTATAACTGACTAAAGCATTTATATTAAAGATTCTACAGGTATACTAATATTTTACACTTAAAAACTAAACTGCCTTGGTAAATTAAAAAAGTATTAAGTGTACATTTTCAGAAGAGTTATTTGTTAATCAATATATCTAGGACTAAAAGGTATGTATTGAAAGTGCTGGAAGCAGATCAATTTGGACTAGGTCAGCTAGAAAGGATTTGGGGGAAATTTAGGTTTAATTAAGTAAGTAAGCATGAGAGGCCTGCTGGGTTTCAGATTATATAAGAAAATACCAGTTACCCCAATCTATCTCGTACGGTTCAACTAGAGTGCTTCAGTTTGGGAGACACCAAAGTTAAGTGAGCCGAAGTCTATAAAGCTCTGACAATCACTAAATTCTTACACCCAATTTGTGTCAATATAGAGAAAATTGAACTAAAAATCATCCTTAGAACCCTTTCATCAAGGCAAATCTTGATGAAGGATTGCAGCAACAAACTCTGCCTGGTCAAAGGACATTATTCTCAGATCTAATATGAGGATTTTTCTTAATTTGTATATCTTTGTCACCATGTCTTCATTTTTAATCTCTTGTGTTCAATTCACAGTACATGCTGTAAGCATCTGATCTGGAGATTAAATAGTAGAGTTCATAAATATGTTATTTAATATGATATAAAAACTGTTTATTTTCAAGGACTTATAGGGTTATTGCTACCCCTGGAATGTTTTCCTCATGCTAGCACTAGTTGTTGCTTCTTATGAACAGCAAGAGAGGCCTGAACGAGCATGCTGACCCTGTGTTGAAATGAGATGTCATTTTCTACACACAGCATTTCTGTTGTCATGCTGAACCATGAGCTGAAAAGACTCTATATTTTTTTTAATTACAAGTTTGTGTCATTCAGTTATACCAATAGAAAAGAGACTTAAACTTTACATAGAACAAATAGCTGGGCTAATTTTGAGAAAGTAAAACATTAGAAATAAAGTGTGAGATGAAAGATAAAATGAATCTCCAAAGTTATATGAATTCAGGTAGCACAAACATCAATGACAGTAAAGTTGTAAAGAAGGCTGAAAAGTGTATCACACCTGAGGGGCACGGACAAGTAGAAGAGAGGAGGAGAACATTTTAAGTGTATTTCTATGAGAGTAAATAAAGACAGCCACCAGCATTAGGTCATGAAATAAACGTGCATATCAACCTACTGTTTGCTTTATCCTAGCAGTATCGAGTGTGTACTGTGTGCCATACTAAATATTTGTAAGCACTGAGACATGGTGGCAAACAAGACAATTGGTATCTTCTTTTCCAAGGAAGAGCAGGTCAGGAGGAAAACTCAATCTAAACCAAGAGATAGTGGATGAAATTAAAAACCGGAAGGGCTGTGAGCAAATGGCTGGCATAGTGAGACATGACAGAATGAGATGGGCAAGTGGGCCAACTAATTTCAGGAGTTACAACTTGCCTGTAAATGAAGAAATGTTGTTAGTCACATGGTGACCTGTAGAGCAGTATATTCCAAACAACTGGAGCCATATACAGGCAGAGTGTGGGGCAGAGATAGAAATAGTTTTATTCTAAGAGTAGAAAAAATGTTCATGGGTGTGTTGAAGAGGGGTAGGAAATGAAATGAAGTCACAGAGCAAGTTTCTCATCACGAAAAACATTGCCCATCACAGCAAACTGCTTTCCATAGCTGGATATCAAGTGCTTGTTCAAATGCTGAACACTTCTTATTTTGTTTTCTATTGTTTTTGCTTTTTGTTTTTTCTGTGACAAGATTACTCTCTGACTGTTCTACAACTTACTCTGTAGACCAACCTGACCTCAGACACAGAGATTTGCCTGCCTCTGCCTTTCAAGGGCTGGGATTGCTTGAGAATCATATACTTCATTTTTACTTCTCTCACTATTGTGAGCTGATCTATATGCCGCATATCCCGTTGCTTTTTCTTTCTTTGTTTTTGAGGCTTTTTATTTTCAAACATAGTCTAACTCAGTTGTTAAGACATATGTTTTCAACTCTTTTCTTTTTGATGTGATGCAATACCCAGACAGAAGCAACATAGGCAGGAAGGATTTGTTTTGACATGAAATTGATGGCTATAGCCTATCACTCCTGGGCCATCCCAGTTGCAGGAGTTAAGATCCATTTGCCACACACTATCTGTGTTAAAAACCAGACAATGATGAAGGAATGCTTGTACCCAGCTCACTTTCTCCTTTTTAAACAGTCCAAGATCCCAGCTCAAGGAAAGTTCTAGCCACAGTGGACAGGTCTTCCCACCCACAATAGCCTAATGAAGATAATACCCTACACATAGCAGAGGCTAACCTGATTTAGTCCTTATCAAGCATGCCCAGAGTCTTGTTTCCTAGGTGGACAGATCCTGTCAAAGATGAACCATCAAAACATCTAAGTCTTTATGCCAGAGGTACTTATCAGTAAGAAAAGGCCTGCCAGGTCTTTGTCTAAAGCTGCAGGGGTTTGGGTGAAGAAAAAGCTGTATGTTTGTCATCTTTATCATCTACTTGTGACCCCCTTTCTTATCTTCCTGCCCACCAGGAATCTGTCTAAGTCCTAGTCCTTCATTATCGGCAGAAGTTATTTTTAAGTGTTAGCCATTGGTGCATACCCATAAAGACAGGTGATTCGGTTTGCAGCTGTCTCTCAGACCTGTGAGAAAAATAAGTGACTGATTAGCAAGGATCCAAGATGCAGAAACAAAAGAGAACCACAAGGAAATATAACCTAAAAACAGGATGAAAGTGCTTCTGGAAACAGTTATTATTTCCTAAAGTTCATTTATACATGGACAGTTTCTAAGAAGTCAAGTAGAAAAGAACTTTAAGAGACCAAAATGTCAAACAGGAAAATTGGCGACTCTCAGCATTGAATAAGACCTTTAAGATCCACTGGTTGAGAGGTAATAGAGGTGAGAGAAATGATGACCCAGTCCTGTATTGAAGAGCTGTAATGGGCTAGACACCAAGGAAAGGACAAGCACAAAATATCCTAAATGGTCAATTGTGCCTGGCAAATAAAAAACTCTCCCCCTGAGCAGCAGAATCTAACCTGGGGAGTGTAAAATTGTCAGCACATCACAGCCCCCATTCAGTGAGAAAATTACAAAAAGGGTAAGACGTGAACTAGATAGCCCCAAATTAGGAAAATAAACATAAATACACACAAACCAACAGATATGGAAGATACCAAGTTTGAACTTTCATATGACTGTACAAGATACATAGGAAAATGTACCTTTAAGACTACTTACTGTGTTCCATAAAAGTGAGACATTTAAGTCTGGACCAGGATAGATTTACTGGAAGTGTGGGCTTCCCCTTTGCTATTTAAGCTGACCAATCTTAAGGGGAGAAGATTTCTTTCCAGCCTACCCAGGACCCTTACAAATCCTAGCCACCCAGGAGAAGTTGAACATAGACTTCCTGAGCCACTCTCTGTTTCTCAGAAGTCTTGCTTTATGTGTGTCTTGCTGTGTGTGTGTGTTCCTGCCTTTAATAAAAGTAGATTTTCTTTATCATTTCTTTGTACTGTGACAGGGGTTTTCCCTGATGTACTAGAAAACTTCCCTGTTTTTCATTTCTTTATTTGACAGAGAAAATGAACGTGTTCCACAGCCTTAAACATTAGGTTAAAATCTTTGGAGGAGTTCTAGTTCTTTGGACTGAATGTCTCTTTTCTTGGAAATTTTAGCTGTTTATCACTATTCTCTGATGTCTTCAAAGAGCAGTTTTTCGGTCCTGGAGGTATATTTTTCTTTCTGTAGGTTAGCTGTATACTGCATCATACCTAAAAGTAAAATCGTCTGTATTTTTAAAAATAATATTGCCATAAACATAATTTAGTCCTTTTGTCTGTTTGACTTTGGACTAGTATGATTTCATACATATATTGATGTGACCAGTGGATCTCATCACATTGATCAAAAACTTTTTGAATGCCAGAATATTTGCCTTAATAACCAGTCCCTATTTTTCCTCTTGGATTTAGATGGCAGACATTGTCTTTTCATAATAGTGTTAAAGCATTGAATGCTCTTTAGATTTATCATACAGCACACACTTAAATATTAAAGTAATTAGCAATTCTTCCATTTTCAAAATCTCATCTTAGTAGAGATAAAGATGTAAAAACAGATTGTCTAATGAAATATTGGAGACACAGGAATTCTAGCAAGCGACAGTGAGAACATTGCATGGAGTAATAGACCACAGTTGACTCCAGTGTGTCTCAGGAATGGAATGCTGAAAGAAGATGCATGAGTGCTGGATACGGATTGAGGCTTGGCAAATGAATTTGAGAGACTGGACTTTGACATAAGGCCATTGTCAAGTCATTTCAATGTGCTTAAATAATAGCTAAAATCTAAAGAATTATGCATTTATTCTGCTATTTTAAATCACAGTGAAAGAAAGAATAAAAGGAGGTAGGTAGGCAGGCATCTATAACCATTGTTTGTGAGTACATTGGTATCAATTGTGAGAAGCAATTCTATCAGGAACCTCCTTGGGAGTGTAATGGATTTGGTGCCTGTGATGGTTAATCTTGCTTCTCATTGTGGCTAGATTGATAACAACATAGTAGACAAATCTCTGAGAGTGCCTGTAAGGGAGCTTCCAGAGAAGTCCCATCCTGAATGTGGACAGCATCATTCTGAAGCCTGGGGACTTAGACAGAATAAAGAAGAAAGAAAGCAAAGTACAACATTTATCTATCTGTTTGTCATGATACAGTGTGACCAGTTACCTCACACTCCTGTCACTACACCTCAAAGTCGATGGTATCCTGGAATTGCAAGTCAAATAAAGCCCTTTCTTCCCTAAGTGAGTTTTTATCATTATTTCTGTCACAACACACACTGGCTGATAGTGAGGTGAGTGAGGAGTCACCATACTGTGACAACCACAGTAAGAGAAGAGAGGGCTTCAACACCTAGACAAAAGATAGATTCTAACACAGGAACAAGTCTTCAATAGACAGTTTCATGTTCAGGATGCTGAATTTGGAAGCCTGTGGGGAAAGTCAAATGAGCAATTAGCTAGGCACATATTTCTATCTTTGGGAGAAAGATGTAAGGCATGGAGAGTTTAGATTTGTCATTATATTGATAGCTGAAACCAAGTAGAAAGAGAGCCTTATGGAACAGATATCAGCACTCTGGCATTAGAAGGAAGGATCACAAGAGTCAGAAATGCTACCACGCAGACACAATAGGTGTTGAATAGAGAAGAGTAAGGTGGTGGCAGGATTGTCCCCATGGATGCTGTGTCCCCATGGATGCTGTGTCCCCATGGATGCTCCCAATTTACTCAGGAGATTTTGTCTTTTTCTACTACCCATGTAGATTAAATGATATGTTCAGTTTTTAAAGTAGAAAGGTTGGAGATTTTGCTTTCCTGTGAGCTTGCAAGGTGGAGGTTTGTGAACTCAAGATTCTGAGAATAGACTTGAGATTCATGAGTTAGATCCAGAGGACAGTGATGTGTGCCTGAGCAGTTCCACAATGAACAGCGGCTGCAAAATTTGGCTTGGAAAATCCATAGTGAGTTCATCTTCCAGCTCAGAGCTGAGGATCCCTGGTGTTTGATTATTTTTTATGAGTTAAGAATATTTTGCTTGCAAGTATGTATGAGTGCGCTGCATGTGTGTTTGGTTCTGGAGGCAAGAGGAGGGTGCCAAATCCCCTAGAACTGAAGTTAGAGATGAATTGGAGTGCCCTATTTATGATAGGTACCAAACCTAGGTCCTCTACAAGAGCAACAAGTGCTTTTAGTTGCTGAGCAATGTCTCCCACCCCATCCCACTGTTTTAAATAGGCTTTCACCAAAGTTGTCCAATTTCCCTTGAAGGATGTATCACCTTTATTTTAATGTTCAACAATTACTGTATCATCTGTCTTGAAGGAATCTCCCAGCTCAAAGAAAAAAATCTGTTTAAAAATCATTTAGTAGATAGCTCAAAATAAAAGGTTATCTGGGATTCTGCTCTTATCATGTCTATAATGTGAATAATCACCAGAGGCTTGTCTTCATTGAAGAAGAGGATTATAAATCAAACTAACATTTATTCAACATGTGTTCTGTGCTGCACAAGAAATCATTTCACTAATTTGCTCTCCAAAAAAAAACCTCTATTGTATAAGTCCTTTATAGTATACAATTTTCACATAGAGTTTGGTAGCAGGAGATTAACAAAGCTGTCAGGAACCAAACAGCTAATAGTTTTGACGCCCTGTTTTGAACTAAGATACTCTGACTTTGAGGCTGTACCATACTCTGAATTATAGTTCAGGGAGAAAGAAGATAAAGTTAGTTGGCTGTCTGTATTGAAGTAATAGTTACCACTGAGTTTCCTGAAAGTCATCTCAGTGGTGCAAGGAGCCAACTCAGAGTGCATTAAGCAGGAAACTTCTGGGGCAAGGTATGTGTGCATGGACACTGAGAAGGAAGAGCTCATTCAAATCTGTGATTGCAGAGAAAGGGTAAGACAAGGATCAGGAAAAGGCTTTAAATATCCAGCAAGATTTCTGATTGGTTATGGATGTACAGTACCCAATAAAAAAAGGAGTCTGGAAAGACAGTATGAGTTATTTGACATGGAAACAAAAGAGCACTAGATAATATCACATACAAATAGCCAAAGAAACCATAGCCGTGGCCACATGTGACTCTGCAGGGTGTGAGGGGACCCTTGTGATGCCTTTCCTTTATCTCCCAAGTGGTGGGTGGGATCTCTGCCTAAGAATCAAGTGCAGGTATCTAAAGGGAGTGGTCTGGTTTCTAGGAATAGTTGTTTTAATTGTGGAGGACAAGAGAAAAAGGAGGCAGGGAGTTTTGCATGAACTCAGTTAGCAGACTCTCATTCGATTTCCTAGTATTAGAAGGATATGGGAACTAAGAACGTTGAAGAAAAGCATACTTGATGTGGTGGGCCATGAACTCTCAATGCAGGGTACAATGTAATTAATAATATTCTTCTAAAACAGGTTTCTCTGTCTCAGCAGAACCTTCTAATGCTACTTCTTTAGATAGACATGCATACCAGTTCATGAGTAAGGCTGAAATTCTAATACTATGTTTCTCTTAACATATACTGACTTCTCTATAAGTCAGATGCACCATCCCCAAAGAGATGTTGAATACACAGCTTCTGCTATTGGGAACATTTAATACTTATCACATGTTGTAGCATATTTGCAAATGTCTATAGTTCATGACACAAACGACTCAAGACTCAGGAATTTCACAGTGCTGTGGTCATCAATAAATGCAATGCCTAGTGTGCATGTTGAGAAGAAGGACAGAGACAGAAAATGTTCTCTTCCTGCTGCCATTTAAAAAAAGTAATGTACTCACTTTGGCAGCACATACTAAGATCAAAATTATACAGAGATTCTCATGGCCCCTTTACAAGGGTGACATGCAAATTTATGAAATGTTCCACAATGAAAAAAAATGTACTTACAGTGAGGGCAATATAATATTTTGTATGTATTTAAAAGTCACAGTCACTTATTAATGTGGCTTTTGTACCTGCTGGAAATAATACAACTTCTCAGACTTCAGCACTGAGTTAGCTGCTGCCACCTACATTTTTATTCTATGTTTATTGTGCATTGAAACGCTTTTTACCCAGAAGACACAGACAATTCAACCCCACAAAGCATCACATTATCAAAAGGGGATGTTCTAGGACCTAATGTTAAATCTATAAACTATCTTTAGGGAGCAATTTTTGTCTTCTTTGACCCTACTTTGTTTTCTTAGCAATTTAAAAGACTCTACATTTCCCCAGATGATTTTTAAAATTTTTATTTTTTCAACTTTTATTTTTTATACATTTAATTAAAATACAATTGCATCAATTTCCCCTTTTGCCTTGCTTCCCTTGAGCCTCTTCTAAGTCCCATCCCTCTCGCCCCTCTCCTGCTTCCTAACTCTCACTTTGATAACTTCTTTTTCTTTGATTATTACCGCTACACATATATGCATGTGTGTATATGTATGCTGAAGCATTAATTACCATAACCTGCTAGTCTGTTTTTGTTGTTTTGGGGTGTAAGTTTTCAGGGCTGAACTCTTTGTATTGGGTAGTCAATTAAGGGGCTCATCCCTGTAGTCATTTGTTGCTTATAGCTCTTTGCCTAGAGATTTTCCCCTTTATGTATCAGTAGGTCTATTGATATTGCAATTGTTTAGGTCTTTTTTATGCTGCTATTTCTGTGAGAGACTTTTCTTTGGCTCTGACAATCTTTCCACCCTTGCTTCACACCCAGCAGTGACTCCTATTAACCACAATAATGACCAGAATGCCAACATACTTATAAAGGTGAAGTAGGTGGCACTCACATGTTTGTAACCAACAGCTGTCTAATTAGACTTGAAGTTCACTTGATAGGAAATAATCCCTGGTACTAAAAACCTCGCCAAGTTCCCAAGCTCTCAGGAACAATGAGGTCACGCTCCTTAGAAGAGAGTCTATTACTACCACTTTCTAGAACATCACAGTTCTTAGCTATATTCTCAATCTTGTGCTTATCCTCCCAGGAAGTGTAACTACCACCCCTCATCAGAGAAGCTTCTCTTCCCAGCAACTGAGGTCAGGCAATTCACAGCCAACTTTAACTATGGATCATTACAGTAAAACACAACTGGACACAATAGAGAGATCCAGGGATTGTGGGAACCCAGATGCACTGGATACATTAACATCACAGCTCCTGTACCCAAGGCTTAGGGACCATTGTGTGAGAGGGTGTGGAAAGATTATTGAGTAATGATCCCCAAAATTTTTGTTGCAGTGGCTTAAAGTACATTCATGAATAGGTTGGGAACAAGGACATTTACAGGACAGTATTGAAAATAGTACCTTGAAAATTTATTCTTGAGTTAAAAAGTACCGATTGTTATGTAAGTCTTTACTGTCATGTTCCTGAAAGTAAGATTCTAAGATCCTTTTTGCGGATTTACTGTCTGTCTAAGAATTTAACATTAAATATCTGAGTTTAAATGATGGGCTGTTTGCTGGAGAGATGGCCCAGGGGTTAAGGCAACTTACCACTCTTACAGAGAACCTGGGTTCAGTTCCTAGAACCAAGATCAGGCAATTCACAACCAGGTGTAACTCTAGAAGGGGGGTGGTGGTGGTGGTGGTGGTGGTGGTGGTGGTCTGAGTTCCTGAGGGCATCTGCATAAACTCATGGAGGCACATACAAACAAATTAGATAGATAAAAAAGTAAATGACTGAATAAAGGATAGGATGTGTTTATTATTATGGGAACAGTTGAAATTAAGTCTAAAAATATAAAAAACATAAAACCCTTCCTTCTGCAAACAACAGCATTGTGATGAGTGCTGAGGCACCCATCTGAGATAGTCCTTCACATGAAAGACATGCACGACTAGATGCTCAGATGTTTGACTGTGATGTGAATGAGATATGATCTGCTTTACACAAGGTTATGTCTTCTTGCTGGTGGCAGATCAAGGGCATTGACTTCTGGGTTTGCAGTATAAAGTCTTAGGACCTGTCTTTGTTAGCATTCTATGTTGGAAGAAGGTCACTTATTGGTTCCCAGCCATCCAGCTAGCTTAGACCCAAAATAATCACACAGAAAATGTATTAATTAAATCACTGCTAGGCCCATTAGCTCTAGCTTCTGCTAACTCTTACATATTAATTTAACCCATTTCTATTGGTCTGTGTGTCACCACATGGCTGTGGCTTATTCAGCACATCTGTCTCCAGCGGCGGCTCTGTGTGTTCTCCCTGACTCCATCCTTCTTTCTCCTAGCATTCAACCTAGCTTTCCCTGTCTACCTAAGTATTGCCTTGCTATAGGTCCAAAGCAGTTTCTTTATTCATTAATGGTAATCACAGCACACAAAGGGGACTTCCACATCAATTTATTGCTGTGAAGGGATATTATGAGCATGGTAACTATTGTAAAGAAAAACATTTCATTGGAGCTGACTTTCTGTTTCAGAGATTTAGTCTATTATTGCCATGGTGAGAAGCATAGTTGCATGTAGACAGACATGGTGCTGGAGAAGGAACTGGCCAGTCTACATCCAGATTGGCAGGCATCAGGAAAAGAGAGTGATACTGGGCGTGGCTTGAGCTTCTGAAACATGAAGTCTCAACCCCAGCGACACATTTCCTCTCATAGAGCCACACTTAATCAACAATGCCATACCTCCGAATAGTGTCACTCCCTAAGGGCCTATGGGGGCCATTTTCATTCAAACCATTACAGGTCCCTTGCTGAAATATGAGGCATCTTGGAACATTGTTAATGCAGAGGTCCCTGAAGAGCTCACATGACTTTGCCTGAGTCAGCTTCTCCCTCTGACGGATATTGTTACTGCTATTTATATACAAAATTTTGTCTGAAGAGTGCTCCCCAGTAAACTTTCTGCACATGTGTGTATCCTAATCAGTGCAAGAGAACATGATCCCACAAATACTTCTGATTACCGCAAGAAATATTGCTTGATCGTATACTATTTTACTTATGAAAATACCAAAGGAACTGCTTTGAGGTTATTTATTCGACTGTGTAGTATTTAGTTATTACTCCAAATAGTATATAATGTACAAACTCTTAAGGAACAACAAATCAAACTATTTTATTTCCAAAATGTATTTGCAACATTTTTATTATTCATGTTATGATAAAATATACAAGACACACAATAGGACTTAGTCTTTTAAATACCTCTTCTCTCTAATAAAAAATAATAAACAGATTGCAAGATATGGTAAACTTTTATGACATTGAAAATGATTCGCACACTTCATATCTATTCTGTATCATTATTTGACAATATCAGGTCTCAAGTTACAAATTTTACAAGTAACAAAATTTTTAAAAGATTTCATAGGTGCAAACGTACAATAATATTGGTGTAATGGGATTTCCTCCTTTATTTCCTTTTTACAGTCATAAAACCATGATGTTGCTATGTTTATGTAACTTAATCTTCTTATAAGTTTAATAAATATGATTTTAAGATTTTTTTATATGTTGAGTTTTAAAAGGTTAATTATTACAACATGTGGAAACAGTGCAGCACCCAGTATATCTGGTGGTAGAGAAGAGGCCCTACTTAAAGGTTGGGAAAAGAATCACTCACTTGGAGGAGAGAACATGGCTGAATTGTACACTTAGAACCAAGGAGCTGGAGAATGTAGAGTCATATAATGTCATCTGGTGCCTCTGATATGATCTTGGATCAGTTTTCGAGAAGGCCTGAGCATACTGGGCTCCCAGGGAGCTAGTGTTCTAGGAGTCTGAGGCAAAAAGCGAGAGGGTTATGGAATCAGGTTTACCTGTTTGCTTTTAGTGCTACAGTGGAAAACAATATACAATTGTCTTTTCTCAACATTTCAAGGGTCAATTTTATTTAAAAACATGACAATGTAGTTGCTTCAATCTTACATGCATTTGAGTCAGTTTTGGAACAGCCACATACAAGATTAGGAATAGCCATTCATGAAAATCTTTAAATTTATGATTCATTTTTACCAAGAGATGGTGCTCATGCATCGGTTAAAACTATCTAGGGAGTGAATAGGAAGGGAAAATATTTTCATTAATTGAATCAGAAGACAGAAAAAACAAGACAATGGAATAAAGGCAATATACTTGCATTTTATCATCTTGCTTTTGAAATGTTGACAATTTAAAAATACAGTTCTCTGAAAAATGCATTGTTAAACAGCATCCTGCCACAGGAGAGGCAGTACACTGGATAAACCTACATATAAGACAGGTATAAGCTATTATGGCCATTCTAATCCCTCTATACCAACGTCAAATCTAGAATGGAAGAGTAAAAATGCAGAAAAAGATTTTTGTTAGTGAACAGGATGGTTTAGCCAATTAGTGATAGTAGATTCTTTTCTAGTAATAGTGACTTTGCTAGTCCAGAGTAATTAGTGAGGTTTCCAGTACCAGGCATGATGTTCCTCTTGTTGATCAAGACTTAAGTCCAATTAGAGAACCGCTGGCTGTTGCCAAGGTATGTGTGCAGTTACTTCACTATTAGGATTATCTTGCTTTGCTGGTAGTTGGTGTGACTTACAGGAGTGGGTAAGTCTGTTGGTTACCTCCCATCTTTGGAAGCAAAGATGGATCCTCTCTGATACCATGAAAACTAGTCCTCAGGGAGGGAGCATTAAGAACACACCAATTGTTGTCCAGTGCCAAATGGTCAGACTTGAAAATGTATATAAAAAGTAACATTATATTTACTGAACAGGTTATATGTAGAAATATCTAAAGAAAAAGGGATATATAAATATATACATATAAGAACATAATACTAATCAATCAAAAAGATGGCTATGAATTTAAAGGAGGTTTGGGAGGGGTATATGATAATGTTTGAAGGGAGAAAAATGAAGGGAGAGATGTAATTATAATCTAAAAGATGTTGAAAATAAGAAAGAATGACAGAAAAGGAAATGGTAAAACACAGAATCAGGAGCACATTTCCCACACTCATTTAGGATTCTTAAGTTTATTGTCTTGACTTGAAAAGATTAAAACTTGGCTTGTACATCAGCTAAGGGTGTACTATTTTTTTCCTTTCATTTTTTTTAATGAGAAAAGGAAAAAAAGTTTCCGCTTCCTCCCAGCCTCCCATTTCTCTCCCCCTCCTCCCACTATTCTCCCCCTCCCTCCACTCCTCTCCCCCTCCCACTCCAGTCCAAAGAGCAGTCAGGGTTCCCTGAACTGTGGAAAGTCCAAGGTCCTCCCCCCTCCGTCCCTGTCTAGGAAGGTGGACATCCAAACTGGCTAGGCACCCACAAAGGCAGAACATGAAGTAGGATCAAAACCCAGTGCCATTGTCCTTGGCTTCTCATCAGCCCTCATTGTTAGCCATGTTCAGAGAGTCCGGTTTTATCCCTTGCTTTTTCAGTCACAATCCAGCTGGCTTTGGTGGATGCACCCCAAGTGGTCCTGACTTCTTTGCTCATCTTCTCCCTCCTTCCGCTCCTCATTGGGACCTTGGGAGCTCAGTCCAGTGCTCC
>NC_022013.1:39795668-39796239 GCF_000317375.1 Microtus ochrogaster | reverse complement strand
TTGGGCTCCTGGGAGCCACTCTAGGTTCAAGTCTCTTGCCAACCCAAAGGTGGCTCCCTTAACTAAGAATTGTGCTTCCGTGCTCCCCTATCCAAACTTCCTTTATCCTAATCATCCTGTTTCCCCAAGTTCCCCCCATCCTCCCCTTCTCACTTTTCCCTCTCCATCTCCCCTTACCCCATCCACCCCACCCCCCAGATCCCAATTTTCTCCCCGGCAATTTTGTCTACTTCTCATAGCCAAGAGGATAACTATATGTTTTTCCTTGGGTTCAACTTCTTATTTAGCTACTTTAGGTTCACCAATTGTAAACTCTGTGACCCTTACTTATGGCTAGAAACCAATTATGAGTGAGTACATCCCATGTTCATCTTTTTTGGGTCTGGGTTACTTCACTCAGGATAGTGTTTTCTATTTCCACCCATTTGCATGCAAAATTCGAGAAGTCATTGTTTTTTACCGCAGTGTAGGATTCTAATATATTCCACACTTTCTTCATCCATTCTTCCATTGAAGGACATCTAGGTTGTTTCCAGGTTCTGGCTATTACAAATAATACTGCTATGAACAT
>NC_022013.1:39786822-39787860 GCF_000317375.1 Microtus ochrogaster | reverse complement strand
GCTCTTAATATTCTTTCTTTATTCTGTATGCTTTGTGTTTTGAATATTATATGGTGAGGGGATGTTTTTTCTTTGATCCAGCCTATTCGGTGTTCTGTATGCTTCTTGAACCTTCATAGGTACATCTTTCTTTAGGTTGGGAATTTTTTTTTCTATAATTTTATTAAATATATTTTCTGCACTTCTCCTCCTTCTACTCCAATTATTCTTAGGTTTGGTCTTTTTATTGTGTCCCATATTTCCTGAATGTTTTGTGATGAGAGTTTGTTTTTCTTGCTGTTTTCTTTGATCAGTGCGCTTATTTTCTCTATGTTATCTTCAGAATCTGAGATTCTTTCTTCTGTCTCTTGTATTCTGCTGGTTATGCTTGTTTCTGTAGTCTCTATTCATTTACCTAGATTTTCCATGTCCAGCCGGCCTTCTGTTTGTGTTTTCTTCTTTGTCTCCATTTCAGCTTTCAAATCTTGAACTGTTTCCATTATCTGTTTGATTGTTTTTCCTTGGTTTCCTAGGGTAGCATTCACTGATTTATTCATTTCTTCAAACTTTCTGTTATACTTCTCATCCATTTCTATAAGGGCGTTTATTACATGCTGTTTAAGGGCCTCTATCACTTTCATAAAGTCATTTTTTTCTACTTCTTCTTGATTAAGGTGTTCATGTCCTCCTGTTGTGAGGTCACTGGGTTCTGTTTTTTTTTTTGTGTTGTTTTTCAGATTGTTGGGTGAATTCTTGCATTGGCGCCTGCCCATCTCTTCCTCCAAATGCCCCCCTATGGATCTTCTTTTCCAGGATCAGGTGTCCTTGCCCACTGATGTACCTGCCCAGTGATATCCCTCCCCAGTGATGGCTCTCCTGGTGCCCAGATCAGATATCCGTGCTGCTTGGGTAGCTCGTAAACAAAGGGCTTGCCTTGCTTGCTGCAGGCAGGCTATTGAGACAAAGGAACTACCGCCCTCCCGGTTGCCCTCCAATTCAGATTTGGTCCCAGTGCCTGAACAGGCTGAGCTGGGAGATGTTATGTGGCCAAAGAGGGGA
>NC_022013.1:39784314-39786722 GCF_000317375.1 Microtus ochrogaster | reverse complement strand
GGGAGGGAGGGAGGGGGGGGGGAGGGTTCTGGATGCAAGCTGGGTGGGATAGGAAGAGAGAGGAGGTATCGGGCAGTATAGCCCCTGCAGGATGACCATGAAGTCAAGGGTGTACTATTTAACATCTTCTTTAATATTGAGTATCTCTTGTATGCTTCAATTAGGATAAACTGTACACCTCCAGGCTGGAACCCAGGGTCTTGTGCATGATAGGTAAACTGCACTCCCACCCCTTGGCTTTATGAAATAGGTTTCCCTATGTAATCTAGATTGTTCTTGAACTAGAGATCCTTCACTCTTATTCCCTGGTTTTAGAATTCCAGGTATTTGTCATTTATTCTTTTTTGACAAATATTGTACTCTCAGGATTTTGTCTCACTCTTTTTATGTTTATGCAGGCACACAAAGATATATGCATACTTATTTAGAAAATTATCTAAAAGTCAAAAAAAGACATGCTGATTAGTGATAAGCAATCACTGTCAACCGAGATTGACTCTACATGGTATAATTCCAACCCTAAACATTTTGCTACACCCATCTCTATAGATATTTATCCCATGATTCCCAGATTTGTATTTATATTTTCTATACACACTGGCAATGTATACCTGTGATACCCACCATTGTGAGAGACAGATTGGCTACATAGTGAGTTTAAGGCCGACCTAGGTGTCATGAGACTCTGTCTCAAAAACCTAAAAGCCAAAATAATAAAAAGAGAAAATACTATTTAAACTTTCCCTTTGATTGTTACTCTTGTTTATAGTCAGTTTTAATAGACACATTTGAAACTGATAGGCATGTGTTTGAGGCTCCTACGTTTTGGAACAGAATGGCAGCAAGGCTACAGCATTCGTGGTATCACTTTAGAGAAGTTCCTGGAAAATGGTGCATACAAAATAAACAGAAATGCTTTATTCAAGGGAAGTCTGAAGTTTAGAAATAAGAGACAGAGAGTGTTTGTAAGTAGTAAACCGTCAGTATATCGAGGTAACTATTTTTGGACAAGATCTAATGAGATGTACCTTCAAACTATAAGTAAAGTAAATGATGGGTGAGACAAGGAAGTCCTACATTGAAAATCACTAAGGCAAACATTCACCCTCTGGGAAAAACCAGGAAATAACTTTTTGCATAGGTATGTTTGGCTCTAAAATATTCATTAAGTATATAGCCTCAGAAATTATTCATATAAAGATGATTTTAAGCTGCAAAATAATTCTTTACTAAGAGACTCATAAAATGACACATTTTGAAGTTGCAATTTGTTTTAATGCATTCATAATGTTATATAACTGATATGTTTTGTAAAGTAAATTCCATAAAGTGAGATGAAAGCTAAACCATTATTCCAAACCATCAAGCCCTAGTACTTTTATTACCGAATCGAGATTATGTCAAACTCTGTGGCATCAATTATTCTGCATATTTCTTTTATGCATAAAGTTTTAGGTTAGTTTATCTCCTGGGAAAAGACTGTAACAAATCCCTCCATATCAAAGTCTCACCAAATGAACAGCTATTTTGGAAATAATGAGAATACAATTAATTTGGTCAGTGAAGGCTTTGCATACAATCAAAGTATGCAGACTTCTTTACATATTTCTGTAATGTGGCTACTATTACATTTGACTTAAATCCATATATGTATTTCCAGGTAATTATTACTACTTCAATTGCAGTTGTATTTCTTAACTATAATTCTCCACTCTAATTTTAATTTGAAAGTCCCCCAAAGTCATAATACAAATGTATGCTTAAAAACCTAAGGTCCCTCAGTGAATTTATTTTAACACATCACCTCCTGAATTTCATTACATGGATTAGTCTGGGAAAATGGAGAACAGCTGGCCTTCGTCTGCTGTGTAACATCTTCCCCTACTCTTCTCTAGGCTAAATCACCCCAATTCCCTCAGCCTCTCATCCTAAATCCTATTTTCTAACATTTAAATCACTCTGCTGATCAACCAGGCCCTCTTCAAATTTCCTCACCTCTCTGTTATGCTAAGCAGTCATAATTCATTAAGCAGCTTTCAATCAGCAATAAATCATCCAATCCTCACTGTGTTCCCTGCTGCATGGAAATGGCTGTGCACAGTGGGTACTCACACACACACACACACACACACACACACACACACACACATCACATCTGATTTCCAGATACTCTTAGGACGCTCACAGTTGTTTATAGCCTTTGATGCCAACTGACAGATTTATGCAGCCTACACTATATGCTGAGTCAATTTCATTGTTTTCTGGTTGGCCTATGCCATGTTCCTCACTGGAACACCTGATGTAGGGATAAGAATACAGACCTGCAGAGGCTATCATTGTTATTTTTGATTTTAGCCATTCTGACAGGTGTAAGATGATATCTCAAAGTTGTTTTGATTTGCATTTCC
>NC_022013.1:39776490-39782215 GCF_000317375.1 Microtus ochrogaster | reverse complement strand
CACAGGGCAGGGAACCCTGACTGCTCTTCAGACTCGAGAGGGAGGGGGAGAGGAGTGGGGGGAGGGAGGGAGGAGTGGGAGGCTGGGAGGAGGCAGAAAATTTTTTTTTTCTTTCTCAATAAAAAAAAAAAAAGAATACAGACCTGTCTGCTTGGTGCTTCTATACTAACATGGAAGATGTAACACAATGAACAGAAAGAAACATTAAATAGTATGGAGTATCAAATGGTATAGTTTTCTAGAAGAAAACAAAGCATTTAAAAATAGAAGTAATTCTGCCATCAAATTAAAGAGATCTGCAGATACATAGATTCATAACCACAGCCAGAAATCCTTGAATAGATGTCTCTATGGCAACCAGTGTGCAGATTTCCCTATGCAACCAGTGCATAGGAGAATCCAAACCATATATTTTATTGATTTTTATTGAGCTCCTCATTTTTCTCTGTTCCTCTCCCTGCCTCTCCCATCCCCTTTGGCCATCTCCCAAGGTCCCCACTTTCTCAATTTACTCAGGAGATCTTGTCTTGTTCTATTTCCCATGTAGATTAGATCCATGTATGTCTCTTTTAGGGTCCTCATTGTTGTCTAGGTTCTCTGGGATTGTGATTTGTAGGCTGGCTTTCTTTGCTTTATGTTTAAAAAACACTTATGAGTGAGTGCAAAAAAAATAGAAGTAATTTTTAGGCACAGGACACGCAACAATAAATAAGAAGTCAAAGCTTGTTCTGTCTTTTCTTTTCTAGCTTAGATAAGAGTGAATTCATTTTAGTTTAACAATAATGATACTGACAGAAGCCAGTGCATGGCAGGTATGGTACTGCATGCCTGTAATCCCAGGATTTAGGAAGCTGAATCAGGATGACTGAGAGTTCAGATTAGCCTGGGGTACAAAGTGAAGCTGTGCCTCAAAAAGTTAAAACCAAAACAAACAAAAATAGAAACCACAAATGATGATCAGAGAACCCTTACACCAATTGCTCTACAAATATGATGCTATTTTTATACCTTAAACCACTACACAAATTTTATGAATTTGTTAAAATTCTGAGCACCTTCCTCTTAATACTAGGCCTAGATTTCAAAACTATGGAATTCTCCTTTTTCAATTCCTTGCACTATTAGAGACTGAATCCAGGACCTCATGCGTGTTAGATAAGTTCTCTACCAGCAAACTAGATCCCCAACATTCTTTTTACTTTTTATTTTGAGACAGTGTGCCACCAAATTATCTAGGCAGTCCTTGAATATGTAATCCTCCGGCCTCAATTTTATAGGAAGCTGGTATTATAGGCTTGTATCAACAGGTCTGTTAAAATTTGGCTGTCTTCCTAAAGTCATCTAATTGACAAGTAGCAAAGAAAATTTTGTCTTTGTGTTTGTTTCTTAATGCCTTAACTAGGACACTATGTAATTGATTATGATACATACACCATTATAATTAAATATAGTTATTTCATCATTACAGTATTGTGAGAAAAGTTTTGTATTGGTATTTGGTTAAACTGATGGTTTAAAACATTAGCTTCCCGCATATATGAGAGACAAAGTGCTGTTAGGGGGAGACTAGAAAGGGGAAGTCTCTGATTTTGCAGCAATACTGAGAAACAAAACTATGTAAAACAAAAGCTTTGTGAAGGCCTTGTCATTCTGGGACCAAGTCCACATTTCCCAAACGGTGTTTTCTCTTTTGTCATTGCCGTATCTCTTTGTGAGGCTCTTTCCTTTTCTGTACTCCACTGCACATTTCTTTGAACACTGTGAGCTCCCCCAGTTATCTGAGCACCATGTAACCTTTGTCTCGTGGTTCCCATTGATATGGGTGGTTCCGGGAGCAGCTACATAAAGGGAAAGGGGTTTTGAGTTATAATACTGAGCAGTAGTAAAGGGTTTTACATCTTGAATTTGGTCAGATTGCCCTATGAATCTCATAACATGGTTTCCAAAGCCCTTGGGAACTGAGGGAAAAATGGAAAACGTCTGCTTTTTTAATGGTGATGGGCATTGATAGCATTTACACACCTATTGATGAAATTATTCCCAAATATGAATTTTCATTAAATTAGAAATTTATAGGCTAACCATATGACTATTTAATTTTAAGTACACTTGGTGCAAGGTTTTTCTGAGAGAATTCTTTCTGGAAGACAAGCTAATGTTGTCTCTCCCACTGAACACTAATGACTTCATTGAAGAAAATTGGCAAGATTTCCTCATGTCCAGAACCCTTCATAATCCCTGCTTCCTGGCTTCTCATCAGACAGTCCTGACTTAACTCAGATTCCACTTGTACCTCTTTCCTATTAACTTCTGAAAGATTTCCCATTTTTTTCGGCATTGTTTCTGCCGTTCCCCATGCCATCCATTTCTTCCCACCTCCCCACTGAAGCCTTCTATCCTCCCAACACGGCAGATGAGTTTCATGGAAAGGAAAAGATCAGGCTGCCTTTTTTTTTCTTTTTCTTTTTCTTTTTCTTTTTCTTTTTCTTTTTTTTTTTTTTTTTTTTTTTTTTTTTTTTTTTTTTTTTTTTTTTTTTTTTTTTTTTTTGCTTGATGCCTACAGTGAAAATGGTCCTTTCTCTCAGGTCTGTTCCTCTGGCCACTCCCTTCTTCACTTCACTTGCTCTGTAGTTTTTTTTTTTATTTATTATTAAGGTCCTCCCCCCTCCGTCCATGTCCAGGAAGGTGAACATCCAAACTGGTTAGGCTCCCGCAAAGCCAGAACACGAAGTAGGATCAAAACCCAGTGCCATTGTCCTTGGCTTCTCATCAGCCCTCATTGTCCGCCATGTTCAGAGAGTCCGGTTTTATCCCATGCTTTTTCAGTCACAGTCCAGCTGGCCTTGGTGAGCTCCCAATAGATCAGCCCCACTGTCTCCATGGGTGGGTGCACCCCTCATGGTCCTGACTTCCTTGCTCATCTTCTCCCTCCTTCTGCTCCTCATTGGGACCTTGGGAGCTCAGTCCAGTGTTCCAGTGTGGGTCTCTGTCTCTATCTCCATCCATCACCAGATACAGTAGAGTACTACACTGCGCTAAAAAACAATGACTTCTCAAATTTTGCATGCAAATGGATGGAAATAGAAAACACTATGCTGAGTGAGGTAACACAGACCCAAAAAGATGAACATGGGATGTACTCACTCATAATTGGTTTCTAGCCATAAATAAGGGTCACAGAGTCTACAATTGGTGAACCTAAAGAAGCTAAATAAGAAGGTGAACCCACGGAAAAACATATAGTTATCCTCTGTAGTCTTATATATGCTCACCAATTGTTTGGGTTTAGTGATCTCTCCTGGATAAATTTACAATATTCTGCTCTCTTTCTATAGAATATGGAACCAGACTCATTATGGTGAAATAATGTTTGCAGCATAAGAGATTTTGTCAGAATCTTGAGCACTTCAGAGAAAAGATACTAAATAAATGCAACAAAGAAAGAAAGCTTAAATAAGGAGAACGCTCAGTGCTGAGTGTATTGGGTGTGTGTATGTATTATAATATATATGTACATATATAATTCTTATAAAGAATTTGTCTCATGAAAAGAAAGATCATCAAATATATTTTCCTTCTATCTTGAGAATGAAAGAAAAAAAATTGGGTTTCAAATGTGACAGGAATTTTGCCTTAAAATACAATGAACTTCTACAGAGCTATTTCTTTTGAGGATATCTCTTCAGTATGCTAGGATCAGTGGGAGCTCCAAGCTGAATAATGGGATTTGCATACATGGTAATTTTAATTTCTGCATGCTCACTTCCATGCCATGAGAGAACTATCCATGTGCTTGATGAGTGTACATGGGAAACACAATGATACCAGTTTGAGAGGCTCATTCCTGATTCAGAAAATGCGTTGTCTCATGCCACACACATAGGTTTGTGGATCAGTCACAGATATAATAAAACCTGTATATTAAAAACTCAGTCTAATTTGTGAAATTGCATGCCATATTTGTTCCCCAGAATCTGTTTTCTTATCATGAATTTAGGAGTGATAAGTCACTCTGTTATAATTATTAAGTAATTTCAAAGGCAGTATGTATGCAGAGAGTAACACTGCTAATGCTGGAGGGTAAGTCACACTTCTGGTCTGATCATTTTGATGTCCCTGGCCTCAGAGCAATTACTGAAACTACCTTTGCTTTGCCTTCTCTGTTCTTCCTTCAGGTTTTTCCCCTATCAAAACTTAACTGAGTGAATATCAGCTCTCATATTCTACATTAGACAGGCCAAAGAAAGTTGTAGAATGCATACCTAAGAAAGAGCTTGGGGCAAACATGTAAACGATTTTCTTAATAAAAGATTCATAAACCGGTGTGCTAATTGGCAATCTGGAAGAACTAGTCACCCCTGGCAGAGCAGAGTGAGGGCATGTGTTCATGGTTCTGGGACTGTGGCTTTCTAGCTTTAAGCAAAGATAAGCTCAACCAAGCTCTCCCAGGTATTCCCTATCTTAGTCTATATTTTCGTCTTATATTGGGGCTTCTAGATTCATATTTTTTGGTTGAACCTGGAGTCAAGATCAGTAAGATTTATGATTAGGTATATTCCTAGATTTCCTCTTAAAAACATTCAAAGTAAAGAAAGAGGCACAAATACGCCAAAGCAAAAGCATGGTGAAGATTAGTTAACCAAAAAGTCAGCTTTCTAGAAATTAAAAGGGAAATGATGCCCAGTGGCCTAATTCAAAGAAACTTTAACTTTCTGTTCAGTGCTGGGGAAAAGGAGGGCTGTAGGAGTTGGGTCTAGAAACAAGGAAATATTATATCTCCAAGATCACTGCCAAGCACTCATTTTGACCTTACTTATGTATTAGGATCATCCAGGGAAGGTTTTCTGGTAATAATGCTTGTGTCTTATTCCGAGTCAAATGAGTAAAGATAGCTCTGGGAGAATTTTAATTTTGTATATTTGTGAGCAACTTATCTAAGAAATAAGAAATAGAGAATATTTCTCTTTTTCTAAGTGAGACTCAAAACAACAATGTCTACAGTACGGTTATGATGAACGAAGGATGGGATCACTAATCAAACTGCCTGGTACATAGCGACCACTCATATTGTAGATCCTTTCGGAGAATCAGTCTGCTCTAATGGTCTCCATGCAGGCTAGTCATCCGTTCTTTTCATTTTTGTTCTTTGTATATATGGTTTGTGTTGATGTGGTGACATTGTGCTATTATGAAGGATATACTATGTTGAATGAGATGTGATAGACACTTTAGGTGTACAGCTGCTACTACAGACCAGCTTCCCCAAGACTCTTAGGCACTTTAGTATCCAGCCAGAGGCCAAGTTTTGCATATGAATGTTGCTTCAAGCTCTCATGCTGTCCAGCTTTCTTTGTCATCATTTGTGCCCTCACCGCAGACACCCACTCCACATTCTCTTTCTTCTCTACCTAGATGCTCAGAAAGAAATCAGTACTCTGTTTATCTGTTTTCTTTTTTCAGTCTATTAATATTGGAAAAATCTAATAATATCTCCTCATATTTTTTGAATAGCAATTTTAACAACAATTTCTTCCTATCTGTACTTGTGGCATAATAACCCACATTCTCCATGATACAGAAAGTAGGGCCATTGGAGAAATAATTACTCTTTTAGAATAATATTTTTTGTTTTTGTTTTTTGGAGACAGGGTTTCTCTGTGGTTTTGGAGCCTGTCCTGGAACTAGCTCTTGTAGACCAGGCTGGTCTCGAACTCACAGAGATCCG
>NC_022013.1:39772400-39776390 GCF_000317375.1 Microtus ochrogaster | reverse complement strand
GCTGGTCTCGAACTCACAGAGATCCGCCTGCCTCTGCCTCCCAAGTGCTGGGATTAAAGGCGTGCGCCACCACCGCCCGGCTAGAATAATATTTTTTACTATGTGTATTCTAGTTGGCTCTGATTATATATTTGCTACATATAGCTTCTACTGATACACCGCAAGAGCAGACCATCTTCTTAAAGGCGGTGACATTTTATTTTACTGTGACTGAGACATTTATTTTTCTCCCTTGTACTACAAACATAGTGTCTGACCCTGGGATACAGGTAACTCTAGATGCTACGATTATCATTTAGAATAAAAGTACATCCTACTTTCCTCAAAACTGATTTGCTCACTTCTAGATCATTTATTATAATAAGAAGTTGAAGGGATGAAGCTTGGCAACATTAACCTGTCTTTCAAGCTAATATAATAACTTCAAAACACTATTTTCTTTCAGTGTAAAATTTATATGGTGGAGTTCTCAAATGCAATATTGAATGTTCACAAGGCAGAGTCTGATATTATTCTGAGAGTTTGTGCTGGTGCTGAATAGAGCCACACACTGCTATAGATTTTTATGAGCATCTGAATTATCAGGAGATCTTTATCAAGCACAAATTCTTATCCAGTGGGTCTGCATCTGCATCCCTAAGCAACAGGTTATGCTAATGTGTTAGTTTGCCCAGTGTATTTCAAATAAAAAGATGAAAGCCATTCCTTATGGAATTTAGAAACAAGGCAGGCTGAGGGCAGATACTATAGTATTCTGTCAACATAGAGAAAAAAAAAAGAAATCAAGGTAGGCAAGGAAATCACATTGTAGTTTTCAGTAATATTTTATCAACCTGTATGCAGATCCTCACAACAGAAGAAGGTCTTCTTTCTGGTAGAGACTGGAGATTATAACAGTTTCCTTCACTAGTCATTGCTGAAATGTTTAATGATTGTTTTTAAATTTTTTTCAGGTATTTTAATAAAACGAAAACAGCTTACTTATTTGCTGATGTAAATTATTGGCAGAATGTACATTGACTTGTCATGAAAATTTCACTTCATTACAAATTATACAATTACAGTGCTGAACATCACTTCCTGAAGAATCGGCTGTTTGCTTAAATTTGAATCATTTACAGTTAAGCTACTGCATGTAAACTTATTGTTAACGAAGCAATGAGAAATCACTTCACAGTTTGAAAATACAGTGTTATTACTTTTTGGTAGGGAAAAGGAAATCTCATTATCAACTAGTGTCTAATATTATTATTTAATATTTTAAAAATACTATGGACATTTTTAGCATCAATATTATAAAGATGTTGTATAACTTGAAGTAGTATAAATTAGAAATGTTTACTAAACAAGAAGAGAAATTTGTTTTTAATTGAAAGCGGGTTTTTTTTTGGAAAAAAAACTGAAGTATCATTTTAGTTTTAAATTTAAGTTGATTTCAGTCCAGGTGTGAGAGTTCACACCTGTAATCCCAGCTCTTTAGAAAGGAAGGCTGGAGCATCAGGGATTCGAGGTCAGCCTCAGTAACATAGCACTAAGCTACCTCAGCCACTGTTTTAAAACAATTCTTAGGAATCAAGAAAGCTAGTAATTTTAAATGGTTCATAGAAATTGTTTAAGAGAAGATGAAACAGATGCTTCCTCTGTTCTAAAATGACAACTTTCCAAGAATGTCTAATTAATTGAGGGGAAAAGGGCTGTTTTTTCCAAGAAAGATGCTATTAAATTCCCAGCCTTCAGTGCTTTTGAGATTGGCACATGCTCTTTATACAGCTGTTCCCTTTCAATAACTTCTATTTTAAGAGAGCAGAAACAAGAGTCTAAGTGTCTTTAATTACAAATTTGGTGTGTTTATGTGTGTGGTTATGGTACTGGCCTTTAATCCCTGCATGTAGGATGCAGAGTTAGGTGGATCTTTATGAGTTTGAAGTTAGCTTGGTCTACAGAGTATATATCAGGATAGCTAGGATTTGAAGGTAATACCATACCTCAACAACAACAACAACACACACAGGCCCATACGCACAAACAGCAAACAAATACAATAAAACTTAATGTTCATGTGACACAAGAGAACATGTGTACATATATACACATACACAATAACTCTCAAAGGTTGCTATGATGCAGTCAAGTTAATGTTGGTTAGAAAGTTGAAAGCTTTTCTTACAGGTGTAAGAGTTGTTTTGATTTGCGTTTCTCTGATGACTAAGGATGTTGAACATTTCCTTAAGTCTCTTCCAGCCATTTTAGATTCCTCTGTTGAGAGTTCTCTGTTTAGGTCTGTACTCCACTCTTTTTTATTTGATTATTTGTTCTTTTGATGATCAATTTTTTGAGTTCATTGTATATTTTGGAGATCAGACCTTTGTCTGATGTGAGGTTAGTGAAGATCTTTTCCCATTCTGTAGGCTGTCGTTTTGTCTTGCTGACCGTGTCCTTTGTGTTACAGAAGCTTTTCAGTTTCAGGAGGTCTCATTTATTAATTGTTTCTCTCAGCGTCTGTGCTACTGGAGTTTTATGTAGGAAGTGGTCTCTTGTGCCAATGTGTTCAAGTGTGCTTCCCACTTTCTCTTCTATAAGGTTCAGTGTGGCTGGCTTTATGTTGAGGTCTTTGATCCATTTGGACTTGAGTTTTCTGCATGGTGGTAGATATGGATTTATTTTCATTCTTCTACATGTTTATATCCATTTATGCCAGCACCATTTGCTAAATATGTTTTATTTTTTCTAATTGATATCTTTTGCTCAAAAACACCAATGAGAAATTATGTTGGAGAGGTTGTTGGGTAAAGGGAACATCCCTGCATTGCTGGTGGGAATGCAAGCTGGTACAGCCCCTTTGGATGTGATTGTGGCAATTTCTCAGAAAATTAGTAGACAACCTTCCTCAAGACCCACTAACACCACTTTCGGAATTATATCAAAGGATGCTCAATCATGTCACAAGGACATGTGCTCAACTATGTTTATAGCAGCATTGTTTCTCATAGCCATAGCCTGGAAACAACCTAAATGCCCCTCAACCAAAGAATGGATAAGGAAAATGTGGTACGTTTATACAACGGAGTACTACATAGCAGAATAAAAAGTAACAACATCTTGAATTTTGCAGGAAAATGGATAGAGCCAGAAAACATCATTTTGAGGGAGGTAACCCAGACCCAGAAAGACAAACATGTGCTCACTCATAGGTGGTTTTTAAACATAAAGCAAAGAAAACCAGCCCACAAATCACAAACCCAGAGAACCTAGACATCAGTGAGGACCCTAAGAGAGACATACATAAATCTAATCTACATGGGAAGACAAGATCTCCTGAGTAAATTGGGAGCCTGAGGACCATGAGAGAGAGTTGAAGATGAGTGGAGAGGCAGGGAGGGGAGCAGAGAAAAATGTAGAGCTCAATAAAAATCAATAATAAAAAGAAAATGGAAAGCTTTTCTATCTGTTGTGTCAAGTTCTAAAATTTCATGTTTGTACTAAATACTTTTGCTAATGGGATTCTTCTGATCTTTGTTTGTTTGCTTTTAGTTTTTATCATTGTTTCCCTTTAAGTTATTTGCTTGAGCTTTAAACTACAAAACTGATACAAGACCCACAAGAAGGCACAACAAATCTGGAGTGTTTTTCTCACACAGAATAGATTGGGAGACTTGAGATGGAATGATAATATTTTTTCCTTTGTCAGTTCCTGCAATATCAAATGCAAGTTGTCATGCAACAGAGTTTACTTCTCAGAATATTTTCCTGGTTCTCACTCAAAAGGCATTTCTTTAGATGAACTTCTCATCTTTCTGGAGTTTGCAGTAACAGTCACATCTCTAAGGAAATCTTTACACTTATTTTTTTATTATTTCATTTTATTTTTATTGAGAAAAACAAATTTCCGCCTCCTCCCAGCCTCCCATTCCTCCAACCCTCCCCCCACTCCTCTCCCCCTCCCTCTCGAGTCTGAAGAGCAGTCAGGGTTCCCTGCCCTGTGGAAAGTCC
>NC_022013.1:39763883-39770765 GCF_000317375.1 Microtus ochrogaster | reverse complement strand
TATGAACACCTCATTTTCGATAAAGGAGCTAAAAGTATACAATGGAAGAAAGAAAGCATCTTCAACAAATGGTGCTGGCACAGCTGGATGTCAACATGTAGAAGAATGAAAATTGACCCATATCTATCACCATGTACACTTATTTTTACTGTTATTTCTCACCCGTTTTAGTTTGTGTTATCCTTTTTTATAAACATTGTCCCTTTCTCAGGGAAGCAAGATTATTTCAAGTATGTGTGATTTCAACTGTCCATTGATGCCCTCAAAGATATGACTGTGACAACTGGACTACTTTAAGCAATGATAGTGAGCCAAGGAATTAGTGGAAGAAAGTCACAAACATTCTGATTAAGAAGGCAGAATAATTATATTTTAGAAATGAGAAGTACTTTAGAGTTTCAGCTGTCAGTCATGTTTTCCTCTTGATCAAAGTCTTTCTGTACAAAGTCAGATCTCTGAAATAGCCCTATATTGGTATGGGTAATGCATCCAGAAATCTGTAGCAAGAAGTCCCCTTCATAGTGTGACATGGGAAAACAATAGTGTGATAAATGTGTCTAAGGACAAATATGGACACAGAGAATACATTGTTAATTTTTACTTAACATACAAAATAATTGAATTCATTATGGTATTTTTGTGCACATGTGTCATTACACTTTATACATTATACATTCACTGTCCTTCCCACCTCCTCTTCTCTTGTGATGCCATTCCTTTACCCAAATAATCACCCTTCTGCTTTCATATCACATGCATTCCTTTACCCTCTGTTTGCTCCCCAGGTTCGCCTTTCTTGATGTTCATTTCTCCCCTCTCATGGGTCTCTGTCTATTTTTGTAATCTATGCATGCAAACACATACATAGACAGACATACTTGATTTCATTTCCTCAAATAACAGAAAACACAAAGTGCTTGTGTTTTGAGCTTGGTTCACTTCACTTCATATAAATATAATGACTTCTTGTTTCATTCATTTTCCTAAAGGTTTTATGATTTAAATTTTCTTACTTCTAAATGAAATTCCATGGTGTATATGAAGCACAGTTACATTATCTACTTATCTGTTGGTGGCCAAGCAGGCTAGTTCTAGTTTCTATTGAGATACCTACAGCAGACACCAAGACAACATCTGCCTGCCAAAGAACCAGAGATTTCTGATGCCTGGCAGGAATTACAAAGAATGAGTCAGCTTCCATATGCTACAATTTAGATGATTTGACCATTTAACATATTATAAGATTTGTGTGAGGGAAGTCTACTAGTCTGCCAGATACCACCACACAGACACTCTTTTTTTTTCAAGGCAGGATTTCTTTGTGTAACTTTGGAACCTGTTTTGGAACTTGCTATGTAGACAAGATTGACTGCAAACTCACAGAGATCTGCCTGTCTCTGCTTGTTGAGTGCTAGGATTAAAAGCATGTGCCACCATTACCAGGTACACACAGAATCTTTTTATTTTGCCTTGTGCATCTTTTTTATTTAAATAACATTTTTTCATTTATTTTACATACAAACCAGTGCCCCCTTTCTCTTCCCATTCCCTTTTCTTTCTACCCCCTCCCCATCCACTCCTCTTCCATCACCATTCAGAAAGGGACAGGCTTCCCATGGGTTTCCATTAAGAATAGCACATCAAGTTGAGGCAGGACAAACTCCTCCCCTTATGTCCAGTCAAAATGAGGCCAGGTAATCCAGCATGGGGGAACAGGTTACCAAAAATGAGCTAAGTGCCAGGGAGAGGTCCTGCTCTCACTGTTAGAAGCTTCACTAAGAGACCAAGCTACGCCGTTGTTACACACATAAGACTCTTAAAGCTGAAAAGAAAATCTTTATTGTCAGCTGGTTGCTGACATGGAGAACATGCTGGTTTTCAAGGCTCAGAATGGTGCCTCTAACATGGCATCAATTGTGCTAAGGTCTGGGGGCCTTTTGCATTTCTCACTGCTTCTATAGACATAAGTCAAATCGTGGACTTATATTGAGGAAGGGGGTTCTATTGTACCCTCAGCACCAACAATTTGCTAGAATTCTCACTCTGTTTTACATAGTTAAGTTGGCAGTTGAGCAAGCAGGGTCCTATAGTGAGGGCCAAGAGTAAAAGGATTAATGACTCAGCAACTGCTGGAAACAGAGTAGTTAAGTAGGAGGATCAACAAAACAAGGATTAATACCAGCTGTTAGATTCTTGGTGTCTCTTTTCTCTTCCCTTAAGGTTATTTCTGACCATGGCTAAATGTTCTTTAATAATTACCCCTGATTGGGTGGCATAGAGGCAACATATTTCTTCCAGAGCTGTACAGAGATTTACTTTCACAAAGAGGAGGTTCAAGGCTGAAAAGCAACCTCTATGAAGGAGTCTACCTGGGCTTCCAGGTGAAAAATAAAAATTCCCAGATGGCCTAGGTCTATCTATGTCTACTGGAGCACTGAGTTCCTTAACAGTTTTATCCCCCACAATTCAGGTTGAAATTTCAACTGCGGTCAAGCTCACGATACCTGCCCCTCTCCATTAGGGGAATAAGAATGGGGGTAACTCGACATGCATGAGGAAGCCCGGAATTTAGATCTAGGTGGGCTTTGCTATGAATACCTATGGCATGACATACCTGCAGACATAAAGGAGTAGCGTCTTCTCAGTGCAAATGATTCAGAAGAGGCATACTGGATAATCTGTTAGTGTGGGCAAGTCAGATGGTCTCTGGGGCCTGGTAATACATTCAACCATCATTCCTGGGGGCAACTTTATGTTACAGGAATCTTCATGGGGGTTGGAGGAAACTATCTATGGGGCATCCTGGCTACATAAATTAGGCACTCTTTCATTGGAGTTCCCTCAGGGTGAGCTTAGTTTTGTCCCATATACAGTTGTCATGATCGGCTTTGGAACTTATTGTTTAATTATTCCAATTTAACATAATATGGGGGCTTTGATGGATGGGCTGGCTGACTATAGATCACAGGTAAGTGTCATGGTTTCCTTTCTAGGGCTATGAAGGAGGAAATTATTTTGCAACCCCACTAAACACAATGATGTTCACCTGGTTCTTGCCAGTTCTTGGGGAGGGGAAGGAGTGCCATCAGGATAGGCAGAGTATTGGGTAGATTGGAGCCCCTTTTCTTCAATAGTGGATCAATAACTCTAGGAGCAGAGTTCTTAATGACTTCTTCTCTCAGTTGCCTCTGAATGTAATATTTTATAGAAATCCATCCAGAAGGTGAATTGGGTCTCATTGGGTGACCAGCTATTAAAAATCTCTGGCTTTAGTTTCTCTTAGTTACTATATTGGCTTATGGGCATTATGGGTCTTTCCCATAGGGAGACAAAAAAGACAAACTAGAACAATCATTGTCATAGGGCCTGTGTTATTCTTGTCTTTACTGGGTTGCAGAACTTAGTTAGAGCCATCTATCATTGTCCACTGAAGCCTCCTTCAGCTGACTGTGGTGGACTAATGGAATGATACCAATGGCCTTCACTGCTTTAAGGATGGTGAGAACCACAGGGTATGGGCTTTTTCACATTAGCCCTAGGCTCTGAGTCAGTATCCTCTTTACCAGTATAAGGTTAATGATCATTCCATGTTGGCTGGTAGGCATAAAAGGCCTTTAAAAAGACTAATGAGAGTCTGAGGTTTTTCAGAGAATGGTGGGTTCTGAGTTTTCCAATTTTACATATCAGTGATTGAAAAGGCTTCAGAAACCATGAAAGGGGTAGAGGGAGAACCTTTGGGTCTTAGACTCACTGGAAGTTGATCCCTTATAGGGAGAATGGGTGTGTGTGGTGGGTGGGGGATCTAACTCAGCCCCAGGGAAATTCTTCCTAAAGGAATATCCAAGGTAGAAGAAACTACCCCTTCCCACCTGAGCATATCAGGGGAAAGTGTTCTCTCTTCTTGGGTGTAGCCAGGAGCCATGCTTGGATATAAAGAGGGGTAAAGTCAACTTCTGGTGAGGCTGAGAGAAAGGTAGAGGTTTGGATTTCTCTGGGAAATCGGACCAAACCAAGAGGATTTGAGTCCACAACAAGAGGGCACTGGTCTTAAGCTGTGGGAGTGTGTCTCTCACCAGAGAAAGTTATTTGTCAATATGGGAAAACTGGTCGGCATGGCAGAGGTCTCCAGTTATCATGTTCCAGATGGCCTGAACTGTCCAGGGTCCAGAGATACTTCACTGGTTTGCCTGACTTCAAAAGAGGGCCAATTGATTTCACAGAAGGCTTGGTGTCTTCCAGGCAAAAACCAGATGCCATATTCATCTTCATTCAAAAAGCCCTTTTTGTAGTGTTTTAATTTGCACTTCAGTGGTGTCATGGAACTGTTCTCTCCTCTTCCCACTGTAGGTATGTCTCTCCAATCATCAGAACTTTCAGAAACAAACAGAGAAAAGCACAATTGGGCAAATAGTAAAAACAAACAGAGATGGCCATCGCACAGACTTAAACCATGGAGTCCAATGACATCTAATGTGGATCCTGAATACTGGAATAAGGCTTTCCTAAGTGTCCTAATCAGAAGGTGCCCATAAACAGACTTATGTTTGGAGGTAACAAATTCAGGTGACTTCTGTAATTTCCCATTATAGGCTGGAAGTGTCGGGAGCCTCTGGGATGGGAGGACTGGAGGCAAGAGAAGTTGTAGGTACCTGGGACGTCTCCTGGTTTGCACCCCAGAGGAACTATCTGTTTTCTATGCTATTGCCTCAGAGGGCATCTGAGACCTCTGATGTCTTCTTGAGATCTTGCCTGGTGCCTCCAGGGTTGTTGTAAGGTAAGTATACTAGAGACTACTACATAGACATTCTTCTAGCTGAAAAGAAAATATTTATTACTGGCTGGCAGCTGCACAGGGAACTTGCTCAAATCATGCAGCACCAAGCCTTTTCTTTCTGTTTCATGCACAAAAATCATATCCTGGCTGGCACACTCCAGTTAGCAAGAAACAGGACTACAGAAGCCAAAAATGAGATTAGTATATTCAGGAACTTTTTAACTCAGAAGGCTTTCCTAGAACTGTGGACTAAGTCTTTGTTCTTGTTTTGACACATGTTCGGATCTATTTGCTGGGTTTTATTGTCAGAATATTACCTCTAACATGGCTTCAGTCATACTATGTCCTGGGCATGTTACAAGACAAATGAGGGCTATGAATTAGAGGTCTGCTACTGTATTTAAAATTAGAGAAACTCTAATTGGGTTCTAAGGAAACACATGTAATGGCTGATTTTATTTATCTAGCTTCCAGAAGACAGGAGAGGTAATGTCTACATATTTATATCTTCTCTTTTATTTTTGTTCTTGATATGTAGATGTCCTAGAAGACCCAAAGAGAGTTTAAACAAGACTTAGAATTGGTAAGATCTGTCTATTTTAATGTATGCGTGTTGTTGTTTTTCTATGTATGCCTTTCACCAAGAATCATGTCGATTAAATAGTATGTGCTCAATCAACCTTGATATTCAAATCAAATGTAAAATATATTTTAACGTGCTTATTTAACAAATTAGTTTTATTTTTTCTTAGTATTTGAAGTTGAATTATTCCTTCTCGAATATTAAGAGTAAATGCTGAAGACCTTTATCTGGTAACAACTTGTTATTAAAAACAACAATGAAAGCCCCAGTACTGTGTATTTATCATAATGACTGCCACATAGTAGCTCAGAGACTAGTTCATCTGGTTTCAGCACAGGAAATCCCACATCTGGAGAGCTACCTGTCATCCTGGACAAACTGTGATGCATGGACACCATGCATTCTCGTATCTATCAATAAAGGAACACAGAACAAAATAGTTGTACTTATGAGTTATATATCCTACCTCAGATTCCATAAATGTTTTGACCACCATATTTGTTATATATGAGGTTCATCTTTTTAAGATGAATTTTAATCCCTACCTTACTTCACCTTGTGGTCTTTTCAACCTGTAGGAGATCTATAGAAATAACACATGATTAGTAGAAGAAAGACTAAAACAATGGTTATTTGAATAATTTAATGTTAGTATCCATTTAGGTCACATCTCCACCAAGGCTAGCAACCCATAAAGTGCCTAACAAAAACTTGTCTCAAAACACAAGGAACATAGATAAAATTAGTGTCAAGCCTTCTTGCTTCCTGTTTCTCTTTTTTGTGCTCCTTCTCCTTGGTCTGGTCTCTCCTGTCATATGGGAATGTAACATTTAAAATTGTCTTTATCTGGAAGCTCAACTAAATCTTTATTAGTTTTGATATTAGATTCCTTGTATATGATTCACTTCTTTATTTGTTTAACACTTATTTTCCAACAATTTTTGACTGCCTACCACAAACCAGATATTTTATAATTCCTAAAATATTTAAATTAGAAGAAAAGGCAAATGTTTTTATTCTTAAAGAGTATTAGAACATGCAGAAATGGACAACAAACCAATTGTATACACATGTATGAAAGATTTAATGTGCAACAAAGACAAATTAAGATGAATAGACTGTTGGGAACAAGAAATTAAGGAGCACATAATACCATTAAAATTCATCTCAGAGAAAGTCATGTTAAAAACACTTAGATCAAAGTTCCAAGGATGTGATAGGCCATAAAATCTAAAAGAAGCTAAGTGTTTCTGGTTAAAGTTACAGGTGGTGCAATTTTCCTGAGACAGGGCCTGACATTTTGAATTCTAGGGATAGAAAAGTGGACACTGCGGTTTTGGACAAACAAGAGTAGCAGATAATGAGATGGGGATTAGTAATAAGAGCATGTAGGGTGATGTAGGTAGTGTTCCACTGGACAGTTTCGGCCATTCTAATGATGTTGGTCTCCTCCTCCTTCTCCTCCTCCTCCTTCTCCTCCTCCTCCTCCTTCTCCTCCTCCTTCTCCTCCTCCTCCTCCTCCTTC
>NC_022013.1:39754749-39763639 GCF_000317375.1 Microtus ochrogaster | reverse complement strand
CCTCCTCCTCCTCCTCCTCCTCCTCCTCCTCCTCATTCTCCTCAGCAAGAATGAGTGGACAGGATGTAGAGAAAAGAAAATTATGATATAACCTGTGCTTGGACAATGTTGTTCTGGCTTCTGTGTTGACAAAAGCATGAAGAGATGCCAGGTAGCAGTGGAAGACAAGTCAAGTGATTGTTGTCATTCTCTAATTTATAGATATCTAGTCCCTTAAGAACAGGTGGAAACTCATATTGGTGATGGATGTTGGTGGTAGAGATACAGCAATTGCTGGAAGTTTGGGAGTTAAATATGAGTTCATTTTTTTTTCTCATGCAAATCCTGTGATCCATGCATCAGGGGAGAAAGGACAATGTGAGGACCAGATAAATCTTGATTACAATAGTGCTCCATTGCAGCAGTTCCTCATCCTGTGAATTCATCATCTTCTGTAAGCAACACAGCTTCTTTATTTTCAAATTCCAGGTGGGAAGTGAGTATCACACCAGTTTATAACTTGCTTTATTAATCAGAATTTTCTAGAGTCACAGAAATTATAAAATGAATCTCTTTGTTTACATATATCAACAAAATTTATTGGAATGACTTCCAGGCATGCTGCAGTCCAACTAATCAAGCAATGGCTAGCTATGAATGAGAAGTTTGAGAATCTAGTAGTTGTTCAGTCCCACGAAGCTGGATGTCTCAGCTGGTCTTCTGTCTCTCCTGGAATCCTGAAGAAGTGTTTTTCAATGACAGTGAAGGAATGGATGTGCGAGCAAGGTGAGTGCAAGCAGGCAAAGGACAGAAACTTTCTTCTTCCATGTCTTTATATAGGCCTCCAACAGAAGGTGTGGCTAAGGCAAAAGGTATTCTTCCCTCCTCAAGATCTGGATCAGAGGTGTATCTTCCTACCTCTAAGGTCTAGAATAAAAATGGATTAACACAATTTAGGCCATGCATAAAATCTCTCACAGGTGTATCCTTCATTGCTGGATTGTAGTTCATTCTAGACATAGTCAATTTGACAATCAAGAATAGCCCTCCCAAACACCAAGAACTTAGAAACATTGACAAATATTTTTGAAGGATTTGTTTATTTGTTATGTATATAGTGTTCTGGCATATAGGAGAGCACCAAATCTCTTTATAGATCATAACCAGCCACCATGTGTTTGCTGGGGATTGAACTTGAGACCTCTGGAAAAGCAGCTAGTGCTCTTAACCTTTGAATCATCTCTCCAGCCCTGACATGTACTTTTATGTTTACTCTCCTCAAACATTTTTACAGATTTTGATTTTATTAACAAGAAACTACTATTGACATCAATTACATATTTTGCATTGTAATATTACTTTAAGGCTAAGAGAATATTTTATTTTTCCTGGTTCAGTTCTTCAATCAGTCATTTTACTCTGAAACCATAAAAGATTTATTTTATTATTTTTACTTTGTGTATGTGTATGAGTGTGTTTGATGTAGGTGTGTGTATATGAGTGTAATATTCTCTGAATGCTAGAGACATTGGATTACCAGAGCAGGAGTAGCTGGTGATTGTGTGTTTTAAGTGATGGGAACTGAAATTGCATTCTGGAACAGCCATACGGGTGCTTAACCACTGAGCCATCTTAATAGTTGCTTATACTAGTATTTTTATTTTAGGTTTTCCCAGTACATTCTTAAGACTGTCTTCTGGATTTGTTATTTGCATAAAGCCTCACTTGTAAAGTAATACTCATGTCAGTATCCAAAAAGTCACAAAAATAAAGCAAATGGAGCAAAGAAAGATTCTCATTCAAATTAGAATATGTCTAGAGCGTAGAAAAATCTTCTCATTATCTATATATTCACAGTATAAATTTCTCTAAGGATAATATATGTTTGTAGTCTATTTTCCTCTCAATATTACTCATATAAAATACTAGACTTTATATAAGAGTGCCATGCCAAGTGACAGAGTGATGAGGTACTAGCAGCCAACGGGTAATTGTTTGATAAATACACTTCAGAGGGTTTTTTTTTTTGTAATGAAAATACTACATGCCCAATACTAGTAGTGAAACTCTTTTCTCTTTGTTCTAACTCTCCTCTTTTTCAGCTCATAGTTTAAGCACATTCCTCCCTTCCCTTTCCTCTCTCCAAACGCTCTCATATATCCCTCCATGTTCCCCTTCAAATTCATGGCCTACTTTTGTTATTCATTTCTATTGCATTTATACATGTATGTATATAAATTATACATATACATATGTATAATTTAATAATATATAATTTGAATCCATATAGTCCTATCCATGTGTATGTTTCCAGGGCTGAATGTTTGGCACTGGACAGTATTGGTGTACTCTTCCCTGGAGAAGGCCATGTCTCCCATTTCCAGCTATCCTCAGTTGTCTATAGTTCTTTGTGTAGGGCTGAGGCCCAAATGGAAGGACTCTGTGTATCACCTCTGTTTAAAAGTGTTTGCCTTAGCATTATCTTATGGGGATTCAAATTAAAGCAATATACCTGAATCTTTTCTAACTTTAATTATGAATGAAGAGTCTCCATTAGATTTCTAGTATATCAAAGCCTGTGCTTCTAATAGAAGGCATAGGTAAATACTAGCTTTTAAGAAAGTAAAGTAGATTGGCATATATTTAAAGATATGAGAACACATTGCAGTGTGGGAAAATCTCTGGCATAAACAGAGTAAATCTCCTTAAAATGCTGGCCTAATGTTTCTTAGGATGGAACTTTAAGTAGCAATAAAGTAAAAACTGAAAGCTCTATAAACTATGGAACACACAGGGCATAGGACAGAGAATGCCATTTAAATGACTCCCAAAGGGACACTTTCTTACAGTTTGTTGTAATGACATGAATTCCTTATTTTCTCCTACTTAATATTCTTTAAGTATCTGGAAATGATCAGTTACTTTATTTTGTAATATTTTCAGCAGAATGTTTAGACCTAAGATTATTTGTGGCATGGCCTCTTTGGGACCAGATGGCACTTTGTGTTTTCAGTGTTTTGCAAACTGAATGTATTTCTGGTTCCCAAGTTAACAAGGAAGTACTTGATCTATTTTCATTATTAATGATCTGGATTTCTTGATGTCAACACACCAGAAGGATCAATTGATAGTTCGGATAATTTCATGTAAAGGGTCTGATTGTTCTATTGTAAAGTAGGGATCTTATGGTTTTTGGAAGGAAGAGCATTTTACTGCTAAAGCCAGTGTTCTTTTTTGCTTCTAGACTGTCTTAAATTGATCTTTGGACCTCTTTGTCAGTCTCATGATGTCTCAGAACTCCTTCTTATAGAGGCATTTTTAAATGTATAGAATAAAACAAACATATTGAGATTCAGCTTACTCCACAATGTTTCTTGTATTCCACATTAAAATCATCTGTTCTAGCTGAGAGTAGGTTTTATAAATACTAAGACATAAAAAATTATAGGACTTGGGGCATTCCAGCCAGGTAAATTGACTCTTTTGTTTTGCATCCTTTACCCAGGCTTCTGCCATTTCCATATCTATAGACTTAGCTGCATATCTGTGACCTTCAATGTATCAAGTCCCTGGCCATGAAGCTATTTTATTCAGGATCCCTTTTTGCCTGGAAAGTATCTCCTTTCGTCTTCCCATTCTCTAATCTCATTCCACCTGCTGCCACCTCCACAACCGCAGGTCTATATAATGAGAGCCATATTTGCCTGGTCCGCTCAAGCAGCTTATGCACCAGCTTTATCTGGCATAGCTTTAGTCACACAGTGGGCCAGATTCTCACATCAGACATTCAACCAAAGCATGAAATCCACATGACCAGTCACATCACAAAGCAAAAGCAACATGAATGGCCTGGACAGGATGTCTCCTAGGAAACCAATTAGTCTTAGAAAAAAAAGTTCCCTTAAAAGAATTACCTGGGTGAATTACAGGACACAGAATTTCAAAGAAAAATTTGAACTTTATAAAAGAATTTAAGAAGTTTAAAATAAGAGATGGATATCTCCATCCATCGCCGGACTAAGGTTCTATGGTGATACTTAAGATATTCATCAGTGTGACTATGGGATAAGGCCCATACAAAGGACAAAGGTTCCAGTTCAGGATCCCTCTCCTCTTCTGTGCAAGGAACTAGCAGCAGACATCCCCGTGGACACCTGGGATCCCCTCTAGAGCCAAGTCTCTTGCCAACCCTAAAATGGTTCCCTTAATGAAGATATCTTCTTCCCTGCTCCTATATCCGCCCTTCCTCCATCTCAACCCTCCTACTCCCACAAGATACTTGCTAAGCAATGTCCATGACTGCTTTATTCACAAAATCCAGGAAATGGAAGCAACCTAGATATTCTTCATCAAGTCAATGGATAATGAAATGTAGTACATATGCACAACGGAATACTATTCTGTTTCAAAGAAAAATGAAATCATGAAATTTACAGGGAAAATGGCTGGATCTATAAAAGATTATACTGAGTGAAGTAACCCAGACCACCAAAGAGAACTATCTCAAGTTCTTTCTCATATGTGGTTCCTAGCATCACACAGATCAAGTGAAGCATGAAGTTCTCTCTTGCACTGACAATACTCCCCAGAAGAACCACAGACTATCTAATGCAAACCCTAGTACTGGGTATGAGAAACCTCTGTTTGAGTTATTGCTAAGGGTAGTCCAAGGCTCTCCAAAACAATGTAGGCCATTGCTATTCCCTTTGGAAATCTAAAAGACTAAGGGAGGCCCCTATTGTTGAAGGTAAGGTCCTATTGCTGAAGACACCACACATTTTTACACTGGAACTAACCCAAAAGTTTCCTTCCTGTGGTCTATAGCACTGGAAGTACTATGTAATTTGTCAAGGGAAGGCAGCAACCGATAGCTCTATTCATCTGGGAAGCCTATGAGCCGTGACAGTGTCTAGCATGGCAAGGGAAAACAGAATCACTTTTATGTTGGTGGTAACCAGTAGCCATCTAACTAGATGTAAGACCCACACAACAGGAGATATATAATACCTGGTACTGGAAACCTAGCCAACTACTCAGGACAAGTGGCATTGGATCTTAGAACAGAACTGATTACTACTGCTTTGCTGCACAATTCCAAACTACAATGTCAAACTTATACCTACAAATACGTGTTGTGCCTTATCATCGCAGAAACTTCTTTTTACAGCAAATGAAGACCACTGCAGTAAACTACAATTGGATATAATGTAGAGATAAACTGATCTTGGAGAGGCCAGTCATGCTTGATACATCTATAATACAATCCTGCATGTAAGGTTTAGAGAACATTGTATGACAAGGCATGAAAAGATTGTAAGATGATCAAGATTTTTGTTGTAAGATTATCTCATAGAAATGGCTGCCTAAGCAAGACTAAACCATGGTAATACAGGCATTCTAATGTGAAAGGGTAAAAATCTCATCAGGTCCTACCCATAACAAACAACTATAGGCAACAAATGACTGCAAAAAGGGGAGAATTAGGCCCATTCAATGACAACCCCCCTATTTTGTTATTCTATTCCAGCTCTGCAATGATATAATACAAACAGAAGCAGCCTCAGCAGATTGTAATTATAGATCCATTAATAAATTTATACATGAGTTATAACAATAGCAAACATAAACATGCATCTCAAATGGTAATGTTGTTGAGGAGTGGGGTAAGGTGGGGTGGAGGGATGGGACATGGGACATGCTGAAGAGAGTAAAGGGAAATGGGGAGGGGTGCCAATCGCATCTTACATAGCTTGTGTTAAGGTAGCTTTTCTCAGAGTTACCTTATTATCAAGTCTGCTTAAACATTGGCACCAGAGAAAACATTGGGAAATTTTGTTATTTGAACCTATTCCATTGTTGATTAGTTATCACAATGGAAGTGTTAGTGTCAGGTTACATAACATCCATCTTTTAAGGCACCAACACCTAAGTCCCTTTGGGGATGATTCATCTCCATCACTCCAAGCTCGTTATGCCTCTGTTTGGATATGAGACACCTACACTGTCCTTTTGGTTCCTAATTAGTTCCATTCCTAGACTTAATTTTCAGCTTTACTGAAAATGTGGGTTTCTTTTTCATTATATGAACTCTTAGGTAGTGATAACAGAAATAAAACTAACCATCCTTATTGAACCTGATATCAGAAGTTTCTTGGTTTCTTTTCCCATTTCAGTGATAACATACTGCATTAGCTTGAATGTAAATGGTCCCCATAGTCTCATAGGAAGTGAGTGGCACCATTAAGAGGTATGATTTTTGTGGAGTGGGTATGTCCTTGTTGGAGAAAGTGTATTACTTTAGAAGAGAGCTTCGGGGTTTCTTATGCACAGGGTACCTCCCAGTGTTTCAGTTGACTTCATGTTGCTTGTACAATGTAGGACTCCCAGTTCCTTGTCCAACACCATGTTTGTCTGCATACTATCACATTTGCTGCCATGATGATAATGGGCTGAATCTCTGAAACTGTAAGTGAGCCAACCTGTTAAGTGTTTTCCCTTATAAGAGTTGCTGTGGTCATGGTGTCTTCACAGCAATAAAAACACTGATTAAGACAATACCATGACAGGGGCAACTCAAAGGAATAAGCACTGATTTTTGGCACACAGTCTCAGGGCATATAACCCATCATGATGGGGAAGTAAAGGCAGCGGGAGTCTGTAGCATAATGTATCTTCAGCCAAGAGGCAGAAAGCAATGAATACTCATGTGCAGCTCCTTATACTTCTCACACAGCCCAGAATACTGTTTTAGAAAAAGGTACAAACGGCGGTAGCTGTGTCTTTCTACTTCAACCCACCTAACCAAGATACCATAATCAAGGCATCCCCAGAGGCAGTTTCTTCCAGTGATTTCAGAGCTGATCATGTTTACAACTGAGAATAACTGTCAGAGTATACATTAACCTAAGGTATTCTTGGTCTCAGTTTTCAATAAATAAAATGTTGCAGAAATGGTTATGTATACTATCACTTAATACTTGAAAGCAGAAGCTGCAAATTCATCTACTATTTGATATGAAATCCAATCAAATTTTGACCAAATTTTTCTCCTTACAAATAGACCCAATCGTTCACTGATTTTGTCTCTGTTCAAGTCATTTTACAAGAAAAAAATAAAATAACAAGTTTTGTTATTTGTCCCAGAGGCTAGTTCCCTCATTCAGACCTTTCTGGCTCTTGTCTCTGGTTCGTCTTGGCATATCACAATGCAGGTGGGCAAACCAATGATGACAGATGGCCATGAGAATGATCATGCCAACAGAGCAAGCACCTTGTATGTTGCATGTAAAAATCCAATAAAAACTAGGGTTTTTTTCATTTTCTTCTCTTTTACACAAGAATCTCAGCCTGACAATGTGGGACAGCAGTCAGTATTCTGAGGAGTCCTTTCCCACTCAGAGTTAAAAACAATAATTACAAAATCTGGCCATACAAAATAATCAATCTCTGTGTTAGAGAAACAATAGCTTCAGGATATTCTTAAATAATTGAAGGGGAGACATTAAATGATGCCAAGAATACAAACATACATTAATTTCTGTTTGATGGAGATTTTCGAGTTATGCCTAAATGATTTTTGGGTCTAGATTTATGCTTTGTCAAGTAGACAAAATAGAAACAGATATGAGTCCGAATCCCACTGTGAGAAGCTATGGAAAAAAATCTTGTTTTATTATTCTCTGCCCTCTGGGTTATCTATCAGAAAACCAAAAAGAAAAAAATTATAATAACAACACCCATGGATCCTGGCTGGAGGTTTGAATATCACTCATATAGAATATGCAATTATGAAAATTGCATTTCTCATTTTAAGTGAACTTGCTTTTCCAGTATAATTAGTTTTAAGAGACAAGATCTCAATAACCAGAAAGCAGAACATAAATGAAGATAGCTAAGAAATGTTCTTTTGCTTAAAAAAATCAATCAAAAGAATCAAAATTTTATCTTGTAAAAAATGTATGTCAAGACAATGAATAACTTAGCTTTAGGTAAAATGATGATTGTTTTGCTGAAGATGGAGAATTGTAACATTTGCTGTTCTTTTAGCCATAAATGTTTTTTTCTGCCTGCCTGATTTTGTAATCAGAATCTGCCATGATGCTATTTACATGTGACATTATTTGCAAAAGCAGAAACACATTCAGGGCATCCGAGTTGATAATACATAAAGTGAAGGCCTTTGCTGATTTTACTGAAACTTTGTTATTTAAGTGCAATCCTGACTAAGATGAATCATACTTCTTGAAAGCAAGATGCATCCATGCACAATTGGGCAACTTTCACTTATAGCATTCTTGAGGCTTCCCTTGAATAGGAGTAGTTATTAACATTGGCCTCACACTGAGCTAAAACTTCATTTTTAATCTTAAAGTACTCATAGTGTTTAAAGCCACACCACTGTGAGAGCTTTCCCAGTGTCCTACTGCTCTCCTCACATTGTCAGTGTCCCAAGAAATCTCATTTTTTTTCTGAACTCTCAGTCTATGGCATTAGGGAATATGGCTGTTTATGTGATAGTAGACGTTTAATGCTATCCCCATTAAACCATATCTGTGCTTCCAAAATGCAAATGCCTTTTATTATGATAGAATATGCTATTATTTTGGGCAAAAGACTCATTTCTTCTTAAGAGATGGGGTGGGGGAAGAAAGTGTAAATTATCATAATGGAGATTTAGAGGAGTAATTGTAAGTTGAAAAACTATTTTGGGAGCTCACCAATGCCAGCTGAATTGTGACTCGAAAAGCAGGGGATACCTGGACTCTCTGAATATGACGGACAATGAGGGCTGCTGAGAAGCCAAGGACAATGGCACTGGGTTTTGATCCTACTTCTAGCTCTGGCTTTGTGGGGGCCTAGCCAGTTTGGATGTTCACCTTCCTAGACCAGGATGGAGGGGGGAGGACTTCGG
>NC_022013.1:39752848-39754563 GCF_000317375.1 Microtus ochrogaster | reverse complement strand
ATGCTTTTCAAAAAATTTGACCATCTATCAATGAAGTAACAAGAATTTATTATTTATTGTGAGTTTGAATATGATGTAAAATGACTGTTCCTGGGTAGTCTCTACTCTTTGTTTCCATTTGGGCTGAAATAAAGGAAGCAGACAATTAGCTTGGCGTCTAAAATAAACTATGCAAAAATTAACCATGATAAAAGTGCTTTTCAGGTTTTGATTAATAAAGCCAACTGTCTCTTCAAACTATAGAAGTGAGTTAAGTTTTAATTCTTTAAGACCCTGGGGGATAGTTACTATCCACAGGGTCTTAAATTTTATGTTGAGTATTAGACTCGTGAGAACAACATTCTTTATTGTTAGATGATGTGAGAGAAGGTGGAATAAAGGAAGTACGTAACAGGTGGCAATGCACTGTGCATCTCTATACCAGGGGCTATAGAGATACAGTGTTCAGTTAGGGCTTTGATAGTGAGACAGAACTGAGGAACAGATGACTTTGTGACTCAAGTGCAGCTTGCCGTCCAGTAAAACTGACCATTGCTAGACCAGCAGGTGAATTATTAGGGAGTAGGAATTGAATTCTTCGGATTTATATTCCTGCATAGTGGAGAGTGAAATGATTCTGAAGTGTTGACCTCAGGCCTTGGCTTTCAGTTTGATATTTTTAATTCCTATGTGGAAGCTTCTGGTGAGTAGAAAAATAGAAGGTAGATTTCAGACAACTTTAAGAGAATAGTCAGTGTAAATATGAAGTGAATTGGGCAAAATGTCTTGCTGAAGAAGTAAAAGCCAGTTTGACCGTTTGTCTCAGACATAGCATTGCTGTGTGTTTAGAATAAGGAAGCTCTATTAGGTTTTCCCTGCTTCATGAAAATCTTATGAATGTCATATATTTATCCAGGCTCTACTATACATAAAGCTTGTGACTTTCTCTTTTTTTTTCCATTGGAGTTTCACACTAGGAAAAATCTATATTCTTTTAAGTATAGTAGATATTTCATTATAAATTTCATTATAAAAAGCTCCTGCTTTTTCCTTACAGATAGATATTTAAGGAAATTGGTGAGAAACCTAAACCGAGCACCAAACATAATGGACAATTACTAAACTAGATTAGTGCTGAACATTTCTAACACCAAACAATGCACCCAAGAAACAATTCCCTCCATCATCAGTGTTGAACTTGAATCTGAAGCATTTGCTGAGTAGATAAAAGGTTGTTAAAATATTAGTGTGCAGGACTGGGTACCCTTGAGAAGAGGAATGGTGTTTTTGCTATTGTTGGACAGAGTATTATATCTTTATTACTATCTTTGTTCCAACAATTTATCAGGGATCACACTATGGGTAGAGAAAGAGCAACTGAGCATTGCTTTCTGAGAAAGAATTGAAGCTGTATTCTGACTAGTTGGTTTCAGACTTCCTATCTCCTAGAGTTGTGAGTTATTACATCTCTGTTCTTTATAAAGTACACTGTGACATAAAGCTATTTTCTTGGCCTATATTATGTAAGCTGCAACCATGTCCATAGTTGTGATTCTTTATTTAAAAATAAAATCAAAATTATGTTTATTTATTTAGATTTTGTTAATGCATATGTTCCCAAAATAGTTTGAGTTTGGTCGTCATCATCATCATCATCATCATCATCATCATCTTCTTCTTCTTCTTCTTCTTCTTCTTCTTCTTCTTCTTCTTCTTCTTCTTCTTCTTCTTCTTCT
>NC_022013.1:39741756-39752748 GCF_000317375.1 Microtus ochrogaster | reverse complement strand
CCTCCTCCTCCTCCTCTTCCTCTTCCTCCTTCTTCTCCTTCTCCTTCTCTTCCTCTCTCTTCTCTTCTTTTCTCTCTTTTTAAACATATTTTATTATTTTGTGTGTTTTTGTGTTTCACCTGTGTGCATGTCTGCTCACCATGTACACAAAGTGCCCCTGGAGCTAAGAAGAATTGCCAGGTCCCCTAGAACTAAACCACTTGTAGGCTTCCTTGTGGGGCTGGGGATCAAACTCGGGTTCTTTGGAGAAGAAGACAGTGCTCAGTGCTCTTAACCAACAAGCTATTGCTCTAGCCCTGGAAATTATTTCTTGATGTTATATTAAAAGCACAGGAAATGATACGACAGGTGAACGAGTAATGCATCATAGTTAGAACTTTCTGCATAGTAATGGAAGCAATCCGTAGAGGTAAATGAAAACAACAGGATATGAGAAATTATTTACACAGTATACACATGGTGAGAAGTTAATATTCAAAATATACAGCCAGATTTTACAGCTCAATAGTAATAAAGTTAAATGACCTTATTTAAACATGAACAAACTGCTTAAATGGATATTTCTCCAAAGCAAAAATAGAAGTGGGCAACAAGTTTTTAAACAGATCATCAGTGACACTAACTATCAGAGAATGTAGGCTAAAAGTCAGTGAGATATCGTGGCCAGCAAGTAGAATGGTTATCATCCAACTGTTTGCAAGAATGAGAAAGTTTAGAATCTTGGTATATTATTGTTGGTAATATAAGATTGTACATTTGTTTGGACAATGGATTCTTTACCAGATTAATGACATATATGATCTCACAGTTTCCCTTCAGGATACTTAACTCAAAAAATTTAAATTGGGATCTCAAAAATACATCTTCATTTTCACATTTGCTGTAAAATTAGTCACAGTAGAAAACATATAGGAAAACTTGAATGTCAAAAAGCCCATGAATGGATAAAGAATGTTTGACATATTCATGGAATAGATTACTATTTGTCCATAACATGAAGGAAATTCTGTTCATTGTGGCCACATGGATAAACCTTGAAGGGTGTCAGGCTAAGTAGAACAGTCTAGTCACAGATAGACAAACACTGACCAATCCCACTCTACTCAGAAATTGTTACATTTCTTTTCTTAAGGACAGTGGTCATTACAGCAAATTTGTTGACCTGGAACTAGTTATGTAGACCAGGGTAGCCTAAAACTCACACACATGTTCTTGATTCTGACTCCCGGGTGCTGGAATTCAAGGTGAGAACCACTATTCCCTTCTTTTTAATTTTGTTATTTCCCCTGAGACAAGGTTATAACCCAGGTTAAACTTGAAACCATGTCGTAGCCACGGATGACCTTGTACTACTAATCTTTCTCCTGCCCTCACAAGTGCTGGACTTGCATGGTGTACCACTGTGCTTGGTAATATTGCTTACTTTTCTTGATTCCTAAGAGAGTTATTTCCCCCCACAATACACACACACATCAAAAGTAGACTTCACCTAGAATATCTGACTTTATATTTAATTTTGTTAAAGCAAATACCTACTAAGCTACCTTATAGCTAATTCTGATAATGGAGAATGTTCTTTATACTCTCCATTTTCCCCTTCTCTGTTCAGTGGGAAACACGTGGGATGTTTTCCCATTGCTAAGCCTTCTAGTGATATATAATTAGCTCAAAGGCAGACATTGCATAAATATCCTTAATTGAGATCTTTCTATTTGAACTCTATTCTGTATTCTGCTATCCTTTCCGGAACACGTAGCTTTCATAACAAGCTGGGATAGATTGCAAAATGGCTGACATTTTTACTCTTTTTACTAAGACTGAGAGATTGGCCCATCTGACTTCAGAGTATATTGTCATAGAATTTAAAATGTCTCTGGACATTAGGTTTTTTTTCCAGTGTAATGTGTGGTGAATGTGGGAAGACAGCCGTATCTCATCAGTCAATGTTATTTTAGGCAGAATGTTTGCTGCTCCTTGGGTGACACATATACCAATTATCCAGGGGAATTCGGTGCTGTCTCAGCTACTAGCAGGTCTTATTTATGGGTTTCACTATCCCTTTCTTAGATATGTTGCAATGTCTACATATGTCACTTTAGTTTCTATGACACAATTTTGATAAATACTATACCTGTTGATCCAAATTGGTTCCAAATTGGGAAAACAATTGACTTTGTTTTTTTTTTTTTAAATAATACTTTTTGATCACGAGTCCTTTGAAATATAAACACTTACATAGCACGGATTGAAACTAGTGTATGGCCTTAAAATTGTACTTTGTTTTCTTCTTTGAAAACTCCCACTTCCCATAGTAAAAACGATTTGCACTCAGAATAGATATTCCACCTTAGATTGTCAGACTGTAATCATTGTTCTGGATGAAAGTTAGTAAAAATTATCTTTACTTCTAAAGTGTTTATTGTAAAGCCCCTGCCAAAGGCTAAGGTAAGCAATTGAAAAGAAGCAGAATCAGACAAAATGATCCCATTTCACTGGTCATACAGGAAATTTGTGTTCTACTTCTTTGATCTATTTTTTTTAGATTTGACTATACATTTGTGATTTTGAATTTAGTCTCTGACTGTACATATGCAGCAATATGTCTCTGAAAATGCTTCAGTATTCTCTAAATCCCAGATGCCTTAAGTAGTGATAGGTAAAATTACTTATTCTTCCTGTATCCAGGGCAAGTAATTTATCTTATCATTGGACGAGACTATCCATAGTATTCCTCTATTGTTGTTTAGGTAATGGTAATATAGTTTTGAAATTCATATGGTTATGACATGGTAACATAACTAACAGACTAATACAGAGAAAGTATTTTGCTAAAGTATGTATTCTATGTAAATCTGTGTCATATAGAATTTCTTTTTTTATTTTATTTTATTTTTTTACATAGAATTATACATACCTTGTAAAGATGAACTTAATGTAATCTTATAAGACTTCATTCGTGACAATTTTTATTTTTCTTTATTTTGAGGAAAATGAGGCATAGTGCAGCTAAGTAACTTACACAAAGTCACACCTTTATTAATGGCTAATACTGCAATTGTAATTCAATAAATACTAACTGCAGGCTCCCTAAGGGTAGTTTTAATAAAGAAGCATCAGTAAAAATGTTCTTAATTCTAAGAATCTGGTATGTCTGCATAAAAGATACAAATGTGTTATTCAGTCATTAACAGTCTCAAAATTAAAAACAATCCACTTGGAATTACATTTATTTTTATTGTACGCTTTTGGAAATTATTCCATTTCTAATTCTAAAAACAGACTTCCCAAAAGCACATTTTTCATAAATAAAAAATAAACTCCTGCAAGTTAGTTGTAAGTTCTTTAAAAATGAAACTCTTTCTTAACTGTTAATTATTAAAACATTTCAAGGGAAAGAGTTGTGAATTAGAAGAATGGGTCAAGAGCCAAGGCAGTAAAGTTGCCCAACTTGGCTTATGTCTGTGAAGCTCTTCACATAGACACTTCTTAATCAAATCTTTGGAGGAAAACCCATCTCCCCATCTCACAAGACAGCAACTTGAACCTCAAAGAGAGGTGGTGATTTATCAGAACCATAGGCCTAAGGCACAAAAGCTAGATTTTGATTCTACTTGGTAAAGTCAGTAACTGTTCTTCTGTACTAGTTCCTAATCTTGTTGGTGTGACAAATATCCTGATGGAGAAGACTCGGGGAAAGTAGGTTCTATTTGGGTTCACCATTTCAGTGTTCAGTCTCCCATAGAAGCAGCAACAGAGGCAGCTGATCACATGAACCTACTGAGGATGCACAGAAAATACTCGCATGCATTTCAGTTTACCTGCTCCCTTTTATGTCATGCAACACTCTCAGCCCATGCAATGATGCTCCCCACGTTTAGAGTGGGTCTTCCCACTTCAGTTAGCTGACTCTAGAAAGTCCCTCAAAGACATGCTCAGAGGCTTGTTTCTCCAGTGATTTTGGATCCTGTCAAACTGACAGTCAAGATGTATGTCCCATCCAGCTCCACCACCACATAAAGACTATGTATATACATCTTCCTTTCCAGAAATAAACTCTTTGGCATTAAATTTACTAAGGGATTTAGTTTAGGAATCTTTGTCATGGATACAAAAGTTGGCAATGCCTTGAGCTAAACTTTTATATATGCTACTATGTGGGCACGGAGAAGGATGATTACTGATTCTAACTTATATAAATATAGTTATGTCAAAATTATTAAAGCAACAAAGATCTTGCAGAGTGTCAGATTTAAGAAGGGAAAGTAGAGGGCAATATAGAAGTGATAATAAACATAAAATGACCAAAAAAGCACCAAGGTTATAGAATCTTATATAAAATAAAAAATATTATCTTTTCAAGATGAAACCTATTTATTAATTACTTACATATGATTCTAATTTCTATAATTTTCATGAATCAGATGTATCAACATTAAAATTTTAGAAAATGAGTCAATATTATTGGCAGGTAAACAGAGTTGCTGGGAAGATAATTTCCATAACTATAATATTTATGTTTTATCCTTGGTATTTTAAGAAGAATCTTTTGGATAATATTATTGTATTAATTAATTTTTAATTATTACTTCATTTTCTGAGAGAAGCAACATAAAGGAAGAAGGATTAACTTAGGCTCATAGCTATTAGCTCTCATAGTAGGTATGGCACAGAGGCTGAAATGGCTTGCCATGGTCTTGGTAGCTTGCAATTGTTGGCCACTTCCTGGAAGATCAGACAGTAAAACTCTCATGTTCAAAGTATGACCAGGCTATAAAGCACAAAACCCCACATCTAGTGGTACACCTGTCAGTCATGATTCCTGCCTGAAAGATTCAATAACCCCTCCAAAGGGACCACAAATTGGAAACCAAGTGTTTAAAAACATGAGGCTGTGAGGATCATTTTACTTTTAAATCATAGTTATCATTATCACCACAGATATGCATATTAAAAATGAGTCTCTGAAGAAGTAAGGACATTGCTTAATTTTATACAGCTTGTGTTATAATCTTTAAATTTTATAAATTTGATACAGACCTATTTATATGCATTTTCTGGGGAAAAGCAAACAGATCTCATAAGCTTCTCAAGGAGAAAATATAAAAGATGGTATTAAGATGCATATATTGAATCAAAGAGGATGCTTGTGTAGGGAGCCATTACAGTCTGATTGAGGTGTGGTGTAGGCTATAAGAGGGAAGAGATTGAGTGGCATGTCTACCTGGTAAGGTTTGCTCTTTGTCCACATAGAATAGGACAGTGTAAATAAACAAATACTTTAAGGCTGATTTTCTCTGTTGGAAGGACTTGGAAATGTAAAAGAGTGGAAGCTTAAGTGTATTGTACTGTAGCTAGGTGATGGCATATGTTTTTCAGTATGTGTGATGTGCATATAATAACTGTAAATATGTGTATGCACATGTATATATGTACATATATAAATAAGTACATTCATTGTTTGCTGCTCAACCTAGTAGCTTAAACCAGATATTTGGATCCCATGTATTATTCTCCTTGACCACACTGCTATAGAATTTAAAAAGCTTGTTGATGGGAAGAAAGTGAGAAATTATTTTTATCTGCTAAAAAAAATGTCATGTTTCAAAGCCTCCAATAAAATATGTATTAAATGTGAAAATCTTTGATTCTTTGGAGAGAGTAATACTCTCTGTAAAACCTATCATGTAAACCTATCATGTAACATCTGTTTTTTCTAGAGTAATTCCTATTTTTACTACTTTTCCACAATAAAATGTGTGCTTATTTGCAATTGAATATAATTTAGATATTTGTAAACATGAATCTAATGAAAAAATAATAGCTGTTAAATTTTTACGAAGCATAAAAGCTAAACAGTGTGGTGACAATATTCTTTAAACTCTCCCAGTTAATTCCTATAAAATCCTGAATTCAGATCTGTTAGCTCAGTGATTCTATTCATTAAGTTGCTCTAATCATTTATTTTAGGCTTTGTTTCATTGATTACTATGAATTTTATCTCTGAGTCACAAGCCTGACTCAAATTTATTGGATATCCATGAAAAAGACATTGAGTTAAAATATCTCTATTTTTCAAAAACAAAGCCTTTGTGGGAAGTGAGTTCATGACCCACTTTTGTCATCTGTTCTATACTGGATGGAGGAAATTTTATGATGTTATAGAGCAGTGCTTTAAGGAACTTAGGATAGTTGGACATGAAAGCCCACACCAACTCAACTACTCAACTTCCTTTTTCTTTCTAGACATTGTGTTTTCACTGTCTACAAAAAAAAAAAAAAGAAAGACTGAAAAGAAGTATTTTATCATGCAGAGATTGGCCCAGGGCTAATGTGCTCCACATGCCTGCCCCTGACATGAGGACTGTCAATTGGTGGAAATGATAGTGAACTAAAAACAAGGATTAGAAAGGCTTTCAAGATATCCAGTCGCACTGTACTTGCTGAGAGAGGTGCATAAGTATAAGCTCCAAATGACTCGACTGTAATCCCTGTAGAGATTTGAACCAGCTGTAGTTAGAAATACAAAGTAGACACTGTGGGGACATAGCCCAGATGGAAGCAAATGGCTGCAGAAAGCAAGCAGAACCGAGTTTGAGAAGAAAGAAGGTATCATTCAACAGCTGGCAAATAGAGTGTCTAAAGTGATCAAAATGGGCACCCAATATAACATGTGTGCCCGAGTAGATACTGTATGTGGTGGCTTGTAAGGGTGGAAGTTTATTTATATATTGCATGTGCCTTATTTAAATAAGTAACCATCAATTTACTGTGTGTTTGATGAGATTGGGTGAGAGTGTTGAAAGCATATCCATGGGTATAAAATTAAAAAACTTTGTCAAGATACATTAACAAAAGAAGATTATGCCAAGAGAGGCTAGGTTTAAATGGGTTATTAAAAATGTTTTACTTTTAAGAGTTTTAGTTTTAAATTAATTTTATTTTAACTACTATTCAATTTTTTAAGTATTTATTTATTTATTATGTATACAATATTCTGTCTGCATGTATGTCTGCAGGCCAGAGGAGGGCACCAGACCTCATTCCAGATGGTTATGAGCCACCATGTGGTTGCCGGGAATTGAACTCAGGACCTTTGGAAGACCAGGCAATGCCCTTAACCGCTGAGCCATCTCTCCAGCCCCCTACTATTCAATTTTTATTCAATTGCTATTTTGTATCTGTACATTTAAGTAGATACTGTTTAGTATTTTAATACTTGCATACACTGGGTAATGATCAAATCTGGGTTATTATCAACCCTTTATTTCAAATATTTATCATGTCCTTATTATGAATGCTTTTAAAATCCCCTCTCTTAGGTAACTGAAGTTTACAATGCATTAGTGCTGGTGTTATTCACCATGGGGTGTCATAGCACATACAGCCTTTCTTCTCTTTTCAGCACTGTACCCATTATCTCACTCACGAGGAGAATTTTAAATAATTGGTTTAGTGGATGCTGAGAATGTACTAGTGGTTACCAGGACTGGAGGAATAGGATAGAGTAGATGGAAGGGGTCAATAATACTGTGTTTTAGAATAAATTTAGCCAACAGAAAACATGAGAGGTAGGTAGAGAGATTTTCCAGGTCTACTTCAAACATAGCCACCTTCACTATTAACTGCCCACTCAGAGCCAACATTTACCACAAGTGATGTGCCAGTCCTGACACACTAGTGTCACCCGTTGTCCATAGTTCACCTCAAGGTTTAGTCTTGGTGCTGGGAATTTCACAGATGTGTGCAATTGTGGAGTGATATGTGCCCAACATTCTGGAATCATATAGAATATTTCCATTGTCCTAATAATCAGGTTAGGATGCTCTATTTCACTGATCCCAATATAGCCCCTAATCTTTTTTTTTAACTGTCTCAAAGTTTTGCTTTCCCTAGAATGTCATGTAATTGAAATTATGTAGACTTTTACTGGCTTCTTTCTCTTACACATATTTATTTAAATGTACTTTACGTTTCACTTGGTATTTAATTTCTTTTTAGTACATAATATTTCTATTGTTTGGGTTAGTGATTCCAAATTTAGGCAATTATGAGTAATGCAATGCTTGAGATAAACAATCTTGAGTCTGAGAATCATGCAACATATCAAGAGAGTCAATAAAAGGAGAAACCCATAATCATACAAGTTTCATGGTGGGCAATATTTCTTTATCAATTGGCCCTTTTACAGTAAGAACTCCGAGTCTTTCATTGATCTTTTCATTCTTTGAACCTAGTCTTCAAAACTGCAAAACTTTCTTATTTTAGTAAAAACTTTCATTAATTATTTCTTTTATGTCCTAAGCCTTTGACTTTATACCTAAATTACTCTTTTACCTATAGTCAAATGATCTAGGTTTTCTTTTAGGTTATCTCCTTACAGCTTAAAATTTTTCTCTTTTCTGGTAGACGTAGGATCTGTGTCTATCGTAATTGGATGCTGATAACACTTCTTTGAATGACTGTTATGACTATCGTTGTCCCTGTATTGCCTTTGGTTTTTGTCAAAAGAACTATGCCTCCATGAGGTATTTCTAGCACTGTGCTTATCTGTTCTGCTTGGGCCTTCAATTTTTGGTTATTATAGTTTCATAATAAGTCAGAAATGAGGTCACATTAGTATTCTAGCCTCATTTCAATTAAATGCTACATTAGTGGTTTTTGCCCATCAGTATAAACTTCAGAATCACAAAACAACTCACCAGGGGTCTGTTTGTGATTGTTTTGATTCAAATTATTAAGAATTTGTTGATGGTTTATAACTCTTTTATTTCAGATATCAGTATGTGCTTTTGTAAAATTGTTTCTTATTTTAATTTCTTCAGCTGTTTTTGCTATTAGGATAGTTATGGACTCATGCAATGAGTTGGAGAGCAGCCACCTGTGTTTAACTTCTGTAGGACTGTAAAGAATTGTACTTGTGACAAAAGTGAGATGAAATGATGACTTCCTTTTTGCTATGTAAAATACAAGAGTAGCTAGAGGTGGATTTTTTTTCTTCTCCCAAGTCAAGTAAGCTCTCAAAACTATGCAGCAGGTAAGATTCTAGTTAGAGTTTCTTTCTAGAACAGGCTTTGCTAAGGGCACTGTGTCCTCATGTGTGCCCTGACAGTCCCTTGCAAGAACACCCTGGTACCAATGTAAGAGAGCTTTTTCAGATACAAACTGAAAAACTCCGCAAGCTCCTGGAGAAGACCATGACAGTTTATTCAAACTCACTAAAATTTACCTACTTTCAAAGCTTGGTTCCCTTAGCCGTTTCTGGTGTTTTTTGTTTTGTTTTTTTTTGTTTTGTTTTTTGTTGTTTGTTTTGTTTTGTTTTGTTTTTTTAAATAAGAAGCCCTTCACAGGTTTATGTGTCTTCCTTGACAGGATCCATCCTAATCTTTTCGTGTCATTATAATTTTAATATATGTGTTTTCAAGACAAGTATTCTTAGAGATTGAACCCTCGGGCATGACCATGGTAAATCGTCAGAGATGTGTCTGTTACAGTTCAGGGTTTCTTGTGTCAGCACTGGAGCACTGGTTTCTGTGGTGGACAGCACTTTCTGTGTCTGTTCTGATAAGCCATGAATCCCTTCTATCCCCATTCATCTCTCTCTGCCTGAGAGCTGAGACTGCTGTATCCTCACTTTTCTTGTGGATCTAAATAGAGGCTTGGGTTTTTTTTTTCCTCCTTTCAGTTCTCTTAGACATTTTACCTATTGTTCGGGCAGAGTGGCAGCGTATAAGCTCCTTATGTACAGAAATAGAAAATGGTTGTGTGACTGTTTAGATTTGAAAAAAAAATGCTTTCCATTTCCTCATACTTCTAAGTATTTTTTAATCACTTCTTCTAGACATAAGACTCTGGAACTCAAAATATGTATGAATACCTTTTGAAGTTAATTAGAATAAAGCTAAATTTTTGTTATATGGTTGAGCATATATTGCTTCAGTTGTCATTAAACTAAGGAGGTTAAGATTATCTCATAATTCTATTTGTCGTGTAAAAGAAGTTCACTAAACTGTTTATATTAATTTATAATTAACTACTAAAATTGTAAATAGGTGTATGAATTTAAAATGGAAAAATATTAATCTACTTTAGTCATTGACATATTTTAAGAATATTGACTAGAAATATGTGAATGTCTGGACAAAACTTATTATCACATGGATCTTAGCTATTTTGACTATAGATAAATTTATATAAAAATACAAACTACAGACATCTAGCATATGGAGTGGTATATATATTTGGCTTTAATTAGGGTTTTCACTTGTCCTCCCTCAGAAGAAGTATAAATGACTACTGAACATCTTTTAAAATTAAATGTGTAGATACTTTAAATTCACATATATAGAAGTTTTAGTGAAGTAAACTCTCTCCATATATTCATATCTTTGAAAGCATAAAACTGTGGGGCAAATTGCATGGTATATCTACAGTGAAATGTTAAAAGATACTTTCACTGTTTATTTAGTGAAGCTGATATAAATTTCAATAACTGAGCTAGAATGTTTTATGTTGGGTCAGTGAAATGCTGAAGTTTGTGGATAAAGGAAAATAATAATATATAGTACCCAAGTACTGTATGTATGTGTGTATGTATATATATATATGTATGTATATATATATCATGTGTGAATTAACATGTATGAACTGAACATTAATAATGATGTTCACACTCTTGCAGTTCTCTCTCCCACCCCCTGTCTTCTTGCTCTGCCTCTCTTTCTCTCCCTCTCTCTCTGTTTCCACCTAAGCTACTTAACTTTGAAGGGTATCACCATGTCTGAGTTTATAAGTGAAAAGTAGAAGTCAAGTTAGCGATCCAGTTAATGTACTACCTGCGGCGAACTCCTCGACCAGCGAGAAAGAACGACCACCACATGAGGATTCTTCTCAGATCATGCTTTACTGGAGTGCACTTGGTTGAGAGAGAACATGAAGCGAAGGGGCCCGAGAGCACTAAGGCAGCTGCTTATATAGGGAATTGGCACCTGGGTC